>NC_090439.1:81842334-82168877 GCF_031143425.1 Pleurodeles waltl
TCTAATTGCCTGACTAAGAGATGGAGATCTGGCCTTAGGCTAGCGCATGTGTACGTTTAGGTCACCTGTGACAAGGTACATGTATGACTGCATGTGGAGATGTACAATTGACTGTGCCACATGTGTGACTCCACCCAGCCATATATATATATATGTTTGTGTTGACGTGTTATTTGCTGTGTTGTGTGCCTTTGTGTGGTTGTACTGTGTGCATGAGTGTGTTTGGGGATTGGTATGTCAGATCTGTTGTGATGTATGTTTGCAGGGTATGTGGGATGGCTCATTGTTTGGATGTGTGATTGTGTGTGTTTCTTCTCTGGTGTTGTTACGTTGGGTTGTATGTTTGATTTGTCAAGTGAAGGTGTGTATTGTGGGTGCTTAACTGTGTTTTGTGGTCTTGCAGTTCTGGTCTAGTTATGTCATTTGGTGATGTTGTGTGTTGTTGTGTGTGACCGTGTCAGTGCTGAGTATCTCTGGGTTGGTGTGTGTTTGTGGTGTGTGTGTGTGTGTGTGTGTTTGTGTGTGTGTGTGCGTGTATATGAAGACCGCATTGTGTGTGTCCTGTGTGTGTGTGTTTGTGTGTGTAAGTGTGAGGTTATGCATGTGTGTGTCACCCTCGCCACCCGACCCAGATGAGTATGTTATGTGTGCATAAGTACATTGCTGTGTGTGTACTCACAGTTGGTGTCGTCGCCCTCGTCGTCGCTGTTTCCGGAGTCATTGGACCAGCACGAGCAGAGGAAGGACGCACAGTTCAGGCTCTATTATGGCTCCAGACTGGTATGTGTTCCTGCAGGTGGGTGTCTCCTTTTATAGAGTTGGTTTCCACCAGGGTTTCCGTGGTGGTGCGACTGCAGCAGAAACTTTGATGGTATGTAGCCTTGTAATCTGTTTGGCGGCAACATGGTCTCCATCGGCCTGAAGGTGGCTGCTGATGTCTGTGGCAGCATGACCGCACTGACGGTGCTGTCGATGGATTACCTGTATTCTGTTGGGAAGACCGCCATGCACATAATTTGATGGTCTTCTCTGCCAGCCTCTTGGCGGTACGACCACCACCTCCAACATGGTGGTCCTATGACCCTTGAACTCGTAATGACCCATATTGTTTTAAAAGCACTCCAAGCTTGAGCTGTAGGTTCTGCCGCTGGAGTGAAGGGCCCCCCCCTTATAGTTAGTTCTAAGGCTATACTTTACTTCCTGAAAAATGTAAAATAAAAAGAATGCTTAATTGAAAACATGTTGTGACAACCATTTTTTTAACCCCTTAGCTGCTGGGCCTTTTCCCCCCCAGTGCTGAGCCCTTTTTTGGCTATTTGGGGTAGTTCGCGCTTAGGGCTTCATAACTTTCTGTCCACATAAGCTAACTACGCCAAATTTGCGTCCTTTTTTTCCAACATCCTAGGGATTCTAATGGTACCCAGAGTTTGTGGTTTCCCCTGGAGGAGACCAAGAAAATAGCCAAAATACAGTGAAAATTTTGTTTTTTCCCAAAAAATTGGAAAAAAGGGCTGCCGAAGAAGGCTTGTGGTTTTTTCCCTGAAAATGCCATCAACAAAGGGTTTCTGGTGCTGAAATCACTAGCTTCCCACCTTTCAGGAACGGGCAGACTTGAATCAGAAAACCACATTTTTCAACACAAATTTGGCATTTTACTGGGACATACCCCATTTTTGCTATATTTGGTGCTTTCAGCCTCCTTCCAGTTAGTGACAGGAATGGGTGGGAAACCAATGCTGGATCCCGGAATGCTAAACATTTCTGAAAACTAGACAAAAATCTGAATTCAGCAAGGGGTCATTTGTGTAGATCCTGCAAGGTTTTCCTACAGAAAATAACAGCTAAAATAAAAAAATATTGAAATTGAGCTGAAAACAACAGCCATTTTTCTTTATGTTTTACTCTGTAACTTTTTCCTGCGATGTCAGATTTCTGAAAGCAATATACCGTTTTGTCTGCTGGACTCTTCTGGTTGCGGGGATATAAAGGGCTTGTAGGTTCATCAAGAACCCTAGGTACCCAGAGCCAATAAATGAGCTGCACCCTGCAGTTGGTTTTCATTCTATACTGGGTATACAGCAATTCATTTGTTGAAATATGAAGAGTGAAAAAGAGGTATCAAGAAAACCTTTGCATTTCCAAAATGGGATCAAGATAAGGTTTTGAGGAGCAGTGGTTATTTGCACATCGCTGAATTCCGAGGTGCCCATACTAGCATGTGAATTGCAGGGCATTTCTCAAATAGACGTCTTTTTTACACACTCTCTTATATTTGGAAGGAAAAAATGTAGAGAAAGATAAGGGGCAATAACACTTGTTTTACTATTCTATGTTCCCCCAAGTCTCCCGATAAAAATGATACCTCACTTGTGTGGGTAGGCCTAGTGCCCGCGACAGGAAATGCCCCAAAACACAACATGGACACATCCTATTTTTTTTATAGAAAACAGAGCTGTTTTTTTCAAAGTGCCTACCCGTAGATTTTGGCCTCTAGCTCAGCCGGCACCTAGGGAAACCTACCAAACCTGTGCATTTCTGAAAACTAGAGACCTAGGGGAATCCAAGGAGGGGTGACTTGTGGGGCTCGGACCAGGTTCTGTTACCCAGAATCCTTTGCAAACCTAAAAATTTGGCTAAAAAAACACATGTTCCTCACATTTCTGTGGCAAAAAGTTCTGGAATCTGAGAGAAGCCACAAATTTCCTTCCACCCAGCGTTCCCCCAAGTCTCCCGATAAAAATGATACCTCACTTGTGTGGGTAGGCCTAGCGCCCGCGACAGGAAACGCCCCAAAGCGCAACGTGGACACATACAAATTTTTGGAAGAAAACAGAGGTGTTTTTTGCGAAGTGCCTACCTGTAGATTTTGGCCTCTAGCTCAGCCGGCACCTAGGGAAACCTACCAAACCTGTGCATTTCTGAAAACTAGAGACCTAGGGGATTCCAAGGAGGGGTGACTTGCGGGGCTCGGACCAGGTTCTGTTACCCAGAATCCTTTGCAAACCTCAAAAAGAGGCTAAAAAAACAAGTTTTCCTCATATTTCGGTGACAGAAAGTTCTGGAATCTGAGAGGAGCCACAAACTTCCTTCCACCCAGCGTTCCCCAAGTCTCCCGATAAAAATGATATCTCACTTGAGTGGGTAGGCCTAGCGCTCGCGACAGGAAACGCCCCAAAGCGCAACGTGGACACATACAAAATTTTGGAAGAAAACAGAGGTGGTTTTTGCAAAGTGCCTACCTGTAGATTTTGGCCTCTAGCTCAGCCGGCACCTAGGGAAACCTACCAAACCTGTGCATTTCTGAAAACTAGAGACCTAGGGGAATCCAAGGAGGGGTGACTTGCGGGGCTCAGACCAGGTTCTGTTACCCAGAATCCTTTGCAAACCTCAAAAAGTGGCTAAAAAAACAAGTTTTCCTAACATTTCGGTGACAGAAAGTTCTGGAATCTGAGAGGAGCCACAAATTTCCTTCCACCCAGCGTTCCGCCAAGTCTCCCGATAAAAATGATACCTCACTTGTGTGGGTAGGCCTAGCGCTCGCGACAGGAAACGCCCCAAAGCGCAACGTAGACACATCCAAATTTTTGGAAGAAAACAGAGGTGTTTTTTGCAAAGTGCCTACCTGTAGATTTTGGCCTCTAGCTCAGCCGGCACCTAGGGAAACCTACCAAACCTGTGCATTTCTGAAAACTAGAGACCTAGGGGAATCCAAGGAGGGGTGACTTGCGGGGTTCGGACCAGGTTCTGTTACCCAGAATCCTTCGCAAACCTCAAAAAGTGGCTAAAAAAACAAGTTTTCCTCACATTTCGGTGACAGAAAGTTCTGGAATCTGAGAGGAGCCTCAAATTTCCTTCCACGCAGCGTTCCCCCAAGTCTCCCGATAAAAATGATACCTCACTTGTGTGGGTAGGCCTAGCGCCCGTGTCAGGAAACGCCCCAAAGCGCAACGTGGACACATACAAATTTTTGGAAGAAAACAGAGGTGTTTTTTGCGAAGTGCCTACCTGTAGATTTTGGCCTCTAGCTCAGCAGGCACCTAGGGAAACCTACCAAACCTGTGCATTTCTGAAAACTAGAGACCTAGGGGAATCCAAGGAGGGGTGACTTGCGGGGCTCGGACCAGGTTCTGTTACCCAGAGTCCTTTGCAAACCTCAAAAAGTGGCTAAAAAAAACATTTTTCCTCACATTTCGGTGACAGAAAGTTCTGAAATCTGAGAGGAGCCACAAATTTCCTTCCACCCAGCGTTCCCCCAAGTCTCCCGATAAAAATGATACCTCACTTGTGTGGGTAGGCCTAGCGCCCGCGACAGGAAACGCCCCAAAGCGCAACGTGGACACATACAAATTGTTGGAAGAAAACAGAGGTGATTTTTGATAAGTGCCTACCTGTAGATATTGGCTTCTAGCTCAGCCGGCACCTAGGGAAACTTACCAAACCTGTGCATTTCTGAAAACTAGAGACCTAGGGGATTCCAAGGAGGGGTGACTTGCGGGGCTCGGACCAGGTTCTGTTACCCAGAATCCTTTGCAAACCTCAAAAAGAGGCTAAAAAAACAAGTTTTCCTCACATTTCGATGACAGAAAGTTCTGGAATCTGAGAGGAGCCACAAACTTCCTTCCACCCAGCGTTCCCCCAAGTCTCCCGATAAAAATGATACCTCACTTGTGTGGGTAGGCCTAGAGCCCGCGACAGGAAACGCCCCAAAGCGCAACGTGGACACATACAAATTTTTGGAAGAAAACAGAGGTGTTTTTTGCGAAGTGCCTACCTGTAGATTTTGGCCTCTAGCTCAGCCGGCACCTAGGGAAACCTACCAAACCTGTGCATTTCTGAAAACTAGAGACCTAGGGGAATCCAAGGAGGGGTGACTTGTGGGGCTCGGACCAGGTTCTGTTACCCAGAATCCTTTGCAAACCTAAAAATTTGGCTAAAAAAACACATGTTCCTCACATTTCTGTGGCAAAAAGTTCTGGAATCTGAGAGAAGCCACAAATTTCCTTCCACCCAGCGTTCCCCCAAGTCTCCCGATAAAAATGATACCTCACTTGTGTGGGTAGGCCTAGCGCCCACGACAGGAAACGCCCCAAAGCGCAACGTGGACACATACAAATTTTTGGAAGAAAACAGAGGTGTTTTTTGCGAAGTGCCTACCTGTAGATTTTGGCCTCTAGCTCAGCCGGCACCTAGGGAAACCTACCAAACCTGTGCATTTCTGAAAACTAGAGACCTAGGGGATTCCAAAGAGGGGTGACTTGCGGGGCTCGGACCAGGTTCTGTTACCCAGAATCCTTTGCAAACCTCAAAAAGAGGCTAAAAAAACAAGTTTTCCTCATATTTCGGTGACAGAAAGTTCTGGAATCTGAGAGGAGCCACAAACTTCCTTCCACCCAGCGTTCCCCAAGTCTCCCGATAAAAATGATATCTCACTTGTGTGGGTAGGCCTAGCGCTCGCGACAGGAAACGCCCCAAAGCGCAACGTGGACACATACAAAATTTTGGAAGAAAACAGAGGTGTTTTTTGCAAAGTGCCTACCTGTAGATTTTGGCCTCTAGCTCAGCCGGCACCTAGGGAAACCTACCAAACCTGTGCATTTCTGAAAACTAGAGACCTAGGGGAATCCAAGGAGGGGTGACTTGCGGGGCTCAGACCAGGTTCTGTTACCCAGAATCCTTTGCAAACCTCAAAAAGTGGCTAAAAAAACAAGTTTTCCTAACATTTCGGTGACAGAAAGTTCTGGAATCTGAGAGGAGCCACAAATTTCCTTCCACCCAGCGTTCCGCCAAGTCTCCCGATAAAAATGATACCTCACTTGTGTGGGTAGGCCTAGCGCTCGCGACAGGAAACGCCCCAAAGCGCAACGTAGACACATCCAAATTTTTTGAAGAAAACAGAGGTGTTTTTTGCAAAGTGCCTACCTGTAGATTTTGGCCTCTAGCTCAGCCGGAACCTAGGGAAACCTACCAAACCTGTGCATTTCTGAAAACTAGAGACCTAGGGGAATCCAAGGAGGGGTGACTTGCGGGGTTCGGACCAGGTTCTGTTACCCAGAATCCTTCGCAAACCTCAAAAAGTGGCTAAAAAAACAAGTTTTCCTCACATTTCGGTGACAGAAAGTTCTGGAATCTGAGAGGAGCCTCAAATTTCCTTCCACGCAGCGTTCCCCCAAGTCTCCCGATAAAAATGATACCTCACTTGTGTGGGTAGGCCTAGCGCCCGCGTCAGGAAACGCCCCAAAGCGCAACGTGGACACATACAAATTTTTGGAAGAAAACAGAGGTGTTTGTTGCGAAGTGCCTACCTGTAGATTTTGGCCTCTAGCTCAGCAGGCACCTAGGGAAACCTACCAAACCTGTGCATTTCTGAAAACTAGAGACCTAGGGGAATCCAAGGAGGGGTGACTTGCGGGGCTCGGACCAGGTTCTGTTACCCAGAATCCTTTGCAAACCTCAAAAAGTGGCTAAAAAAACAATTTTTTCTCACATTTCGGTGACAGAAAGTTCTGAAATCTGAGAGGAGCCACAAATTTCCTTCCACCCAGCGTTCCCCCAAGTCTCCCGATAAAAATGATACCTCACTTGTGTGGGTAGGCCTAGCGCCCGCGACAGGAAACGCCCCAAAGCGCAACGTGGACACATACAAATTTTTGAAAGAAAACAGAGGTGATTTTTGCGAAGTGCCTACCTGTAGATTTTGGCTTCTAGCTCAGCCGGCACCTAGGGAAACTTACCAAACCTGTGCATTTCTGAAAACTAGAGACCTAGGGGATTCCAAGGAGGGGTGACTTGCGGGGCTCGGACCAGGTTCTGTTACCCAGAATCCTTTGCAAACCTCAAAAAGAGGCTAAAAAAACAAGTTTTCCTCACATTTCGATGACAGAAAGTTCTGGGATCTGAGGGGAGCCACAAACTTCCTTCCACCCAGCGTTCCCCCAAGTCTCCCGATAAAAATGATACCTCACTTGTGTGGGTAGGCCTAGCGCCCGCGACAGGAAACGCCCCAAAGCGCAACGTGGACACATACAAATTTTTGGAAGAAAACAGAGGTGTTTTTTGCGAAGTGCCTACCTGTAGATTTTGGCCTCTAGCTCAGCCGGCACCTAGGGAAACCTACGAAACCTGTGCATTTCTGAAAACTAGAGACCTAGGGGAATCCAAGGAGGGGTGACTTGTGGGGCTCGGACCAGGTTCTGTTACCCAGAATCCTTTGCAAACCTAAAAATTTGGCTAAAAAAACACATGTTCCTCACATTTCTGTGGCAAAAAGTTCTGGAATCTGAGAGAAGCCACAAATTTCCTTCCACCCAGCGTTCCCCCAAGTCTCCCGATAAAAATGATACCTCACTTGTGTGGGTAGGCCTAGCGCCCGCGACAGGAAACGCCCCAAAGCGCAACGTGGACACATACAAATTTTTGGAAGAAAACAGAGGTGTTTTTTGCGAAGTGCCTACCTGTAGATTTTGGCCTCTAGCTCAGCCGGCACCTAGGGAAACCTACCAAACCTGTGCATTTCTGAAAACTAGAGACCTAGGGGATTCCAAGGAGGGGTGACTTG
Organism: Pleurodeles waltl; assembly: GCF_031143425.1. Taxonomy (NCBI): domain Eukaryota; kingdom Metazoa; phylum Chordata; class Amphibia; order Caudata; family Salamandridae; genus Pleurodeles; species Pleurodeles waltl. Next base: position 81,849,890 of record NC_090439.1, read on the forward strand.
CGGGGCTCGGACCAGGTTCTGTTACCCAGAATCCTTTGCAAACCTCAAAAAGAGGCTAAAAAAACAAGTTTTCCTCATATTTCGGTGACAGAAAGTTCTGGAATCTGAGAGGAGCCACAAACTTCCTTCCACCCAGCGTTCCCCCAAGTCTCCCGATAAAAATGATATCTCACTTGTGTGGGTAGGCCTAGCGCTCGCGACAGGAAACGCCCCAAAGCGCAACGTGGACACATACAAATTTTTCGGAAGAAAACAGAGGTGTTTGTTGCGAAGTGCCTACCTGTAGATTTTGGCCTCTAGCTCAGCAGGCACCTAGGGAAACCTACCAAACCTGTGCATTTCTGAAAACTAGAGACCTAGGGGAATCCAAGGAGGGGTGACTTGCGGGGCTCGGACCAGGTTCTGTTACCCAGAATCCTTTGCAAACCTCAAAAAGTGGCTATAAAAACCATTTTTCCTCACATTTCGGTGACAGAAAGTTCTGAAATCTGAGAGGAGCCACAAATTTCCTTCCACCCAGCGTTCCCCCAAGTCTCCCGATAAAAATGATACCTCACTTGTGTGGGTAGGCCTAGCGCCCGCGACAGGAAACGCCCCAAAGCGCAACGTGGACACATACAAATTTTTGGAAGAAAACAGAGGTGATTTTTGCGAAGTGCCTACCTGTAGATTTTGGCTTCTAGCTCAGCCGGCACCTAGGGAAACTTACCAAACCTGTGCATTTCTGAAAACTAGAGACCTAGGGGATTCCAAGGAGGGGTGACTTGCGGGGCTCGGACCAGGTTCTGTTACCCAGAATCCTTTGCAAACCTCAAAAAGAGGCTAAAAAAACAAGTTTTCCTCACATTTCGATGACAGAAAGTTTTGGAATCTGAGAGGAGCCACAAACTTCCTTCCACCCAGCGTTCCCCCAAGTCTCCCGATAAAAATGATACCTCACTTGTGTGGGTAGGCCTAGCGCACGCGACAGGAAACGCCCCAAAGCGCAACGTGGACACATACAAATTTTTGGAAGAAAACAGAGGTGTTTTTTGCGAAGTGCCTACCTGTAGATTTTGGCCTCTAGCTCAGCCGGCACCTAGGGAAACCTACCAAACCTGTGCATTTCTGAAAACTAGAGACCTAGGGGAATCCAAGGAGGGGTGACTTGTGGGGCTCGGACCAGGTTCTGTTACCCAGAATCCTTTGCAAACCTAAAAATTTGGCTAAAAAAACACATGTTCCTCACATTTCTGTGGCAAAAAGTTCTGGAATCTGAGAGAAGCCACAAATTTCCTTCCACCCAGCGTTCCCCCAAGTCTCCCGATAAAAATGATACCTCACTTGTGTGGGTAGGCCTAGCGCCCGCGACAGGAAACGCCCCAAAGCGCAACGTGGACACATACAAATTTTTGGAAGAAAACAGAGGTGTTTTTTGCGAAGTGCCTACCTGTAGATTTTGGCCTCTAGCTCAGCCGGCACCTAGGGAAACCTACCAAACCTGTGCATTTCTGAAAACTAGAGACCTAGGGGATTCCAAGGAGAGGTGACTTGCGGGGCTCGGACCAGGTTCTGTTACCCAGAATCCTTTGCAAACCTCAAAAAGAGGCTAAAAAAACAAGTTTTCCTCATATTTCGGTGACAGAAAGTTCTGGAATCTGAGAGGAGCCACAAACTTCCTTCCACCCAGCGTTCCCCCAAGTCTCCCGATAAAAATGATATTTCACTTGTGTGGGTAGGCCTAGCGCTCGCGACAGGAAACGCCCCAAAGCGCAACGTGGACACATACAAAATTTTGGAAGAAAACAGAGGTGTTTTTTGCAAAGTGCCTACCTGTAGATTTTGGCATCTAGCTCAGCCGGCACCTAGGGAAACCTACCAAACCTGTGCATTTCTGAAAACTAGAGACCTAGGGGAATCCAAGGAGGGGTGACTTGCGGGGCTCAGACCAGGTTCTGTTACCCAGAATCCTTTGCAAACCTCAAAAAGTGGCTAAAAAAACAAGTTTTCCTCACATTTCGGTGACAGAAAGTTCTGGAATCTGAGAGGAGCCACAAACTTCCTTCCACCCAGCGTTCCCCCAAGTCTCCCGATAAAAATGATACCTCACTTGTGTGGGTAGGCCTAGCGCCCGCGACAGGAATGGATCACACAAGGGTCAATGGTAGTCATTGCTTGAGGTCCACTGTTAACCCTGGAGTGATTCATTCCTGAAGCATGCACTAGGCGCAGGCACACAAGCGGGGTTGTGTTTTTATCAGGACAAGTGGGGAAACACTGGGTGGTAGGAATTTTGAGGATCCCTGCAGATCCCTGGACTTCTGCTCATTGAAATGCAAGGAATTGTGTTTTTTAAGCACATAATGTAATTTCAAGGGGATTCTGGGTGAAGGAAAACTGGTGAGAGCCATGCAAGTCCTGCACCCTTGGACTCCCCTGGTACTAGTTTGTTAAAGTTAACCCACCACTCACACTGGTTGGTTTTTAGCACCACCAGAAATTATGGTTTCAAAGCATGATTACTTATCAAAGTATCTGAATATTGAAACCAAGCCTTCTGGAGGTGGGCCATAAAGCCGCGTCCAGGCACCAACCTCTTTATGGTTTATTCACACGCCATTCACGCACAACAAACAACCCTTTCATATCGCCAGCCACGGGCCCAATCCAATCAATCACTCCACTCACATTAACTTACCGCTGCCAGACAAGGGCCCATCACATTCACACGCCACAGAACGCAATAAGTTTGACTATATTTTACCACCTGTCAAGTAACTGCCTCCTTCTTCCTTAACATAAAAAAAAATGCATGCGTAACAAACCTTTACTAATGACTCCTGTGACAGCCACCTGAGGCTCAGGAAGACATGTTTTTCATGCGCCTTTAACGCACTCTCTGCACTAAATCCAACTCCTTCCAGTTTGTGGATGCAAGTTGGGGGTGTCCGAGTATGCCGTACAAAGAGATTCCTCGAACTGAGTGTGCATATCTACCTTTGGAACTAAGGGAGACATGCTGGGGATTTCTCATGCTGTTACCTAAAGAGAAGGTCATAGGCTACCTGCCTCCTTCTTCCTTAACATTACCAAATGCATGCGTAACAAACCTTTACTAATGACTCCTGTGACAGCCACCTGAGGCTCAGGAAGACATGTTTTTCATGCGCCTTTAACGCACTCTCTGCGCTAAATCCAACTCCTTCCAGTTTGTGGATGCAAGTTGGGGGTGTCCGAGTATGCCGTACAAAGCGATTCCTCGAACTGAGTGAGCATATCTACCTTTGAAACTAAGGGAGACATGCTGGGGATTTCTCATGATGTTCCCTAAAGAGAAGGTCATAGGCTATGGAAAAGGGTAGTGTTTGGTACATAGGGGAGTCCATGAGAACGTAGCATATGTCCCAGCCAACATTATGTGCAGTGATGTGACTATAATGCACTTATACAGCAAACTGAACATCTACTAAGTTCTGATGGAGGATGAACATGAAAAGCAGGTCAAACACTGACCTATACAAGTCATTCTCCTTCACTGCTGGGATGGCACCAATGGGTTTGAATCCATAGGTGTAGATGATGTACATCTGTACTACCTTTACTATCTGCCTTCTACCTGTGCAATAACCCTTTGAAGGCACTCCTACCATAAGCTTTCCTTACCCATCCATGTCTCTGTTCTCATCAGAGTCCTGGCTAATCCTGTATAATAGCCAAGTGAACCTATACTAGTTTGTGGAAGCAAGTTGGGGGCTTCCAAGTATGCCCTACAAAGTGATTCCTCGAACTGAGAGAGCATATCTACTGTTGAAAGTAAGGTAGACATGCAGGTGAAGAAAGGGTACTCCATGGCAATGTGGCATATGTTCTGTCCACTAGTATATGCAGTAGGGAGAAGAAAATGCATGTTAATTGAACAGAACAGCGACCACGCCAAAAGGAAGTCCATGATGAAGTAAAATTCTGTGGCTCCTTGCCTAACGAAGCAGTGGCCCATGGACGTTCGGTATCCATGCACTGCCACTGAAAGGATTACCCAACAGCAGCTCAACCTCAGTCGATTTCCCAGAACTTTGCTTTAGTATGATACAACGTAAAGCAAGTAGGGATACAGAGGCCTGGTTGTGATGGACACTGGGGACAGTAATACCGACTCTCCTGCCGCTTTCCATGCTTTGAGCACACTTTACAGCGACGACATGGACGATCCTTTTTGGGTGTTTTAGGTATGCGATCAGCAAAGTGTCGCTCCTGCAGCCTTGCCACATCCTCCAGAACATAAGAGGTGGAGGCTGCTGCTTCTTCTGTAACAGCAGTGAGGCTTTCAATTACAGACAACTGGAAGTCAAGGAAAGTCATGAGTCTTCCTGTTGTAAACAACATACGCATTATATGTTGCCATCTGAATCAGGTGGGTAAACAGTTTCTTGTACCAAGTGCGAGTTTTACGACACGCATTGTATGGTTGAAGAACCTGGTCGTTCTTGTCCACTCCACCCATGTACTTATTGTAATCGAGTATACAGATGGGCTTGTGGACTTCGGCCATCTGACCCCAAACCGTGATGGGAGAAGTGCTCTCATCATGAATTGTAGTGAGCACGTATACATCACGTCTATCTAGGAACTTGACTGCGAGCAGTTCGTTAGAACGCAATGCAGTACTCTGTGATTTCTGGAGCTTCTTGCAAACAAGCTCCCGCGGGAATCCTTTGCGGTTACAACGAACTGTACCGCAGGTCACAGTGCCAGCTTTGTAGAGCTCACTGAACAGCTCTACTCCTGTATAGAAATTGTCCACATAAAGGTTATAACCTTTGTGAAGAAGTGGCTGGACAAGTTCCCATACAATCTTACCTGTGACCCCTAACACAGGAGGGCAACCTACAGGGTTTAGGGTAGAATCCTTCCCTGCATACACTCTCAGGCTGTACACATAGCCAGTAGAGCTCTCACACAGCATGTACAGCTTTATGCCATAGCGAGCTCTTTTGCTCGCAATGTACTGTCTGAAAAGCAGCCGTCCTTTGTACAGGATCAAGGACTCATCGACTGCTATATTCTTTCCAGGAGTATATATCTCTGGAAACCTGGCAGACAAATGTTCCACGACAGGCCGAATTTTGAACAACCTGTCATGATCTGGATGGTCCCGGGGCAATGCAGCAGAATTGTCATTGAAATGCAGCATGCGCTGCAGTAGCAAAAAACGATCTCTGCTCATGTATGGTGCGAAGATGGGAGTTACCCAAACCGTGTGAGTAGTCCAGTAGGACTGCAAGGTGGGTTTCTGTACTAACCCCATTTTGAGCGTAAGGCCCAAAAATATCTTCAACTCCGCCAGCGAAGTGGGAGTCCACTGGCGTGCCCTAGAACGGGGCCCTAGAGTGCCTCCGCGCTCCCTCAGAAATTGGTCTGCACGCAAATTTGTTTGCTGCACAACTTTCTGAAGAAAGTCAACATCCAAAAACAGATAGATGTAGTCGACTGGCAAAAAGTTAGCTGTATCGACTTTACATCCAGCATCACCAGTAAAAGGTGGAATTTGGGGCTGAACCAAACAGGGGGGCTGCCAAGAGAGCACTCTCTCTGTGCTTGCGGCAGCAAGCACGTGCTCTCTGGGTTCGGCTAACCCAATGTGGTCCCGCTGCCCCGAATGTGCTTGCGAAGGGACAGCACGGATGTTGTCATTGTCTCCTTCAGACTCACTGGAAGAGGTGTCGTCAGGTGGGACTCCGCCGACTGAAAAATCACTCTCAGAATCTGCCCCATTGTCCTCTCCCTCAGATGCTGTCTCAGTGTCTGCTGTCTCAGTCTCTGAGCCTACATTAGAACTGTCCTCCATAACCCGAGCTAGGGCTTGATCAGCAGTCATCCAACGAGACGCCATCTCTGCAAATGGCTAAACTGTCCCTCTAAACTACTAGCCTACGTAGAAGGCAGATAGTCACAAAATTGCGTGTGGGTATGTCTGTTGTGTACAACAGGAAATGTTGTCACCTTACCTTCGCTTCTTCTCCAATTCTGCAGATTTTCTGAAAACACTGAAAAAAACAAAAAAATAATGTATTACTTCACCTTACCACACACCCTGTGCAACAGTAATTTTTGGTGCTCTGCCTCCCATTACCTCCTCTACGCTTGCCTTTACTAATCCACTCAGCTACTTTATGGCAACAGCCAATACAGAAAAGACATGCATGCATGCATATATATATATATATATATATATATGTATATATATATATATATATATATATATATATATTGTGTGAACAAGATTCTCACCCCACTACACGAGGTTCAAATTGACATCTTTTATTGCAAGCAACAGCCACGAACGCGTTTCGACTCTCAAGGATTCTTGATCACAGTAAATGAGTCCCTCTTTTCTTTCATTGTTTATACTTGCGATAAAACATGTCAATTTGAACCTCGTGGAGTGCGGTGAGATTCTTGTTCACAAAATATTTTCGAGGTTGCTCTCCTCCATCACTGAGCACCGGCAGTGGAGTGCACTGCGCAACAGTCTTTTTAACCAATTTGTGTTGCATATATATATATATATATATATATATGTATATATATATATATATATATATATATATATGTTTAGAAACAAAGGCCCGTATTTATACTCCGTTTGCGCCGAATTAGCGTTGTTTTTTTCGACGCAAATTTGGCGCAAAACTAACGCCATATTTATACTTTGGCGTTAGACGCGTCTAGCGCCAAAGTATGGGCAAATAGCGTCATTTTTTTGCGTGAACGCCTTCCTTGCGTTAATGAGATGCAAGGAAGGCGTTCCCGTCTAAAAAAATGACGGCGACGCAAATGCGTCGTATTTATACTCCCGGGCAAAAATCACACCCGGGAGTGGTCGGGTCAAAAAACCCCACATTTGCGCCACATTTTAACGCCTGGGTCAGGGTAGGCGTTAAGGGGCCTGTGGGCTCAAAATGAGCCCACAGGTGCCCTCCCATGCCCCCAAGGACCCCCCCTGCCACCCTTGCCCACCCCAGGAGGACACCCAAGGATGGAGGGACCCACCCCAGGGACATTCAGGTAAGTTCAGGTAAGTATAATTTTTTATTTTTTTTAATTCTTTTTGGTGGCATAGGGGGGCCTTATTTGTGCCCCCCTACATGCCACTATGCCCAATGACCATGCCCAGGGGACATAGGTCCCCTGGGCATGGCCATTGGGCAAGGGGGCATGACTCCTGTCTTTACTAAGACAGGAGTCATTTAAATGGCGTCTGGGCGTCAAAAAAAATGGTGCAAATCTGGTTGAGGCGATTTTTTTGCCTCAACCTGACTTGCCCCATTTTAAGACGCCCTAACGCCATTTTCCCCCTACGCCGGCGCTGCCTGGTGTACGTGGTTTTTTTCCACGCACACCAGGCAGCGCCGGTCTGCTAGCGCCGGCTAACGCCATTCCATAAATACGGCGCCCGCATGGCGCTTCAGAATGGCGTTAGACGGCGCTAATTTTTTTTACGCTAAACTGCGTTAGCGCAGTTTAGCGTCAAAAAGTATAAATATGGGCCAAAGTGGTTGAAGGGTTGCTGGGCGGCACACTCCACTGCCGGTGCCCAGTGACAGAGAAGACCAATCTAGAAATGATCTAATGCCGAAAAATGTCACCGCACTCCACGAAGTACAAATAAAAGTGTATTTTATTGCAGTCAATAACCACCAACGTGTTTCAACTCACCAAGGAGTCTTGATCACGGTCCTCGTGGAGTGCGGTGAAATTGTTCACCATTATAAAACAACACACACAAGAATAACAAGCATTTACAATGTAATGGGTCTCGCATCTGCTCGAGTTAGAGCTATTAGCGTTATAAACTCCTAACCCAACTTTTCTTGCCACATAAATTGATAATTGAAAGTTAAACTCTTTCACATAAGAGAGCCGATTCACAGCGCCACGGCCACCATGAGCAGCATGTGAAGAGTTACACAAAAGGAAAAGAAGTTCGCTCGCAGTTAAACGTAACTGCAAAAGTGCACTTAGCCTTGTACCAGGGGCGATGGCCAAGGCGGTAACAAAACCTCCCCAAGGAGGGACAAAGGTAAATCATTTTCCAATGTCATCAAAGGATTTTTGAAGGGCAAGCCCACGAACGAGTGGTAGTGATGGGCGTGAGGTGGGCGTTGTTAGAAGCCCAGATACACACCAACAAGTCAGAAAAGCAGCACATGGACGCTGCAATGCTTGTCCTGAAAAAAAAAAATATATATATATATATATATATATATATATCTATATATAGCTATATATATATGTGTATACATATATACACATATATATGAGAGAGAGAGAGAGAAAGAAAACACGACACTCATGTCACAAACCTTTTTTTTATACATGTGTGCTTGCCCTTGCCAAAGCACACATGTATAAAAAAAAATTGGCCCCATTGATGGTCACCCTAAGGGCTGACCAACAATTTTTTTTTTTTCTTTTTTACCCTGGGGGGGCGATTGGCCCCCCCAGGCAAAACTACATGTTTTTTTCCCCCCCTGGGGTCGGCCCGTGTTCCAAGGGCCGACCCCGCCATTTTTTTTTTATTTCGTTTTTTTTTTAATTGTGGGGGGCGCGATCGCCCCCCAAAACTGTGTAAATTATTAATTATTGCTCCCGGGGGGGGCGGTCCGTTTACGAGGGGGCCGACCCCCCCAAAGAAGATCCCTGATGCCTAGGGGCGTTTCCTGGCCGTGGATGGCAGCCACGCTGCGATCCACGGCCAGGAAACGGTGCCAGGGAGGCATCGATGGAAAGGGGAGAGCCTCCCCTTTCCATCGATGCCTCCCTGGCATCTGGGGAGGCCGTTTTGGCCTTTTTTTCCCCACCGGAGAAAGAGAGAACGCTTACCTGCTTCTCTCCTTCTCCGTGGGGAAAAACTGCACATGGACGCTGCAATGCTTGTCCTGAAAAAAAAAAAATATATATATATATATATATGTCTATATATATATATATATATCTATATATATCTATATGTGTATACATATATACACATATATATGAGAGAGAGAGAGAGAGAAAGAAAACAAGACACTGAAGTCACAAATCTTTTTTTTTTTTATACGTGTGTGCTTGCCCTTGGAAAAGCACACATGTATAAAAAAAAAATGGCCCCATTGATGGTCACCCTAAGGGCTGACCACCAACTTTTTTTTTTTTCTTTCTTTTTTTAACCTGGGGGGCGATCGGCCCCCCCAGGCAAAACTACACGTTTGTTTTTCCCCCCTGGGGTCGGCCCGTGTTCCAAGGGCCGACACCGGCATTTTATATATATATATATTTTTTTTTTTATTGTGGGTGGCGCGATCGCCCCCCAAAACTGTGTACTATATTAAATATTGCCCCTGGGGGGGGCGGCCCGTTTACGAGGGGGCCGACCCCCCCAAAGAAGATCCCTGGTGCCTAGGGGCGTTTCCTGGCCGTGGATCGCAGCCGCGCTGCGATCCACGGCCAGGAAACGGTGCCATGGAGGCATCGATGGAAAGGGGAGAGCCTCCCCTTTCCATCGATGCCTCCCTGGCATCTGGGGAGGCCGTTTTGGCCTTTTTTTCCCCACCGGAAAAAGAGAGAACGCTTACCTGCTTCTCTCCTTCTCCGGTGGGGAAAAACTGTGACGTCAGCGCGCCTCGCGGCGCGCTGACGTCATAAGGGGGTGGGAGGGGGGTGGGATGGAGACGCGGAAGCTCTTCCGCGTCTCCTACCGTAAAAAAAATAAAAAAAATAAAATCCTCTGGTGCATTGCACCGGAGGATTTTTAACCCCCTCCCTGGTGTCGGCCACTGGTCGTGACCCGCACCAGGGAGGGTGTGTGGGCGTCGGACAGTGGCCCACGCCCGCACCAAAGGGGTTAAGCATTGCAATGCGTGTGTTAGTATATGTTTGATTATAGCTAGTGGTGAATTTATGACAAAGCCAATGGGTATGTTCTATATATGTTGATCTGCTTACCACTGAATAAAGTCAATAGGTCCCCTCCTTTTTTATATATATGTTAGTGTGTTGACCCTTTGACAAAGCCAGTAGGCTTGCCTTACTGACACCTTTTATCTCCTGTGGAGAGTTGGGCCAGGCAGAAGAACGTGTACAGTAGGGGGTTGAGCTATGACACAGGTGGGCACTCCACACATGATAATAGACATCTTACTTTACATTTAAAACATAGAATTTCACTGAAAAGTGATGTTATAGTTCTTAATTGTAATATTATGCTAATTTACATTCCCAAACCTTAGAAATTCACTGAAATATACAAATGCTAAAGGGATATAATAGTTAGGTGAAAAGGTGAGTGGTATTTAAAAGTGGGATCTGTAGAAAATGAATGTGAATTTTACCATGTCCCTTTAGTGAATAATCCCAAATGGCTAGTTTCACTCTTGCAAGCCGAGCTGTCCTATATAGAAAAATTATAGAACAGATTAAAACACTAAGGGCCTTATTTATACTTTTTGGTGCAAAACTGCACTAAGGCAGTTTTGCCCCAAAACGTTTTGCACCGGCTTGCACCATTTTTTAGCACCAGCTGGGCACCATATTTATGGAATGGTGCAAACCGGTGCAAAGGGTAGGCTAGCTTAAAAAAAATGACGTTAGGCAGTTTTGAGTCAAAATAAATGATTCTGACCAGATTAGCATAATTTGTTGACGCTAAGGGGCGTATTTATACTCTGTTTGCACTGAATTAGCGTCATTTTTTTAAAACTCTAATTCAGTGCAAAACTAACTCCATATTTATACTTTGGAGCTAGACACGTCTAGCACCAAATTTATGGAGTTAAAGTCATTTTTTGGAAGTGGAAACCTACCTTGCCTTAATGAGATGCAAGGTAGGCGTTCCCGTGCAAAAAAATGACTCTATGGCCTTAACACCATATTTATACTCCCATGTAAAAATGGTGCAAGGGAGGGAGGAAGGGTCAAAAAATGGGGCAAAGCTTGCTTTGCCCCATTTTTTAAGACCTGGGTCAGGGCAGGTGTTAGGGGACCTGTGGCCCTATTTCCATGGTGGAACACCATGGAATAAGCCCAGAGGTGCCCTCTGGGGCACCCCCACCCACACTAGAGGGACTGCGAGGATGGGGGACCCCATCCCAGGTAAGTACAGGTAAGTACAGGTAAGTGCATTTTATTTTTGAAAGTGCCATAGGGGGGCCTGAAATGGGCCCCCATACATGGCACTGGGTGCAATGGCCATGCCCAGGGGACCCCTGTCCTCTGTGCTGGCCACTGGGGTGGTGGGCATGACTCCTGCCTTTTCTAAGGCAGGAGTCATGTGGCATGGTAGGTTTAGCACCATAAAATGACACTAATCTGGTTAGAGTCATTTTTTTTTACTCTAACCTGCCTAAAGCCATTTTTTGGTGCTAAACCCTCTTCTTCTATACTGCCAGCCCCACCCGACTAAAGTCATTTATTTAAACTCTAGCCTACCCTTTGCACCGGCTTGCACCATTCCATAAATATGGTGCCCGGCTGGTGCACAGAAATGGTGCAAGCCGGTGCTCAACTTTTTGGTGCAAAACTGAGTTAGTGCAGTTTTGCAGCAAAAAGTATAAATAAGGGCCAATATTTTGTAAGTTTGAGCAACTTTTGTGTCATAAAATGACGTTAATGCGGTGCAAAAAAAGTTTAAATCAGGGCCTTGGTGCTAGATGGGTCTAGCACCAAAGTATAAATATGGAGTTAGTTTTGCACCGAATTAGAGTTTAAAAAAATGACACTAATTCGGTGCAAACAGAGTATAAATATGCCGCAGAGTATAAATATGCCCCTAAATATGGTGTTAAGGCCATAGAGTCATTTTTTACATGGGAACGCCTACCTTGCATCTTATTAAGGCAAAGTAGGACTCCACTTTCAAAAAATGACTTTAACTCCATAAATTTGGTGCTCGAGGGGTCCAGCACCAAAGTATAAATATGGAGTTAGTTTTGCACCGAATTAGAGTAAAAAAAAATGACACTAATTTGGTGCAAACAGAGTATAAATATGCCCCACAGGGGCATATTTATGAAAAGTGGTGCTGCACTAAGTGCAGCTCCACTTTTCTTACACCCCTTAGTGCCCCCTAACACTACAATGTGTATGCCTTATTTAATATATGATGCACCATGGCTGCAGTTAGGGAACCAGGGAATCAGACTTGTTGACACTAGTTTGGTGCTTTGCAGGATTAGCATAAAAATGTTTAACGCTAATCCTGCAATGCACCAAGAGGCACCTTTCAAACCAATGGGAGCCTCCTTTTAATGCCTGCTCAAAGAAGGTGTTAAAAGTGCTGAAAAAAGTGAATGTCTTTGTGCCATTGTTTCAGCCCCCCCAATGGGGGAATCCCCCCTTTGCATACAATATGCCTGGCGCAGGCATAATGTAGCGCAAAGTGTTACAAAGTGGTGCGATGCATGCATTGCGCCACTTAGTAAATATGGTGCAACATTTTTGGCCATCTAACGCCAGATTAACGTCAAAAACTGACACTAATGTTACGCTAGAATGGCACTAGGCCCTCTTAAATCTGGGTCTAAAACTGTATCTCTGGAATTAGTCCAGCTAGCAAAATGATGAACAACTATTTTTAATAGTTCTTAAAAATCCAATTAAATGGTGAATGCGGTCAGTCAGTTAAAAACATACGTTTATTTTAGACCGTAGTTTTTAAAGCACTGGCATGATAAAACTCATTACACGTACATCATAAAATAATGCACAATAAAACTAAGTATACACATTGTATAAACAAAGCAACTAAAATCAGGCCCAGTCTGCAATAAAATCCACCAGCACCCACTATCCAAAATATGCAATAAAACATGGAATTTATTTTCTACAAATTTATTCAGACGGTTGGAATCTCCCTGAAGCACAAGTTACATCTAAAAACTGAATGTCCAAAAGTAAATTAACTGCTTGCCTTCTTTCCTTAATACCATATTTTTGTGAAACTGGCTTTAGTAGAGATTTATATTGATCTAAAAACCACAGATAGCCAACTAAAACATGCCTCAAATCTCCTCTTGTATTGAGACAACATTTGAAGGTTCTATCCCTGTTAAGCAAGGACCTGGTTTGAACCACAGTTACATTTTAGTAAACATCATCTTAGATGCACATTCAGTAGGTTCTCCAAATAGAGAAAACACTCCCACTTCATCCATAAAGTCATCAGGACAGAAATGGACTTCTTGTTTCTTCAATAGCTTAAATCTTCCTCTTGATTGTAATGTTATCCTTTTGAGCTCGGTTTTACTCACCCCTATCCTATCAATCTTACCTTCTAGTGTCAGCTCCTTGCAGAGATCTAGGACTCTTCTTCTCACTGATTTGTTCAGCACAATTTCTTTTTTACATAACACTGAGATTTTAGGAAGTTCCTAACTGTCCATTCTTACGCAGAATGTTATTGTCGCTGCAACCCTAAGCTGTTAGGCCAGTTTCAATTGTGGCTTCTTATACCATCATAAAAGGTGGGAGAGTAAGCATCTTGCCCTCCCCAAGGTCCCATTTTGATTTCCCACTAATGCAGGTGACTTCTACACCATACTGGAAATGTGGCCATATCATTGCCTGATAAATCACCAGTACCGGCCGTAAGGAAGGGCCACCATATAGCTTGTCAAATGTCTTAAGTTCCCGTAAGGAAGGAAGTGAGTTGTCCTGCAGCGATTCACTGAGATCTTAACAAGACACGTTATCTGAAAATCACATCCCCAATTATTTATACTTACTCATGGTTTCGATTTTGACTTTATTTAAAAACCATACCGACTTGAAGCTCTTCTTCAAAAAAGAAACCACTTTGGTCTTCTCCATATTCATAATAAATGTTTTACTCATACAATAATCATGGAAGATATTTAGCCTTCTCTGGAGGCCAATTTCTGTCATATCTAAAATTACTAGGTTACCAGCATATAGAAGGCAGCTTTCATTGGGACTGAAACTAGCTTTTTTGGCAAGTCAGCCAAGAATAGGAAAAATAATATGGGTGCAAAATGCACTCTTGTCTCAAGCTATTTCTTATATCTATTCACCTCGAGACAGACCCCTCAAGATCCAGTTCCACTTGTGCCCAAGTGCATCTGTGGAGTTCCTGTAAAATCAATATTAGTCCCTCTGGGATTTCTTATTTTCTTAAAACTTGTCACAAAAAGGCACGATCAACAGAGTAAATAGTGGACCGAAAATCAACAAAACAATAATATATAGCTCTGCAATGCTCTATCAATTTTATGGCCAGTGCTCATGAAATAAAGCAATGGTCTGTTGTTGAATGTCCCTATTTAAATCCTTCCTGCTCTATGAGAATTAATGTGTTAGCTTTAGGCCATTCTTTAAGTAACCCCAATATGATCTTTGAAAAACGTTCCCGCTGACATCTAGCAGATGTGTTGGCCTGTAGCTTCCAGGAAAGGAATAATCACCTTTTTTTAATAAAAAAAATGTTTAGTACCAGCTCCCTTCCAGCTGTCTGTGATGTGACCCATCAAAAAGATTCTTTGAAAAAATGATAGAGCATGGTACTCCACCAGTCAATATTGGTCTTTATTATCACTGCTGGTAGATTGTGTGGCCAGGCAGCTCTTGTAAGTTTTAGAGACTGAATTGTTTTCTTAATTATTGGAGCTGAAAACCTTTCCAAGATTCCCACATTGATAAGGAAGATTTCTGGGTCTTAGGTGATTAGGATGTGTTATAAGCATCCTCCAAGTACTCAACCCATACATCCTCCCCGAAACATTTCAGCTTCCCTTCAGTTTTTCCTCACCCATTTTGAACCAACTCACAGATTTTTTTTTTTATTGTTTGACTCAATTGTTTCTAGCATGACCTTTTAACTTTTTTCATTGTGCACACGATTCTTACTTGCTACCAGACTTTTTAAAGTTTTTCTTAAGCCTGCAAGCTGATTTTTACCTTTGCTATTTTTTGAGTACCTTACGTATCTCTATAACTTCCTTATTCCTCTTTTAAAAAGCTTACATTCGCTGTCGAACCAAAGGTTCCTTGATTGCTTCTCTGTTAAATTTTTGCTCTGGATATTATTAAACACCTTTAGATCTACTTTTAGGCATGCTAACGCTTCATTGATTAGATCATCATACCACTTAATGAAGTTCAGATGTAGATCTTCAACCTTAACTTCTCTATAGTTAAATTGGAAAGCCTTTAAACAACATAGATACTTCACATATATACTTGTTCCTATCCATTTGGGTAATAAACCTTGACTGGAAGTACTTGCTTCTCCTTGTCAGCAGTGCCCAACCTAAGTATTGTACTCAAAAGGTAATGGCCATTCCCTTCTATCTGCAGTACATTGAACTTACTAACATAAGTGAACGCCCATGCTTGAACAAACACTTAATCTGTTGGCCAACTCAGATTGCCATAAACAACGGTTTTCTTTGCTGGTATATCAGGTGAAACACAACCATTAAGACTCACAAAGCCATTTGATGCTAAAATGTCTTACAAGGACACAGCTCTTGCCATCTCAGCATTTGCTGGGAAGCTACCAAATTTTATATTAAAAAGAAGCAATAAACTGTCATACTTTTGATCAATCACAGTAGAGACCAATTTGTAATTAAAGTCCCCCATCAAGACCATCACATAGTGCGGATACAAAGAGCCTATTTTGAACATGTCCCCTTTAAATGTCTTCTTATTTTCCTCATAGTGATGTGGGCTCCTTGTGTGCAGGTAAGTATTGAGAACAAATACACATTCCCGGTCTGTTTTAATATTAGACGGTTTTACACCACAAACTAAAATCCAGTTGCTTCTGGTCTTGACCTCCCACACCCTTGCAGCAGCTTTTGAGGATATCAGTGTTATCAACACCTAATGGGTGTCCTGTGGGATTACTTGGGGCACCCTGGTATACTTTCAAGAGCCCATCTATCTGTGGATGTTCCATGCACAGGGATTTATCCTGGAAACACAAATTGCATAAAAGTCACGTCAGATTTTCAATGAATATTATAGAAAAGTAGCTTTTTAAAAAGCCAACTTTTCTATGCCTGAATTTCCTGAGGACTAATTTGCTTTAGCTCTCGAGCATCTCCCAAGTTGAACTTGGCCTAAATAAAGTATAGATGCAAACAGGAGCAAACAATACCCGCTCTGAATTGCCAGAAGTGACTCCTCTAAACTCATCATAATGTTCAGAGTGGGGCCCGGAGGCATCCCCTGATACAAAACTGTAAAATCTCACTTGACAAGTCCTTTGAGCCACATGTAACAATTGAGGCACACTTAAATGGGGGTGAATAGAATGCTTAGACAATTCTTGTGTATCACCTCCTTGGTTGTTGGATGACCCTGTGTTTGTCCCACTGGACATCTGTCTCTAGGTTTGTTGTGGGTGCCATTCTCAAACTGGATATTGTGTTACATATGAGAGGAGAGTTGTGATTTCCCTATAAAACCCTACCCCCACAAACTTCCAGCCCTTAGAGCCCACTTTGTGACTGAAGACTAACATCACCTTGAAAGTGCCTTGCCACAGGAACCTTTGCAATTGTTTGCAATAATGCAACCAGTACTACTGAAAATGTGAGTAGGGATGATTCTGGAAAGTTTTACGCCATTGATTGAAGAGTGCCCAGAAGTCACACCAACCTTCTCGCTGGTGCCAGATATAAATGTGGCATTCACAGGCACCATTCTTCAGAACAATTTATGCACTTGCCAGAGATTAGAAGGGGACTAGGCCTGCTTTATTTGGCATGAGAGGTGCCCTGAAGAACTGCACCTGGTCCATCATTCACCCATGGCAAAGAGGTGGATGGTAAAGGACAGTTAGCAAACCTCCTATGTGGCTGAAGGGAGACAACAAGCTCCAAAATGCCTTTTTCTTCTAGTACGCAAGTGACCAACCTGGACTGGACCCTGTTATTGGCATCTGTCTGTAAGTCTTTTAATGTTTTGTTTGAGGTCCTGGAGAGCTTTAGAGGTGTATGTCTGTCCTTGTTAAAGCACAGAAAAAAGTTTGGAAACTTTTAAAAACATTTCATCAGGACCAATAAACTTGACGTGTTCGACCCAAACTCCAGACTGTCAGCCTGAAATTGAACCCTAGTCCCTGTCTATCATGACCATTGAGTACCATAAGTGTGTTACTTTTTCTTGTCGCAATTCCTATCTAAAACTTTAAAAATTAATATCTCTGGTTTCCTTTATTGGATTTTTGTCATTTTATTGTCATTTTGTTTGTTAAGGTTTACTCTTCTAGTTTCTACTCTTTTGCATTTCCATTTTATTACTGTTTTGGTACTGCACAAATACTTTACACATTGCTCTAAGTTAAGCCTGTCTACTCTGTGCCATGGCTAAAAAAGTAGTTGAGCTCAGGTTTATTTAGTGACTTTAGGGGTTCACCCCGATAAGGATTGTGGTCATTTTTTCAGATGGGTATTCACACCCTCAAATAATATCCCAAAGTCTTACTTTGAGGTTCAGTGGTGGGAACCAGGGTGAGTGTTTTTTGCAGTACCACTCAGTGATTTGGGTTAAAATCACAAACCTCTTTGCTGGAATCAGCCCTCTCTGCAGAGTTACCCCCAAACTTTTTTCCTTCACTCCTAATATTTTTTCTGAATTTGTTTTTGTTGCCCTTAGGACTCTGTGCATTTTTCCACTGCTAACAAGTGCAAAAGTGTTTTTGCTCCCTTCCCTAAACATGGTAATATTGGTTTACACCAGATGTGCATATTTAATTTACTTGTAAGTGCATTGTAGAGTAGTATACCATATATTCAGGGACGGGAAATTAAATGCTACTAGTGGGTCCACAGCACTTATTATCTGTTACACCTGGCATCCAAGGCATGGTTTCCCCTAACCTTTTTCCCTCTGACCTTGTGTTCTTTTTTACTTCATTTTTGCTGGCTTCAGGATTCTGGACACTTTAATACTGCTGACCAGTTCTAAAGTGCAGGTGTTCTGTACTCTAAACGTGGTAACACAGGCTTCTCCACATTTGGCATACTTATTTACTGATAAGTCCCTAGTAAAGTGCACTATAAGTGCCATGGGTCTATAAATTAAGTGCTATTAGTTAGCCTGCAGCACTGATTGTGCCACCCACTACAGTAGCCTTTCAAACATATCTCAGGCCTGCCACTGCAGAGCCTATGTGTGCAGTTAAAACTGCCACTTCGACCTGGCAAGTATACTACTTGCTATGCCCAAACCTTCCTTTCTATTGCATATAAGTCACCCCTAAGGTGGGCCCTGGTTAGCCCCAAGGGCTGGGCGCATTGTATTTCAAAAGTTGGACATGTACTTTTAAGTTTGACATGTCCTGACAGTAAAAAACTGCTAAGTTTATTTTTTGTACTACATGGCCTATCTGCCCATACGTTCATATTAGGGTTACTTTGAAGCTTCCTTTAAGTGCAACTTTCTATTGGGAAAAGATAGAAATAAGGAGGTTGGTATCTTTGGATTCACAATGTTAAATGAAAACTTATGGTGAAGTCAGATTTTAAATAGTAAGTCTGAAAATGGCACTTTTAGACAGTTTGCATTTTCTTACTTTAACTAGTCTGTGCCTCTTCCTGTCTCAGAATAAATGTCTGGGGTAGATGGCAGCTGGGTTTTGTGCATTCTCTCTAGACATTTACACACAAAGGGAGTTTGGGACTGACATTGCGTCCTGATGGCCAATCATCAGGCTGATGGGTCTTCCTGGGCTACATTGGTGGGAGGATATGGCACTTACACCTGAATAGGGCTGTGCCTCTTCCAACACAAAGAGCTGCATACCCCCCTGTAGAGTGTCTGGAGCCAGGGAAGAAAGGGAAGGGACCTTGTGATCTACAAAGACCTCTTTGAAGTCACCCCACTTCAAAGGCACATTTTGACCCCAAACCCCATCAAATAAGAACTCTACTGGAACCAAGGACATTGTGCCTGGAAGAAGGACTGATGTGCTGCCAGCAGGTACTGCCACTTTGCAACTGCATTGCATTATTTTCCTACTGCTTACTGTGTGTTGTGCTGTAGGAGGGACTACCACTTTGCTACTGGCTTTGCTGTGTTTGCCTGCTGCCTGCTGCTTCGGTCTTGGAGTGTGTGGGGACTGAACTCACGCTATACATCTTTGCAACTAGGGTTCTCCAAGGACTTGTTGGCTTGCCCCTGTTTATGAAGTGTCAGAGCCATCAAAGACTTCAACCTCCGACTACTGCTGTGAGACTCTGAACCTCCCGAGTCTGGCAGTTGAACTTGGGCAAAGACTGGGCTTTCTGTGTTGAGTGCTTCCTGGAGAGATCAGCGCTGTTACCAAGCTACATATGAGGTCTGCCCTTTGAGTCTCACTGTAAAAGGGGCCATACTCCCATTTCTTTACCCACTGACTGAGGAGCTGATAGTTACTGGCAGATGCACATGGCTTCTCCGTGTGCCACCAAGTATTGCTGTGTTAGGCCGGCTGGACCATGTTTGCTGCACCTGCAAAGTTCCCTGCAGCCACGGTGCCTAAAAAGAGCCCTATGTGACTTGACGCCTCTTCTTCTCACCCTGAGGAAGGAGGACCAATCACACCATAACTCTCACAATAGGAAGTTGCTGCAGTAACCCCAACTGCTGTACCTGCCTCCCAAGAGTCTGCGCCACGAAGGAGACCTCACCTAATCGAGCCCACTCCCAAGCCCAGGTACTGTACTTTCCCCTAGGACTGACAGAGTCCTTGTAATTCTGCCAGTGATACCTCAGGCAGCCTGACCAGAGCAGTTACGCATCATCCACTAACCTTCCCCAACCTTTTCTAGGTGGTGACTTGGTAAACTATTGCATTACCCCGCTTAGATATTAGCTGATCCTTGGCTGGGATCATCTGCCCAATTACCTAGGTCCAGCGTGACCACGAGTACCTCATGGAGCATCGGTGTTTTCCTAGCACTGAAATTGACTACATACTTGTATGTAGTGTGTATATCTAAAGATTTATTAATTGCATGTTTGTTGTTTTGGTCTTATGTTGCTCAGATGAATATTCTCTATTTTTCTAAATTGGTGTGGAATCTTTTTGTGGTGTTTTTACTGAGTTACTGTAATCAAGTATTGCACAAATATTTTACACATTGCCTCTTAGGCTAAGCCTGATTGTTCCATGCCAAGCTACCAGGCAGTGACCACAGGTTAATTTAGGGTATTGATCTGACTTCCTCTGATGATGATTGTGGTCCCTACTTGGGCAGGGTCCACACTGCTGCCAAGTAGAGGCCCAATTTCTAACACTCACTCATTTATGTAGCCCTCTAAATCATGTCAATACTATCTAAAGGATCCTCAAGACACAAGATGTGGACTTTCACAGCAGATGTATCTGTAGCCCTGGTATTATAAAGGTGCTTGCAACCATCAACATGTTAGTAATCAATAGAATCAGTGGGTGAGGGTATGTTGACTGCATCCAATATCATAATGGTGAATCCACAATGATTTGTGTATAGCTGAAGGACGTGGGACATTAATATCATGGTCAGAAAATCTTCTGAATTAAATATCATCTGTTAAATATCCTTTACAAAAATATTATCTCATTGATATTAACAATACAAAATCTACATCCACTTGAACAATATTTTTATATGCAGTAGTTAGGACTAGATATTTTTGTCAGACAGTGTTTCTGACTATGATATTTTAACATAATGCCAACTACAGTAATGTGACTTTATTGTATTGACTCAACATGGATGGATTTTATCTGCATTCTAAGTGCAGTGATTTTGAAGGTAAGTAGTAGATGGCTACAACGTTTACTGTCATGCAAAAATAGGATGGGTGTGGGTGGTGAGTGTAAGACTGAACTTAACAATCGTTGAACAATCTGAACTATAGGAGGCATCCAATGAGCACAAATACACCCTTGGCATCCTATGTGATACTAATTAATGGAGTGCAGGCTGCAAAGGATTAACGCTGTAATAATGACTTGTCCATATCCTAAGCACATTGGCACCAAATGGATACATGGCCTTAGAATGAACAATTCAAAAAAAGTATCATTGTGGAGGCCCAGGAGAAGGGTGTTTGACTACAGAGTTTGAGGTAGGTTTTGCTAGGATGGGAAAAGGATGAGATACGTATAAGATGTAAAGTCACCCATGCAATAGCATTTCAATAGGCATACCTACAAACATGTAGCCATGACAGTACAAGGACAAACAAAACCACTGCAGGTTGAGAGTACTTTTCTGTTTGACTGATATTAATGGTGTTTGAGAAAAATCATAAGTTGAGGGCAGATAAGAACATTCCAAGGTGGTGCAGAAGAGTGAAACAGTTCAAAAGTTAGAACTGGGAGAGTGTCTCAGATATGTGTTTCACTTATGCATGAAATGGATTTGCTAAAGGTGATTTTACTATGCAAAACGTAAAACCACTGAATGGATGGTCACAAAACCTTTAGGCCATGTCAGCCTTTAAGGCCCTCATTTTGACATTGGCGGTAAAAACCACCTGCCGCTGCGGTGACAGCCGGCAAAATACCGTCACTGCAGCTACCATCCGTCCGCCATATTATGATCACTGCTGGACTTCCACCACAAGAAGAGTGGAAATCCGGCAGTGATCATGCTGGCGGACGGTGGTAAGCTGGCGTTACTACCACCAGCACCACCACACCAGTTGAACACGCCAAGGCGTATTGTTGGAAAATGGGTTATTGGTAAGGGCAGGTAGGTGCCTACAATTAGCAATAGGCCACTAACCTCCACTACGGTCCAGTTAGGTCTCAGTAAATTAAACCCAGCTGATCCCTTGGTAGCTTGGCAACAAGCGTCAAAGCTTAAGTTAGGAGACAGAGTGTAAAGCATTCAAATATCACAAAACAGTATTTAAATAAAACAGAGGAAACAGTTTAAAAATCCAAAACCAATTTATGAAAATAGATTATATTTTTATCTTTAAAATGACACCAAAACTAATAAAATCGTATAATGGGAACAGGAGATATGAATTTTTAAAGATTTTTTTTTTTTTTAGCGCCTAGAAACAAAAAGCGCCAATCGGGTCATCTGGTTGCAACTCGACCGGGGCAAAGTCAAAGTTTCAGGCCGACCGTGATGGAGCCCTGCTCGGCTACAGGGCGCTGGAGGCCTCGGTTAAAAGTTTACCTTCACACTAAGGCCCATATTTATACTTTTTGACGCAAAACTGCGCCTGCGCAGTTTTGCGTCAAAAATATTACCGCCGGCTAACGCCATTTTGGTGCACCGTGCAGGCGTCATATTTATACTTTGACGCACGGCGGCGCAAACAACAGGTGTGAGCCATTATTTTTGACGCACACTGCGGCGTCAAGTCGTAAAGGAAAACTACGTTAACGCAGCGAAAATGACTGTGGGTCGATTTATGACACCCCAAACCGGATATGTGCTGGTTTTTTTGATGCAATAGTGTCAAAAAACCCAGCGAACACAGCCATTTCACCAGAGGAGAGCCAAAATGGATCCCAGATGCCACTACAGACCCCAGGAAGATGACAGCAGACCAGGAACCAGCCAGGAGGACCCACACAAGAACCAGGACACATTTAAGAAGAAAAGAAAGTGTCGCTTTAGTGCAGAGGAGCAGGAAATTCTGGTTAAAGAGGTGACGAAACACCAGCACCAACTGTTTGTCACATCAAAGTTGCAAATCAGTAGAAGAGAGGCTATATGGCAACAAATTGTCGACAAGATTAACAGTGTGGCTGAAGTACACAGAACTGTCATCAAGTGCAAGAAACGCTGGCATGACTGCAAGCACAGGACAAAGGAAAAGATGGCTAGGAACAGGAAGGCAGCACTGCAGACTGGAGGGGGGAGTCCAGCACACCAGGAGGCCCTGGACCACATGGAGGAGATGGTCGCAGCTGTCATCCCTGAGGAGATCGTCACAGGGATTCAAGGACAGGACAGCGCAGACTACCAGGAGATAACGCACATGCAGGGTAAGGTGCATGGGGAATTCAAATGCAATAATGTCAACTGTGAGCAGGGGGGGGATACCGACCACAAAATGCATGGAAGTCATCATATACATGGAGTGGCATGGGTAAAGGGGAACAGCATGGGGGCATGGCCTGCACAGACAGAAGCTGGGGCACACCATTACACTACACCAACAACAGTCCCATGGGGGCATGCTGTCATGCCAATGATGGAGCAAAGGGAAAGCCACGCCAGGAGGGAAGGCCACTACGTCAAACTGACATCCTGGCACTCGTCAGCCAACATGCCCCCTACATTAACTAGGGCCCTATTAGCAATCCTCTAGCCATACCGACAACTGCAATGTAACTGCGACAACAGTTGCCACTACCACCTCTGCTCTCTGTGCAGCTCAAGTTGCCAATGGCAGTAACCTCCCCATGGATCATACACACCTAAATTAGGGGGTGAGGATGACAACTTCAACAATCCCCTGAAAAAAGACAAAGGCCCCAGTACTGTCAAATGTTAATGCCCATAGTTGTCACAAACATCAGCCAATGTAAACAACAATAGGAGCTACACAGCACTAAGGACACACCCATGATGCATATGTCAGGGTCCATCCTGTGCCTGGGTAACTAGGCAACATCACAAATGTCATACTGCTCAGACAACAGCATTGAGGAGGTGACACATGTAACTGGTCACTGAAATACACCTGCACAGTCAGAGGATGAAATAGGACACTGATACGACTATCAGGGCAATCCAATGTAACACACATTCCCCAACATCAGCAAGACACATTCACAATGTCAACATCCATATCGGATCATAACATTGCCATGCATAGGATATGCCACATGTCAATTACATTTAAGTGGATGTGAACAATCAGGGATTGGGGCAGGTCCAGATTGTTAAGTGTGCTGCCAGGGCCATCAGCACACCCACAGCCAGTGAAAGGTCTCACCATGAGAATGGATGTACATGGAGGGTCGAGTAGGAAAAGAAGGTGGCAATTCTCTATTTGGCAAAAATCAACACCTAGAGGTGATGAGGCTGACAAGTCTGATAACTCAATAACATACATGTGACACATAGGCCTGGAAGAATGCCCATCTGAAGGACTGGAGAAATTAACACAAAACAAGATCACAAAGTGAATTCATCAAAAGGCAGGCATGTCACATCAAAATTGCCACAACACAGACACACTAATTGTACCCTGTTTCATTGCAGAGGAAGATGGATCTCCTGCCGATATACCTGTCCCAGATTTCCCTGATGACATGGATGATGAGCCGATAAACATTCCCCAGGAGACCATCCAAAAGGTCCTTGAAACCCTCCAGACCCCATCTTCTGTCACAAGGAGGAGCACAGACCAAGCAGCCATCGCAGAGGAACCACCCACCACCCCAATTGTAAGACCTGGCAGCTCCAATACAGCTGAGGACTCAGAGGACACTGGCACCAGCTTTGAGAGAACTGTAGTGGGAGTACAGCGGGAGCTGGCCAAGGAGGTGCGGGTGGGGATGCAAACTATGGCAGCCAGCCTAGACGGGGTGCATTCGTGCATGATGTCATCTGCAGATCAGGCAGCAGCTATGCAAGCCCTAACATCTATCTTGCAGGAACTGCAGAAAACCCAGAAGGAAATCAGCACAGCTGTAATACAGTTGACCCAACACCTACAACAGCAATCCTGTCAACGCGTGCACGAATGCAACATTGAACCCCTCAGGGCCGACCTGGCTGCCTACCATTGTGATGTGGCTGCTATTCTCAAGAACCAGCAGACCCTCCTTGCTGCAGTACTGCCCTTAAGACCTTCACAGGGAACAGCGACCGGGATGTCTGACTCCACGTCTTTTAACACTGAGATGTGTGTTGCCCCTTCACAACCAACAACAATAAGGACAAAGCAGTCAACACACACATCAGAAGAAGAAGACATGGAACAGATCACATTCACAAGGAAAATGACCCGGAAGCACTAGTCCCTTACACATGGCCAACTATTACCAAGGTCCTGCGCTTTGTAACTTGCCAGTCTTGAAACAACTGTATTCAAGCACTATTCTGCATACCACTGTATATCTTGTCACCCAGCCCAGTGATTGTCTCTCTTCTACTCATTGGCTAAGTCTGTCCCTCTGCACTGTCTGAAACAGCAACCCCAGCATGACAAAAGCATTTTGGTAAACCCTTGTGTTGGATCACAATGTAAGATGTCACTATAATGGACTCACAATCATGGACAATGTACCGATAGCACTACAGCACTTTTCAATAAATAGCACTTACAATACAAATCTGTCTCTGGGTAAGGTGACATTGCAACTGTGCGGTAGATAACTGAAATGTGCCTACTGTCAAATTACGTAGCTTGTCAATACAACTGTCCTGATAATATGTAGTTAGAGAAATCTGCACAGTGCCCATGATTGCATCATACCCTGCCCATCCTGAGGGACAAATCTCATGAAGTGAGAAACCATACACCACCATGCTGTGTAGGACAGAAGAACACTTCCTCAGGGGATAACTAAGTCATCAAATAGTGTAAGCAAAATATTTTCACCATGCAAAAATAACACAATAAACATGCCACACTAATCTAAGTAAACACTAAAAAAACTGCACAAATGAAGGTGTCTGATTTAACATACAAATAGGTAATCATGCCGAACTGTGTCACAAATGATGTATGAGGGTCATGAAATTGCCAATGAGAACTCATCTTATAAGGGTATGCATGATCATCACACTGCAGTCAGACCTAAAACTGTTTCCCCAATATCAGGTGTGGAAGCACTGTTAGTGACTTTGAAAACACACTTATCAACAGAAACACATTGGGATCCATATTAACTGTGATTGGAGGTTGCAACAAAGGGTAGACACTTTGCAAGGTAGCTCTGGGCTAGCTGCCAATCATACAGCTCAGTTGGGATTTGTTTGTAGCATAGGACACAGCTGTTATAGTACCAAATTGATGTACACTGAATCCAAACCCACAATCAAGTACCATTCAACACATACTATTAAGGGGTAACCAAATATTTATTAAAAGCTAACCATAGATGAGGAAACTGAAGGAAAAATCTTACCTACCCTAATCTACCCTGACTACTCATTACCCACAACTGTCACTAACTAACCTAAGCTACACTTACTTATCACATGTAACGAAACGTTCTAAACATCTACCCTCCACCCCCCTTATGAGACGGGACACATTGAGGACAACACATACTAACCTAAATACATACTATACTATCATAAACAAATATATATTTGTACGTATTTTTTTTTTTTTTTTTTACACACAAGAACCCCAACATAGCCACACACATGTAATAAGTAAAAAAAGAAACAATCAGGCCCCCCCACCCACACCCACTAACACTAACTAAACTATCAGCCTATACTAACCTAACACTAAGCCCCCTAAGCCCACTAATTATAAGAACAAGGAAAGAGGAGGGAGGGGAGGGTATCATGTCTATCAAATCAAGTGTCTAGAGGTTGGCCCTCCGGAGGATCCTCTTAATATCCTTGACCCGCCGTTTAATGTGCTGCACGTCCCGGCTCAGGTGGCTCACCTTGCGCAGCACTTTGTCCATCTTATGTTCGATTCTGTTGAAGGCTGCAGTGTCAACAGATGGAGCAGTGGCAGTCTGGGTACCGGTGGAGGAGGTCTGTGTGGGCTGTCCTGCACCGGTGGCAATGCTGGGGCCAGGAAGTCCTGCAGATGTTGGATCAACAGAGGCAGCTGTAGGTGGGGTCACCTGGCTCTGATTGGTGGTTGTGCTTGTGGTGGCTGTGGTGGGCAAAGTAGGCCCATCCTGTGGGAAGGCTCGCCATGCCCCGGAGGCACGTTCATGGCGATATCGCCGGGCCATCCTCCGGAACCCCGACTCCACCAGCAGGATGTGCTGGTATCGCATGGCCCGGCGCTGAAATTCACGGACCTGGTCTGGAGTCATGTTAGCTGCTGTGAAGACAAATGCAGATATGCTACATTAGTAACTGCATTGTGTGAAACGGCACAGCAAGTTAATCAGACATTACATCTACTGTACTTGTAAGAGCCCATATCACGATACAGAGCATTGAATGTCCCTGAGGAAGTATATGGCAGGCCAGACAACAAAGGTCACATCACACAAAGTACATCCATAACCTACAAGATGGGTAACAACTGGCTTTGACTTGCATTCTGACTTCTGACAGTTATCATCTAAGAATCATGCTGCATATCCTCCGCCAAGAGCTGGGCTACAAATGTCAGTGTACGGAAAGCAAAACTAAAGCCACATGGTCTGCAAGTTGTAACTGGACTTTCCAGTATAGTACCAAGTGCCAAACCTGAGTGTGTATACTAGTATGCAACCAAACCGTCACTTATTCACATGTATGTGTAACATACTGGTAGCATCAGTACTAGGTACCCCATTCACAAACCCATGGCCGTGTTTGAGGGGGGGCGGTGGATACACAACTATAATTTGCCAACAACATGTACACCGAGGAGTGTATAGGCAACTCCACACATGTTTGTCTCTACAGACACACCACAGGTAAGGTCTATCTACAATTAGGAGTCAGCAAACCCTAGAGCACTCATAGGGTCAGACATGTCAGGAAATGCAGACCTTAGTACACAACATATACTTCCGGTGAGGCCTGACTTACATCAGACACAGAGTTGCTAGAACACCCATGATCATGAATTGCATACACACTTAGGCCATTACACTCAGGTTCCACAGACTTGATGCACTACATGTGGAAGTACATGCTGCTTGGAGGTTCTACCTACTGTTTCAAACTTTCGTAGGTAAATAGGGAAGCAGATGTCTATTGGAAAGCTATTAGCTCTACCAGTCTTAGAGAATGTGGGTCCGACAGGCTGACTAAATTGGGGCTGACTTCCATTGCGACTCTTGGTGATACAAGTGTCATACACATGACTATCCCCTGTACTCACAGTGGGGCCTACAGGGATGTCCTACAATCCCTACATGATACCATTGGATACGCATTGGCAAACTCAAAACATGTGAGAACTGCATTCCCACTCATGGAACAAGTGAAAAGCTTGCCCAACGCATCACACCTTGCTATGCGTCTAACTCCCATGAGTCCATAACCAGCAAACACAACACATAACAGGCATATCAACACTTACTGGAGTGGTCGGGGTCCTCAAATGTTGCCACCTCTCCCACAGAGTAAGGTGCCGGTCCACCTGTAAGGTATGAAAGGAAGAAATGTGCTCAAAATCTGTGCACAGTGCAACAATTTCATAATCATTTACAATGTGTAGGCTGAATAAGGAAATGGCAGCCATTCAGACATGATGGTACTGCATCTGATATTTCACTGCAAACTTGTACATAGCATGGGTCTCCTGTGACAGTTACACACACATATCTGCACACATACATTGGCCCTAACTATCATGTGGTTGCAAACATGCCCCATAATTGGTGAGCACTAAGAAATATGGAGTGTACTCGTCTCATCATGTGCATCCAAGAGAGACATCCAAAGCCTGGTTACTTGAGGACTGCATTACCAGTCAAACATGCCTTGTGGCCATGACACATTTATTGCACATAGGCCCAATGTACAGAGGGAGGGGCAGGGGCTCTTGTAAGCCATCCTGTTGTTACAGTATAGTCAACTGATGTGGCCCAGCTATGGTGATTTTCACCAACCATTTAGATGTGAAGCCATGTGCATACACTTGGACTGCAATCCATATTTGGATTGTGGCTCAACTAATTCCAAAAAACATCTTAAGATGTTAGCTGAGGGCACCTTACACCTTTTCACAATGTTTTCAAATCAAGAACTGACATGTATCCAAAAAGATCAAGAAACACAATAATCCTACACATTCATAGTACTTCTGTGAACGCTTTCCTTCCACACTCACCAGACTCACATGAGACAAATGTCTGAGCCACTTTGCTATTATCAATTGACGTGAAGCAGCAGTCATTTTCAGCATCATGTAGGGATTCTAAAGTCAGTCTAGCAATTGAGTCAACATAGTTGGCCTAAATGTTGGTACATATTTACTTCTCTGTCAATAGTACCCTATATAGACATGATTGGCTCCTATTTTGTTAGCTGTTCTGACAAAAAGGCCGCACCAATTTCCTTCATGGAAAAGTAGCCTGTAAGTTTGCTGAGCACGTGCTACCTGACAGCTAGAAATTGTGATCATTGCCATAGTGCATCAATGATCCCCTTATATTTCCCCAGCATTACACACAGTCAACAAGTTAGCTGGCAGACATTACACTAATCCCCTGATGTCACTACAGTGCGTTTAATCGTGCACTTTAACATTAGTCATACTCACCAACAGTGCCACCAATCATGATTCCCAGGTGGTCCAAGAGATCCTGCGCCCTGGTGATGAGGTCAGCCCACCGGTGCTTCAGCTGGTGGTCACTCCTCTGGCTGGCATACACACACTGCAGGTAATGCAGCACCTTTCCCCACCAGATTCTGCGCGCCTCTGTCGGATACCCCTGTATGACCCTGCCCCGTGCCTAGATCATGAGCGGCAAGAAATGTGTCAACAGCCAGATGAAGCCCCCCAACTCCTCTTCCCCCATCCTTCCAAGATGTGGCCTACCAGACATACTTATAATTGACGATAAGGAATAGGGGTAAAAGAAATAGAAAGGGGGAAAGGGTAAAAGTATGGGTACAAAGACAGAAAAAAAGTAAACCTAAACACTAAAAGAGCCCAACTATCCCCAAACTATCACTACCCACAACAGACTCCCACAGACAAGAAAAACACAAGATAAATGGACAAATGTAGACAAAACACAGTACTACAGTATACACAAACAATATTTATTTCACAAAAGGACTTTACAGATAGCACACAGGACAAAAACAGCACAAAATCTCAGGACAACACTCTCTACACAGCCACACCGTCTAGAAGGATCATAGATTGCAAAGTGAAAGTGAAAGTACACCCACTGTACATGATCTGTAAACAGGATATCCTATTACATCACTTCCTGTATGAAAAGTCCCGCCTTTTTCACGTTATGCGTCATTTTACATTTACCAAAACTGTATTTGCGTTATTTTTTTTGATGCACAGACGTGAATATTAACCCGCATCCACATAATGGTACATGAACTATACAAATATCTGGATGCGGGCTAAATTTCACTCCTGTGCGTCCAAAAAAATGACGCAAATACAGTTTTGGTGAACAAAAAATGACGCACACCGCTAGGGACTATTACAGTGCATTAACTGGTTTGGGGCATTTTTACTTGTTTTTTGGTTATTTTACATTTGGAACACATCAGAGATTGGCTAATTGAAGACAGTATGGTGTTGATGGTGTATGTTCACATGTGTGACATCATAGTGCAGCGGAACATCATCCACTACACCCTTCACAGTATTTTTACAGTTGGCTGACGCAATAGATGGTCATAAGTGTGGCCTACATGTATGTGTTGCACAAATTATGCATGTTTGGCATAACGAGAGGATAGCAATGTGACGCACATATGTACAATACCTAAATGCCTTTGGCTCAAAGTGTGTGCTTTGACAACTAATGTGTTGGTTGGCCAAATGTGTCTGTATCACATGAAGCATAATTGTACATATGGTTGTATGAATGTAACGTCCATGTGTCCAATCCTTATTTGCAAGTCAAATTGAAAATGAGCAAGGGCATGTGTTAGTCATACATGTAACAACAACCGTAAAGTGTACTTCCAAGTTTTAGGGTCACGTAGACACCACATGTGACATAGCATGCACCAGATGGATGGCAGACGCTTGTTCATGTCAATGGTCCACATTTTCTACATCCTATGTCCTAGAGTATTGGTAAAAGCTTCCTAGGCACTAGTTGGTGAATCCCACAGTGAGTCATACACATGCATTGAGGAAGTGTGTACCATGTTGTTTGCACAGACAGACAAGGGTGAATCTCATATGTATGATGACACCACAGTTGAGGCCATAGAAGTGAGACCCAACTATCAAGTGGCTGTGGTGGACGAGCACACAAGACAGCACGTGTCCACATATTTCCAGTGATCAATTGCACATAGGTGTCTTGTTCATGTGTGTGGTCCAATGATGATCCTGTAGATTGTTAGGGGTGTAATTTGTCACAGTTCGGTCCAGGACTCATCATGAGTCAGTGGCAGCTATTCCTGTAACTACTGAGTATCCTTGGTTGATCAATGTGAGTAAAGTAGATGTGGACATGTGAACCAACATGTGGATGGTCCCACCCTGTCTCATCACTAAAGACGTGTAATGAGACAGTCAACAGGGCAACCTTGGTGTGCTGAGTGAAATAATGTCTCAGGTGTCATGTTCCGGCAGGTGTCATTACAACATTTGCACACAGGCTGGCCTCTGCACTTCCCACTGCATCTGGGAACATCATAGCCTCTGTGCTGATTATTCTCACAGCTATTCACCACACACGGCTCATCACTATGTTGTGCGCACTGTGATGCTATGTGTGAACTGTCATGGTCCTGACATTTGTGTATTATTCATGGAAATAATCAGAGGTTGCTGGTTGTGCTGAAAGCCCCGTACCCAATCCCTGCCTATGGCCCTAGGACACTGTCACACTTTGTCATTCATGCACAAATGCAACCCAGACAAGGGATGGGCCATGAATTTGGTTTTCCAAGAGGATGTAACTCAAATGGTACAGTTAATAAGCAGATGATGCTATACAAGGTATTTGGGTATGCATGGAAGAAACCCCTGCCCAATGCCCCCTGATGAATGGCAGGTTTGCTAACGCAAGTGTGGTACATATGTAGACACAGGGATACTTTGGTGTGACGCCCAGGCAGTTGCCAGTCAGGCTGACAGAATGCAAGGTGAATCAGGATCCAGTTACTTGACAAGTTACGTAATCAGTGGTCTGACTGAGACTGTTTTGAGGACAAAGTAGACAGTTGACATGTCAAACTGTGTACGTCCTGTGTTTTTGAAGGTGACAAATGAACCCAGTGGCTGTGTTACACAGCTTAATTAGTATCAATGCTTAAGGGTGTATTTGACATAATGGCAACTCCTATGCTGTTCCAGGCTTCATCAGGGGCAGTGCTTTTTGAAATGTGTGGTGTGCATGGAGGTGATCATAGGTGTGGGCTGCATCTGTTTCTCACCAGTCCTGTAGGTGAGACTTGCATTCTAAGGGCCAACAGACATTTTCACAAGGGGCAGCAATCTACATGTGCTAACAGGGCTTTGAAACTAGAAGACAGTGTATAAATTGACCTGACGTCCTTGCAGTCAGATGTTCTATGACA
This sequence comes from Pleurodeles waltl, assembly GCF_031143425.1. NCBI lineage: Eukaryota > Metazoa > Chordata > Amphibia > Caudata > Salamandridae > Pleurodeles > Pleurodeles waltl. Next base: position 81,882,193 of record NC_090439.1, read on the forward strand.
ATGGCATACCATAGGAAAGGGTGTAGCACACTGGTTTGCTAATGTTGGTCTGTGTGTGTAGAGGAGGTATTATCAGGGTACACATCTTAGTATTCCAGGGACGTCTTCCGACAGGTGGGTTGTGACCAGGTGCATGGGTGTGTAATGAGTTAGGAAATGGCCTGACATGTACATGGAATGTCATGTGCGCAATGCATGTCATATGTGTGGCACTTGTGCTGTCTATGTTCTGCTTCTATGGAACTCTGGTCACAGATAGTCCTTGCAAATACTGGATGCAGTTGGGCTAACTTCTGTCAAGGGTCTCGTCAGACATTCCTGTTACTGATGCCAAAGCACATTGACTGCCTCATGTATGAGGCTTGTTTTCCCCTTATTGAGTGATGGTGTCTTAGTTGTGTGCCATATGCTGCGTTGGACCTTGCTTTTCAACATGTATGTGTGAAATAGTTTTGGTCCTCTGCTATTGGCCTTCAAAGGAGATATGTACATGATATATGTCATTAAGAGTGTGTGTGTATGTGACCATTGTATGTTAGGCATCACATTAGCTCTGGGATGTGCCGTGTCCTACTCAGTATCTCAGCAATGCTCCATGAGGCAACACTCTTATTCTGATAAGTAGAGATGAAGGTGTGCAAAAAGGAATAGCCAGACCATGATATGGTGATTAGAATAGGTGTTTATTTAAATTAGTTAACTAAAGTGGTGAAGGTGATCATAATCAGAAGAAATTATTTATAATCTGTTGCCGCCTGCGTATACCAGCGGCCGTGTTCTGTAGTTCCCCCTCCTGTTGCAGGCCAGCATCCTCCTCTTCCTCCTCTTCAGGCATGTGTGGCTCCGGTTCCAGGAGGGGAACGTTTCTTTTGAGACAAATGTTGTGCAATATTGCACATGTGAGGATGATCGTGCAGACCATCTCGGGGAAATATAGGAGGCTACCACCAGTGATGTCGAGACAGTGGAACCTTGACTTGAGGATGCCGAAGGTCCGCTCGACAATGCTGCGTGTCCTCCTATGGGCGTTGTTGTATGCACGCTCTGCAGCAGTACTTGGGTTGCCAAATTGTGTCATACTCCATGGCTGGATGCCATACCCCTGATCAGCTGCAAGAGAAAATGAATGGGATCATGTTGATGTAGCTGGCACTATTGAAAAGACCTTTCATGGCAGTGTTTGTCTTGTGTTGTCTGTGACTCTTTTGTGTACTAATGTGGCATCCTATGCTTGTATGGCTGTACATCTGCATTGTGTTGTTTCCTTGGCTGAACGAGTGTTTGTATGCTAACCGTTTTTCAGCAGTATATTTTGGGATTTGCAGTACAGTGTGCCTTCCCTAGCATTGTGACTTGTGATACAGGTGTTCGTGTGTCTTCACTGGGGGTGAGATGATAGTTCCATGCACAGTTAAAATTGAAAGTGTTGTTAAGACATTCATATCAAAGTACCCTGGACATCCCATACCTTGAAACTTATGCAATGTATTAATGTAAAGGTCATTGGGACACTTACAATTTGCAAGGTGACATTTAGGCAACCACACTCATTAACGTCTTAACATTAGGCTGTACAGTAATTTCCGATGTGTGGCAGGTTCAATGGTGACTTAAGAAACATGGCTAGTGATGTCACGTCCTCAGTGTGCTCCTGTTGACATGTTTCTGTTGTGGTGTATGTGTTGTGTGTTCTAGAGGGTTGCTGTGCAGTGTGTATATAAGTAGGTTTTTGTACTTACCAACAAGTAGTCCATTGCCATACCGTCCATCCTGGAAGTGTTCATTGATGGTGCAGTGACGGAAGATGTATGAGTCATGTACACTCCCAGGATATTTAGCCACAATGTTGGTGATCAATCCCTGGTGATCGACTATGGCCTGCACGTTGATAGAATGTGTGTGCTTCCTGTTGCGGTAGAGGTGTTCAGTTGCAGCAGGTGGCACAAGGCGTACATGTGTGCAGTCGATTGCACAAGGGACGTGTGGGAAGCCACTGATGAGGTAGAACCCCTGGTTTGTTTCCTGCTGCTTTTGCAGTGTGTTAGGGAAGCAGATGTGGCAGGGTGTCAGTCGAATGATGGCATCCAGTACTTTGGGCGAAAAGGCAGAGAATGATGGTTGTGATATTCCGCCACCCAGGGCACCAGTTGTTTGGAAAGAGCCACTTGCCAGCATATGAAGTACGGCAAGCAGCTTTTTATCTGTTGGGATGGTACGGGGTGTCACCAAAGTGGGGGCCAACTGCTGTTCAATGTTGCGCAGCAGCTGCTGAATGGCCTGCCAGTTCAACCGGTACCTCTGTATGATGTCGTGATCCCTGAGGCCCTTCAGGGTGGTTCTTGGGTGGAATATCTTCTCCTGCCTTCTGCGCTGCCTTTGGGGTCCCTGCTGGTGTTGTGGTAGCTGCTGTTGTTGCTGCTGGGCTCTGTGTCTGCGTGCACGCTGGATTAGTATCACCTCCATGGCTCCCTGTTGCTGCTCTGCTGCTCTGCTGTTTGTTCTGTGTGTTCTGATTAAATACAGGTGTGTTTGCCCCATTTTAATTCCTGCCCTGACCCAGGCGTTAATTTTTGATGCAAATCGGGGTGTGCGTCATTGTCGGGCTCCGCCTCCCAGCCGTGCGTCATTTTTGCCCAAAAGCATAAATATGATGCACGGCCCTTTAAGCCATTTTTGGGACGGGAACGCCTACCTTACATATAATTAACGCAAGGCGGGTTGCCGCATCCAAAAAATGACGCACACAGCGGAATTTTGTCGTCCGCGGCCTCGGGCGTCAAAGTTTAAATACGGGGCAACGTTTGTGCTGATTGTGCATCAAAATTTTTGAAGCACAATCAGCGCAGACGGAGTATAAATATGCCCCTTAGTCTCTTTTTCAAAGATTTTCTGCAGCGGGACGAACCTGCCAGTCCAATCTGACCTCCTGGAGCACTTCTCCGGATACGCGTCGCGGGAATCCTCGTGAAGATTTTTACCTTCGGACTTAGTCATTTTTTCGAGGTGAAAATCCTTCGACCGGGGTATACCTGGAGCTTGATCCGACGTCCATGGAGCCCTCCTCGGATACGCTGGCTGGGAGGTCCCGGTCAACTTTTTACCTTCGGACTTAGTCTCTTTTTCTGACATTTTCTTTACCGGGATAAACCAGCAAATCAGGCCGGGTTGTGGTTGAGGCAAGCCAGCTAGAGTTGCCACGGCGCGTCGGTCCCTCTACGGAGCTTTTTTTCAAAAGTTCTCCAAACTTCTGGGGCTTCTCCCAGATGTCCTTTTAAGGTTCTTTTGGGGTTCACAGCTCACCCCAAAGGTCCAGAAGTTCTGAGATGGTCCTTGGGGAGTGCGGACTACAACTTCCAGAATGCACCTGGCGCAAACTCCTTTTTGGCCACTGGACAGTGGTCAGCTGGTCGCTTTCTTCAGGAGTTGGTGCAGGGGACTCTGGTTAGCAATTTTTCACCTGTAGCAAACAGGGATTCCCTCCTTGAACCAGATGAAGCCAGGCAAAGTCCTTCTTGTGGTGAAGCACAGGTGTGCAGCTGGTGCAGTCCTTCTGAGTGCAGGTTCCAGGTGCAGGCCAGGGGTCCAGCAGGGCAGTCCTTCTTCTTCTGTAGTTCTTCCTTGTTGGATGTGGTAGGGAACTGAGGTGTGAGTGCAGGTCTGACAATTTTATCCTTGCTCCTGGGTGAAAAGCAGGGGAGTCCTGGTTCTCCAATCAGGTGCAGGGTCCTTCCCCCTGTGATGACCACTTCCTGGGAAGTGTGGCAAAAATCAATCCCAGGAGGCAACATTCTCCAAAAATCTGTCATGGCTGAATCTGATTTTTGGAGGTTACATCTGGCTGAGCCCACCCACTGGTGTGGCTAAAAATCATAAACACACCCCTCTCCTGCCCTCTCCTAATCTAATCAAGGGGCCACCTAGTTGTCTGGGGTTGCAGGGTGTGGGGGTGTTGCTGGTTGCTCCAAATGTCCTTCTCTTCCTTTGAAAAACAGTTTGGCAGCCCTCCCCCTTCCTGCCTCACCATCTGCTGAGGGGAGATTCCTTCCCACAGGCACATTCCTTTGTGTGAAGCCAGGCCACTTCACACCTCATCAAGGCAGCCTGGCTAGGCTGCTAGAGGCTGGCCAATCAGAGCACAGCAGCAAAAACAATGCAGGGCTGAAATTGGCAACTTTTCAGGTAAAGTTTAAAACTCTTTACCTGAACAAGTTATATTAAATCCAACAACTGGAAGTTGTGCAACTTATTACAACAATCAATATGATACCAAACTCTTGGTATCCATCATTTAAGGAGACTTAAAAAAAAGTCTCCCCATTCTAGCCTATAAGGCCATTTACTACAATGAGGGAAAAACGAATTTGGCTGCTTTTACCTCACCAGGACTTATAAAACTATTTTTATAAGGTCCCTGCTTATAGTTACATGGCACCCAGTCCTAGGGGCACATAGGGCACACCTATGGGGTGACTTATATGTAAAAATAAGGGAGTTTAAGACTTTGGAACTACTTTTAATTCCAAAGTCGAATTTGCATATAACTTTAATTTAAAAGCAGCCAGCAAGGCAGGCCTGCCTTTAACATGACACTGGGCACCTCAGCAGTGCATCTATGGGTGCACTACCTATGCTGTGGTCCCTAAACCTACATGCCCTACCATATATTAAGGACTTATAGATAGGTTGACTTAGCCAATTATAATTAGCCTAAGTTGCATATCCATTTTACACAGAGCACAGGCCCTGGGACTGGTTAGCAGTACCCAGGGCACCATCAAAGTCAGGAAAACACCAGCAAAAAGTGGAAAATGGGGGCAAAAAGTTAGGGGACCTCTGCAATCAGACCTGTTTTCTCACACGTATCATGACCTGCGATACGGTCCGGCAGTGTTCTGCTGGCAGGCGCTGCTGGCAGTATCAGCACTCCTTTCCGTTCCCTGCCAGAAGACCTCCTTGACAATGGTAAGTCAGGCTTCTGACAGGGGAGGGCGGTGCGGGGTGTTGTGTGTGTGTGTGTCTGGTTGTGTGCATGAATGTATGAGTGTGTGTGTGAATGCGTCTGAGTGTGTTGTGTTGTTTGTGGGTTGTATGTGTGTGAGTGAATGCGTGTAAGAATGGTAAAGTGAGTGCGTGTCTGCATGTCAGTGTGATTGTGTGTAAGAATGTGTGCAAGCATGTCTAGAAGTATGCTTGTATTAATGTGTGTATGCCAGTGTGAGGGATTGGGTGTATGCATGGTGCGTGTCTGCATGTGTGTGCGTATATGGGAGGGAGTGTGATGATCGGAGGGGGTGAGGGGTTTGTGTGATGGTCAGAGGGGGTGGGGGATGTGTGTGATGATCAGAGGGGTTTGGGGGTTTGGATGGAGGGGGTTGGGGGATGTCAGGTGTGTGTTGGGGGTGGGAGAGCCACCTACCTGTGACAGGGAAGGAATTCACTGTCACCAGAAGGGTCTACCGCCATGGTGTTCGTGGTGTTGCTAACTCCACAAAAATCATGGTGGTAGGCAGGCTCATAATGCCTCGTGCAAGACTGTGCCGACTGCCGGGCTGGAGATTGACATCTGCAGCCCAGCGGCTGATACTGCCATGGCCGTATGAGTGGAGAAGTGGCGTGTTGGCTGCTGCCAACCCGCCATTCTCATAATGTGGCGTTATGTACCACCAGCCTGTTGGCGGTACTACCACCACATTTCCACTCACCGCTGGGGTTCTAATGACCCCCTAAGTCTTTTCGTGCCTTTTCTTAAATAAGAGAAAATACATTCAGCTATTTTGGAGCTATAAGGCAAAATGTTAGTGTCCAGTGAGCATGTTAAACAATTGCCACAGTTGACAAACTGTGGGCAGCACGTGTCAAAAGTTGCATATGCATGTTACAACAGAATATGGCATGGCATCAGTTGTAAACTGGCTGAAGCAGTGCCCCATAAAAGATTGCAAATAATCCTAACTCTATGCACTTTTCAACCATCCACTGCCTATCACACGAAATTACATCTAAAGAAGTCACATACACTCCGAAATACACCCCCCCGATTAAACAGCAAGGGTGCACTAAATGGTGTACTTTTGTAGAAAATTTCAGTAAAAGTATGTGGAATTGTGCTTGGATTATGGAAAATGCAATTTAGGTTATCTCTAGAGAAATCTGTAAGTGAGGGAAACCTTATGTTCAAAGATCTCGCGAGATACCAGCAGGGGGACTGATTTGTGGAAGAAATATCTCTTGCAAGACATTTTCTGCTTGAAACAGTCCTCTGCAGGCACATTTTGTGTGACATTTCAGACTGATATATTTTCAGTGATTTCTTGTAATGTGTGCAATATAAAATGGAATGAATTACTCAAATTACACAAGTGAAAGGGATGTTTTTCATCGCCTAATGCACATACACTCTTGACTACAGTCTCCAGGCACTTCTATCAACACACATATAGAGCGTTATTAGGAGTTTGGTGGTTCCAGGAACCCGATGTTGACATTGGCGGTCCTACCGCCAACAGTCTGGTGGAGAAGACAGCCAAATTATGACTTTGGCAGTATTCAGAGAAGAATACAACCAAAGCACTGCCAGGACCAGCACACCGGTATGGCCGCCCAGGAAGACCGTAGCCACCTGCAGGCCAGCGGAGACCAAATTTCCACAGGAGAGATTATGAGGTTGCACACCACCAAGGTTTCTGCTGCGATAGCACCACCATGGAAGTACCAGATGGGACTGCCAGAGAGGGTCCACTGGAGGAGGATTCCAAAGATGAAAAACTGGGTCCTGTCTCCCCCGTGGCACTCGCCTCACCCTCCGGGCCACTGGGCTCCTCGGTGTTGGCAGTACCATGACTTCAAGCCCAGTGGCCAGCAGCTTCCACACTTAGCTGTGCCATGTCTCCTTTGCCCGCCAATGCTGATGCTGAGAAACAGAGAGAGAGGTAGGGTCATCACATTCTTTACATAAACATACATTACGCCATACACAACAGTAACATCACATCTATGTGTAAAGCACTCCAAGGTTGGAACCATTTTGAGCCAACATCATGCCACAACAGCATACTTTCCACATCCCTATATGAGAACAATGTCACACACCACATGAGACAACTATCCAACCACTACATCACCATCCTAACAGTACAGCTATAACACAAACTATTCCTGCACAAGATTATTTGTCAACATAAAGTGTGTCCCTAAACAGAGAATCACTGTGAAAAAAACAATCTTTCAATGGAAATTAGTGTTAACTTTGATTTCAAATCATACATTCTCCAAATCTACACTTGCTCAGTACATTACCAGATGTCATGTTCTATGAAGGTTCCCTCATCACATTCCAATTACAACACAGCATGTTGCATAGCAATCACATTCATAACATGTAATTGTGTCTATAACATTCACACTGAAAAAAACACAGATGCACCTACTCGGTTTGGTAAATCCAAATTTGGAGTATAATAGAATTCAAATCCATTTCAACAACACATGTATCAATTGTGTTTTTGCCAACATTTAAACATACTTTGTGGACCTACTCATCTTACTCATTCTCACATAGAAAACAGTCATGGACAGCAATAGGGATCTGCTTAGCATATAGGATTTACTCACAGACAACCCCAGGGAGCATACCAGGGAGCAAACCAGTGCCTTTAAAACAATTGACACCTGTCATGTGCATGAAGGCCACATACAGTTCTACTAATCATGATGAGTGTGAACCTCAAATTAACAATATCAAAGTACCAACATCACTTATCAGCACTTCAGACAAGAGTAACCTTACATCTTTGGAGTAAAGTTGCACTGACATAACTTTCTTAAGTAACTATTATTGATACATACACATAGGTGGTCATTACAACCCTGGCGGACGGTGATAATGATGCGGTAATACCGCAAACAGTCAGACGGATAAAAAAAGGGAATTATGACCCTGGCGGAAACCGCCAACAAAGATAGCCACTTTAACACACCGCCCGCCACAGCAGTACAGACAAGCAGCGTGGCGGCCACCGCCAACAGACAGGCGGGAGACAATGTACCGCCCACAGTATCACAACAGGCCAATCCGCCACCTTTTCCGGGGCGGATTCACTGTGGATAAAAACACGGCGGAAACAGTTTCAGCAATGGGAAAACGCTCACCTTCTACACATCCCACGAGGAACGACGACTCCATGGAGCCGGAACTCCAAATACTACCTGCCCTTGTCTTTCTGCTCCTTCACGACCAACAGCGACGTAGGCGCAGAAGATACCGGTGAGTACTGCACCAACGACACGGGGGAGGCAAAAGTTAGGGGGACACCCACCAAACACCCCCACCCCCACCCTCGCATAGTACAACATACACACCAATGCAGTCACAAAAAGAACAGTAACAACCCACAATCCCCCCGGAAGAATGCAAAGACAATGCGAATTTCGGGCAAACATTATAATGTGCCAATATACATCTCATACAAAAATATACAAATATATGTATTCCAAAATCACTCATATTTACATAAATAATCCGAGAAGTATTGCAGATATGTACACAGCAATGTCCGTGCACAAACAGTCCAAAAATGTATGGGCGAGGCCCACAATAGATACCTGACCAAAATCTGAGAACACTGCCGGGGCATCAGGTAGAAACACTACAGGCACCTCAGGGGGAAGGGAAGGGGGGGCACCTCAGCCAGATGAATGCAAAGCCAGATCCACGACGGGGCTCCATGCCCATTGATGTATCCTGGGGAGTGCAAAGCCACAGTCTCTCAAGTCTCTACAGTGGGTGGCTTGCCCACTGTTCAATCCTGGGGAGTGCAAAGCCACAGTCTCTCAAGTCTCTACAGTGGGTGGCTTGCCCACTGTACCATCCTGGGGAGTGCAAAGCCACAGTCTCTCAAGTCGATGCAGGTCCATACTGGTACTGGGGGGTGACTGGTGCCCAGACTGGATGAGTCTCCCCGTGAAAGGTAGTGTCCTGTCACTGTCCCACCGCACATGGGATAAGGATGCCTGATGTGGTGGGCCATTCATTCCTACCCAGTGCATTGCCCTGTTCAGCGGTGCTTTGCCATGGCGGTCTTTTCCCTGTTCAGCGGTGCTTTACCATGGCGGTCTCTGGACTGTTCAGCGGTGCTTTGCCATGGTGGTCTATGGACTGTTCAGCGGTGCTTTGCCATGGCGGTCTATGGACTGTTCAGCGGTGCTTTGCCATGGCGGTCTTTTCCCTGTTTAGCGGTGCTTTGCCATGGCGGTCTTTGCCCTGTTCAGCTGTGCTTTGCCATGGCGGTCTTTTCCCTGTTCAGCGGTGCTTTGCCATGGCGGTCTCTGGACTGTTCAGCGGTGCTTTGCCATGGCGGTCTATGGACTGTTCAGCTGTGCTTTGCCATGGCGGTCTATGGACTGTTCAGCGGTGCTTTGCCATGGCGGTCTTTTCCCTGTTCAGCGGTGCTTTGCCATGGCGGTCTTTTCCCTGTTCAGCGGTGCTTTGCCATGGTGGTCTATGGACTGTTCAGCGGTGCTTTGCCATGGCGGTCTCTGGACTGTTCAGCGGTGCTTTGCCATGGCGGTTCTGGACTGTTCAGCGGTGCTTTGCCATGGCGGTCTTTGCCCTGTTCAGCGGTGCTTTGCCATGGCGGTCTATGGACTGTTCAGCGGTGCTTTGCCATGGCGGTCTTTGCCCTGTTCAGCGGTGCTTTGCCATGGCGGTCTTTGCCCTGTTCAGCGGTGCTTTGCCTTGGCGGTCTTTGCCCTTTTCAGCGGTGCTTTGCCATGGCGGTCTTTTCCCTGTTCAGCGGTGCTTTGCCATGGCGGTCTCTGGACTGTTCAGCGGTGCTTTGCCATGGCGGTCTCTGGACTGTTCAGCGGTGCTTTGCCATGGCGGTCTATGGACTGTTCAGCGGTGCTTTGCCATGGCGGTCTTTTCCCTGTTCAGCAGTGCTTTGCCATGGCGGTCTTTGCCCTGTTCAGCGGTGCTTTGCCATGGCGGTCTTTTCCCTGTTCAGCGGTGCTTTGCCATGGCGGTCTCTGGACTGTTCAGCGGTGCTTTGCCATGGCGGTCTATGGACTGTTCAGCGGTGCTTTGCCATGGCAGTTCTGGACTGTTCAGCGGTGCTTTGACATGGCGGTTCTGATACGGACATTGGTGTGTGGCATGACAATTTCCACACTGTACATTGGTGTGTGGCATGACAATCTCCATACTGGACATTGGTGTGTGGCATGACGAACTCCACACTGTACATTGGTGTGTGGCATGACAATCTCCATACTGGACATTGGTGTGTGGCATTACGAACTCCACACTGGACATTGGTGTGTGGCATGAAGAACTCCACACTGGACATTGGTGTGTGGCATGACGATTTCCACACTGGACATTGGTGTGTGGCATGACGTTCCATCATTGCCCAGCGGGACTGTGGTATCCTGGCCTCCCCTCGGCTGTGTCTTGTGCGGTGGTCTCAAGACCAGTGACGATACTTGGGCCCTCCTGGGCTGTGTCTTGTGCGGTGGTCTCAGGACCAGTGACGATACTTGAGCCCTCCTGGGCTGTGTCTTGTGGGGTGGTCTCAGGACCAGTGACGATACTTGGGCCCTCCTGGGCTGTGTCTTGTGCGGTGGGCTCTGGACCAGTGACGATACTTGGGCCCTCCTGGGCTGTTTCTTGTGGGGTGGTCTCAGGACCAGTGACGATACTTGGGCCCTCCTGGGCTGTGTCTTCTGCGGTGGTCTCTGGACCAGTGACGATACTTTGGCCCTCCTGGGCACTGACTCTGGCGGTGGTCTCTGGACCAGTGACAATACTTGGGCCCTCCTGGGCACTGACTCTGGCGGTGGGCTCTGGACCCATTATGATACTTGGGCCCTCCTGGGCACTGACTCTGGCGGTGGGCTCTGGACCCATTACGATACTTGGACCCTCCTGGGCACTGACTCTGGCGGTGGGCTCTGGACCAGTGACGACGGTGCTGGCGGTTGTGTCTGGACCGCCGGAAATGATGGCGCACTTCTCCGCCGTGACACTCACAACACGCTGGGCAGACTTCCTCAGGACCTTCCCCACCTTTTTTGGAGTTACAGCTGACTCACCAATCGCCTTCGATCCCATTTCACTTGTTGTCCCACCAGGAGTCTTGACACGGTCCCGTCGTCCACTCTCCAATTTCGGAGCCTTTACAGGGGGTGGGCTGCCAGTGCCTTGGCTCCGGGTCCTACTGCCTGCCCTGGTGGACGGTGCACTCCAAAAACCTGGAACACGCTCCACTGGTACTGGTGGCTTTTTGGCTGAGGCGCTACGACGGGACTGATGAATTGGAGGGGGGGTGGGGGCAAAAAGGTCAATTTGACAGAGGGACAGTTTCTGACGAACACTGGGATGGGTAGCTGGAGGGGGTCTGGGAGTGGAGGAAGAGGAGGTGGTTGTAGGAGGTGTCACTTTAGCTGTTTTGGGTGCAGGTGCAGGTACTGGAGGCTGTCGTGAGGTGGATGGATGTTGGGTGAGTGATTGCCGGCGTCTGGGTACTTTGGGAGGGGGCGTCACAGACACACTGGGAGAGGACACAGGGGACGTGTAAATGGCAGTGGAGGTGGTGAGTGCAGTTGAGCGGCGTGTGGTGCTGGGTGTCCTGGTGCGAGTCCTAGTGCCTGTAGGTGTGGTGCATGCAGGTGTGTGTGTAGACGAGACTGGGAGGGAGGAGGGAGAAGTGGAGGAGGGGGACACAGTGGAGACAGTGGATGTTGCTGTGTCTGTATGGGTGTGATGCTTGTGTGAGTGCCAGATGCCGCTGCATCCCTGCTGAAGTCCACGACTCCGTGGAAGTTGCCGCACCACGTCGTGACCGACGCCGCTCGAAGTGCGTGGATTCAGCGTTTCGCACAGACGCCGCGATCCCCGACTTCGCTTATCGACTTGTTTTCACTCTTCACCAAAGGTACTGTACTTGGGGGTCTACGCGACTCCGTGTCCGGCGCCGCTGGTGTCGGCTTGTTGGGAACGACTCCGTCACAACGCCGTGTTAACAGCTCATCGAAGCATTTTGTGTTTCTAAGCGCTATTTTTGAGTTTAATCTTTAGAAATTCATAACTTGACTTGTGCATGTTGGATTTTTGTCATTTTGGTCTTGTTTTGTTAAGATAAATATTTCCTATTCTTCTAAACTGGTGGTGTGTCATTTTGTAGTGTTCATATTAAGTTACTGTGAGTGTTGGTACAAATACTTTACACCTAGCACTCTGAAGTTAAGCATACTGCTTTGCCAAGCTAACAACGGGGTAAGCAGGGGTTAGCTGAGGATGAATTTCTGAATGGCCAGGACACTGGAGGATGGAATAAGGCAGTCCCACCACCAGCACCGCGAGCCCAACAAAAATCCTCCCATCATATTATGATCCACAAATCACGACAGCTGTTCTTCCATGGTGGAAAACCATTGGCGTTGTGAACCGTGACGGTCTCAACTCACATCACACTGAACACAACGCCAAATTACATATTGTGAAAATCACACACCTGACAAACCCACACACTTGACACACCTACACACTCCACTGTATAACATACCCCTACACAACCCACAATCCTTTGCAACCAGAACACCACCCACAGCCACAGAGGAGAAATAACCATCACATATTTACTATAATAACTGTTGCCACTCGCACACATTTCAACAGGCATGCATCACACATCTGCACAGTATACACAATACAAAATTTACTATTACACACAACACACATTAACTGTCATCCACACACAAGACAGCACCGACTCCTCATCACTTATCTCTGGTACTATTTGCCACCTTTTTAACACTACCTCACACTCATTATCTCCACTACCATGTCCCTATAAAAATCACCCACGTTTCACTGATGATGAGTTGAGGGTCATGGTGGACGAAATTGTCAGGGTAGAGCCAACCTGTTCGGAGCACAGGTCCACTAAACATCAATAGCCAGGAAAATGGAGTTGTGGCAAAGAATAGTCAACAGTGCCAATGCTATATGCACCTATTCATGCACAAGGAACAACATCAGGAAGAGGTGAAGGTGCATTTCATGGCATCCAGGCACCAGCTGTTGGTACTGAAGACTGGCAGTGGGCACCCACCTCCTGCCCCACAGTTCACATCTTGGGGGGGAGAAGGTCTTGAACATATTGCATCCTGAGGGAATACCTGGGAGAGTGGAGTCCCCACAAAATGTATGTCACCCAATTGTTTTTTCCTGCAAGCTCTCTCGCCACCTTTTCCCACCCCTCTGTCCAAATGTCCTAAGACCCCTCTCTGGCATGCCACATGTCCACTAAAATCATTTTGCACCACAGTCTTTGAAAATGGCATGTTAAGTACTGGGAACTGATAGCACCACAACTCCTAGAAGGCAATATCCCACCATTAAGAAAACCTGAACAGTGCACCAAAAGTGTGATGTCATGCATGTGAAACTAACTACCAATCTAACCCATCATGAATGTCCAACTGTGAAACAGTTTATGGCAATGACATCAATGCAAAAGCCCACTCCCACTATCATTACAATCTAAACACAGCTACAGCTGATTGCCCAGTCAAACTGTCCTTAGAAAAAAGATTCCTAATACTGAAATTTACTCCCCTGGGGTGGAATTCTAGATGCCAAAGTGGATGCACATACCCGTACATCCAGATAGAGGTCACTTTCAAATGCTTACTCCCTTACTCTGTCCCTACTCTGACACTATTGTGCATTGTCCAGCTCATTTTGTGCCATGTATCATGCCACTCACTTCACTAGGCAACAAAGGTGAGCACCCATGTCAATAGTCAGACAACATAAGATGGTATCAGCAGGCTAATTACTACCAACATAGTTTAACATCTTTAAGCATGGTATATGATATTGAAACTACAGAGTCACATGTTGTACGAAGTAAGATTTTTCAGCAGCTGACATTGTCATTTTTGGGGACCATGTTAAGGCGCTGTGTGCATCTCACACAACATTAGTAGTCCTCTAAATGAAATATCTCTTGTGCTATCACTTACAGCAACTCTGTGTTCCACTTCTCCCACAGGTAACCTTGCAATTGTCACCATGGAGAGGATACTGGAGACTGCCACTATCCCTCTGGATGAAGGCCCTAGTAAGGACAACACCCCTGGATGTGTGGACACTGAGGACGAAGCTGGCCCATCAGGGACACCTGATCAGTAAACAACTGTCAGCCTTACCCTGCCCACAGCAACTCCTTCTAGCCCTGTTACATCAACATCACAGGCAGCCATTCATCCCCAAACCTGTGTCTTAAACGCTGTTTCTACCATTGTGTGCCCCCCAGTACAGGTACTTGAGTCTCACCTTGTCACCCTTAACAGTGATGGTCCTTCCACCAGTGGGAGTGGTCACACTGTGCCAGGGGCACAGGCACATGAGGGTAGGGTTTGTGGGAGGGACGGTGTTTGCCAGAGGATAGGGACTCCAAGGTACAATACTGAGCAGAAAACCACCTCCCAAGTCTTGGGAGCCTATTGAAATTCCCAAAGCATTATGGGCCAGGTAGTCAACATGATGGTGGAAATCCAACATCTGCAGAGGGACAACCACCAGGAAGCCATGTAGCAGTGGCAGGCACAAAATGGCATCCTGGCTTTCATTGCTGGGGTGCCCGAGGAACATCTACATTACCCTGAGTAGGTGTGGCACACAACATCAGGCCTCTCCCACTAGTAATAACTCATTTGGCCCTTCTACATGTGTGGCTGCTAGTGGAATTGAGGCCCAGGCAGGAGAAAAACAGGCTTCAGACACCCCACCCTCTGTAGCAGGGAAACCCCTGCAAAGGTGGATGTCTACGCAGACATCCAGGAGAAGCAGATGTCAAGACCAAATTCACTGCCCGGCAGTGAACCTCTCCTGGTTGTTACCCCATGTGTGCCACAGATACATCCTGCTGACCATTCTGAAACCTCACTCCATTTTACTATGGTGCAAGGACACTGGTGTAGCAGCTACCCTGATGATTTCAGCCACCATGATGAAACCATTCACTGTTTGCTTTCTGTTAGTTTTGCCTAAATTCACATATATTCTTTTGCACTCCTCAATAAATACACCTTAAACACAGGTTCTGAGTAAGTGTCATTTATCAACCATGTATCATTGTCATAAATGATAACAACATTATCAATATGTCCCTCTGTATTGTACAACCTTTGTTATGGACATCACACGTGTACTGTATCACCACTAGACTAATCACATTGGGATTGTGAAAGTTATATAAGCACAAACAGCTATTTTGGATATCCCAGCACAAATATCTCTAGATTTGCTAACAGTGGATAGAGTAGTACTGCTATTGACACCAGATTTCCAGCTTCGTTGTCATACACTACCAACCCACAGGATAAAAATCACTGGGTAAAGCCGTATCACATACCCATATCTTAGCTCACTAATAGTCATTCCCCATCATACAGACAGAGATCAGTACTGACGTTCCCAATCCTTGGATCTTTCACTTACCATGGTCCCATTCCTTTAGGCTTGTCACTCACCTAGATCAGTCCACAGATACATGCACATTAGTCTGTAATGTAGGAACAAACTGAGAGCTATGTTTAAGTTAGGTCACATACAACGGAAACACATAAACCATTATGAAGGCAGAGGCTATGGTGCAACATTTTCACATGTGTCAGACACATGTGGACACAGACATGACACCAGTTGACCACCTCCAGTATCATACATGTCTCCTTTGTAGATAAAAAACACTTCTACCCCAACCTCCTGACAGTCTGGACATATCAGTTACACTCCACAAATGAATGCCAATCTGTAAATGTATTAAGCCATGTTCTCTTCTCATGTCTGCCTGAAATTCCTATCTGCCTCTGACAATGTCTGTGACTTGGCAATGATGACAAACCAAACTAAAACTCTGTGATTGACAGAGATAAGGGATAGGACATAGCTGTAAACATACATCAATTCTGACAACTCATTTGGACAAGTGTGACATTGCATGTGCAGTAACATCTGAGGACACTATATACGACAATGTACTGTACACAATAATAACTTACAATCTGCATACACACCTGGCTTATTTGCATTGGAGCCAACTAAGGCCTCACAGATGATGGTAAATAGGAGGGGACGTGCCAGCCATCAATTGTAGTTCAAAACACGAACCCTCAAGAGTAAGGAGACATCACATACATATAGTCAGTTGAAGTACAGATTGATTAGCTCTGCCCTGAAGTATCCAGCTTCATTGTCATGAGGCTAATCATCACTTGGCAAATCTGTATTTCCACCCACAGGTTCTGCTGGCCCCTCATCTGGTGTGTATGGAATCTGACATTTCAGGGCTAGGTTGTGGAACATGCAGCAGGCCACAATTATATGGCATTCCTTGTTGGTTGAGTGAAGAGGGGTCCTCCAGATATGTCCAGACAGCAAAATATTGCCTTCAGGAGCCCAATAGCCCACTCCACAACACGCCTTGTCCTTCTGTGGGCCTCATTTTAGCGGACTTCATTTGGCGTGGTGGGGTAACTCACTGGTGTCAACAACCAAGGTCAGTTTGGGTAACCAGAGTTTCCTGTAAGGAATAGTTACAAAAACACAAACATAAATCTTGGACATGCACATTTCTCATAGAACGAGAGAAACTTAGCAAACACACATGTCAAAGGAGACCCACCAATCAGCCAGAACCTCTCTGTGTAGAATTGTGTCATCAGCAGGGGATATTGCTATTCAGCATGATGAAGGAATAATGGACTGATCCAGAGAATTTAGCACACTCTTGTGAAATGTACTGGTCTGCCAAACACACCACTTGGACGTTGATATAGTGGTAGTTTTACTGTTCCTGTATGCCTGTTCATTGGCACTGGGTGGAACCAAGGCTACATGGGTGCCATCTATGGCTCCCAAGACATGTGGAATGTGTCTCAAACCATAAATCTCTGCTTTTACATAGGCCAAATCCACACAAGTGTTTCAACAATGCACACAGTACATCCTTCAAAACCAGACTGAACATGGACTGAGACAGCCCCACAGTTAGGACCACTGTATTTTGAAAGGACCCAGTGGCCAGGAGGTATAGCACTGACATACGTGAATGATGTGAGGATTTCTATTGGGACTGCAAACGGCAGGCATCAGATCTGGCTTCAACTCATGACATAGATCCATGATGGTATGCCTCTTCAGGTGATATATTTGTATAAAGTGTATCTCCTCCATGGTGTGCAGGTCTACTAGTGGCCGGTACACTGGAGGTTGTCTTCCTCTTCTCATGCCAGGGTAACTATGTGGATCAGAAACAGATTGCAGATGAATTTGACAAGGTACACATAATGAATAGGTTCATAAACAAGTCATAAATATGTCCACATGATGTCAGATGAAACATGACATTTGTTGTGCAGTATATTGCTATGCATTCTATGTCATTTCCCTTTGATGCAGAATTCCTAGACCCCCCAATGTACTTTACATGTATATATATGTGACTGGCAGTGTTTGATAGTCCTAGCTAGTTTACATGTGAAATATCCCTCTTGCATCTATACTGCATTGATATTGCAAAAAGGATGTTGAGAATAGATTTCCATGAACAGAGATCCATGATTGTTTGCCTATTGAGGCGATAGATCTGTAATATGTGTCTTTCCTCCATGGTGTCCAGGTCTACTAGTAGGAGGTGCACTGGAAGTTGTCTTCCTCTCCTTATGCCCGGGTACCCATGTGGAATAAAATTAGATTGTAGGTGACTTTGACAATGTTCAAATTATGGATATGTTCAAATATAAGCCACACATATCTCCATATAATATCACATTCAACATATTACATTGGAAGTATCGTATCTTGCTATGCATTCTATGACAGTCCCCTTGGTTCAGATACCATGTATCCTCTGATGTACTGGACATGCATATGTATCTGTGACTGTCAGTGTTTGATAGTGCAACCTAGTTTACATGTGACACATATTTGCGGCCCCTATACTCCATTTTTGTCCAATGTAGGATGTAGAGAAAAGGCTTTCATTTACATTACCATCTATTCCTCTGTTACCCAGCTATTACTACACACACTGCACAATTAGACTAGTAAACATGAAGGTAGCACTTCCTAATAGTTCACACAATATAGTGAATCATCAATGACATAGATATCATAAGTTTTCCAAATATACAACTGCCTCAAAATGGCAGCTTCCTCACCTACTGTACTGGACATGAGGAAGTGACCTAAGTCCAGCGGTGAATGTTGTTGCCATTGGAACACATTGCTGCCTTTGGCAGACCTGGGACAGTGGCGATATCTGCCGGCAGTGACGGTCATGTACGTGGTGGACAAGACCACCATTTTCTGCTGCAATTGTCCCTTGATTCCTGACACTGCTTCCATCAAGACCTCCACTATGTGGATGCTGTGTACTGCCTCTGGGAGCTATCATGTCAAGTCCTGCAGGTGATAGGGCAGCACCCTTTATTCCAGAAGAGCTGGAGAAGCTCGTGGAGGAGGTATGAACAGCCACATGGTGCACCAGAGGAACCGGTGAATACAAAGGTATACCAATGTGTGAGAAGTGGAGTGTATGAAGGTGTACAGGAAATGTGAGTTAATGGGGGATTGGGCAATAATGTCTGGATGTATGTGAATTTGTATCTGTGCAGAGGCAGACATCCAGCACTGATACATGGGAGGTAGTGTTTAATCACACTTCTTTAATACACAACATAGATTGCAGCATGTACCACAATTCAGGTATGAGAAATGTTCATAGAGACATACCATGATAATGTAGCCTCGTCATATGTATCTAGTCAAAACCAGATACTGTTCATGCGAGTCATAGGGGATAATCCAATCCACACATCGGCTGGCTGTAGATGATAAATTGTGAATGCGTTTTGACTGAGAGGAAGGGTATGTTTGCCTACTTACTATGACTTAATTGTTCAGACCACTTGTGCTTGGATAGTGCATGCGGACATAATTTTTTCCTTTTGTCTGAGTCATCCATGCAGGTCAAGAACTATCAAAAGAAAGGACTCTGGCGTGCTATTGCCAAGCAAGTGTGGAGCTGGCGGATCACCCACTGTAGGAAGCAGTGGGAGGGCCTGGGATGCTGGCCCTGGAAGACCGCAGAGGTCCAGCTGGGGATGTCCTTCCAACAAGGAAGTGGTGTCCATCGGACATTGCCCCCCCCTAAATGTCCTAATTTTGACAGTGGCCTACCCTGAATTGGATGGGCATTTGAGGGCAGCACAGCAGCCACAAGGGGGTACGTACTGACTATACACATGTACATCCCTCTGCCAGGCCGGTGTATGCTGTGTGAGCATTTAAGCAGAGGCAACATGGTAAGTGTTAAAGAGAAATGATCCTCTGGGTACACTTAGGCGCAAAAGTTGTGACATTGACATACAGCTGTGGAGCTTCTAGCCTGTATAGGGACATCCAACTCACCAGTGTTGACCATATTGTTTTGAATCATGTAGTGATGCATGTGTGACAGTGTCATATGTGTACCACTATACTGCTCTATTTATAACATGCTGGGTAATACTTACCACCTACTGATCCATACTCCAGGTATCCTGTTGGTAAGTTGTTCAGGTCATTGGTCTCTGTCCATTCCTATTAGACTGGATCTAGCTCTATGTGAAACATAGGGTCTGACAGGTGAGAAACAGACTAATTAATAGGGAGTTATGTCCTAGATGTAATGTTCATGTGAGGGTGTGATAAAAATCTGAAAATTGAAATGTCATACTTGCTACACTTACTCTGAGGTGTAAGGAGGTTTCCCATAGGTAAGTGAGGATCATACATTTGGAAATTGTGATGCATAATCAGGGTGGACTACATGATGAATAGCATGGTGGTATTTCTACATTCCCAGTGTTAAACATGTCATAGTAATGTTAGATCAGACTTTTTGTCCGATGTACATGGTAATGTGAAGGTAAGTGGTCAGCCTGCTAGTCCCTTAGCCAATAGATTGTAGTCATGCTACAAGGGGCAAGACACCTCCTAAATGGAATAATATATACTGTTTAGGCAAACATCATGTGTTCATTAGTAATTCCTGCATTTTTCCAGATTTTTGATCCAAGTATGGCATACTTACTGTAGCTATTCTGAATCTGTTCAGAGGGATGTTAGTATGACTAAGCTTATTTTGCACTGAGTTCATCACTTTGCTAATTTTGTTATTGACATTCACATGTTGGTGTACTGGTATGTGTTATCAGTCAATTTTCTTCCCACTACGTGTATGTCTCAATCATGGTCACTTACAAGTTTTTCTGTCAGTGTAACTTTACTCCAAAGATGGTAGGTTAGTGATGTCAGAAGTGCTGATAGTCATGTTGTAATTTGGATGATGTTGATGTGAGGTTGACGATCATCAGTATTGTTAGTATTGTCTGTAGCCTTCATGCACATGACAAGTGTCAATTGTTTTGAAGGTGTTGATATGGATCCTGGGCTTGTCTGTGGTTACATCCTGTGTGCTTGGTAGGCCCCTGTTGCTGTACTTGACTTAATTTACTATGTGATAATACTTAAGATGAATAGGTTGATAAAGTGAGTATCAATGTTACTTAAAGCACAATTGATACATGTGTTGTTGAAATGCTATTGAAATCTTTACACTCCGACTTTGGATATGCCAAATGGAGTAGGTGCATATGTGTTTTTTGCATTTGTGAAAGTAATAGACACAGTTACAAGTTATGTATGTGATTGCTAAGCAACATGCTGTGTCATAACTGTAATGTGATGAGGTAATTTTCACAGGACATGGCATCTGTTAATGGACTGAGCATTTGGAATATGTATGAATGTGATATCACAGGCAACATTAATTTCCATTGATGGATGTTAGTTTCACAGTAATGCTGTATATAGGGACACACTTTTAATCTTGGCAGTTCATCTTGTGCTGGTACAGGGTTTTGTCATAGCTGTACTGATTAGATAGTGATGCAGTGTACAGATGGTTTGCTTATGTTGGGTGTTTCATTCTTGTCATATCGGGTTGTGGGATCATGTTGTTGTGACATAATGTTGGCTCAAAATGGTTGCTACCTGGAGGTGTTTTATACATAGATGTGATGTTACTGTTGTGTATGGTATAATATATGTGTATGTAAAGAATGTGATGACCTTACCTCTCTCTCTGTTTCTCTGCATCAGCTTTGGCAGGCAAAAGAGATGGTGCACAGCCAAGGGGGAAGCTGCTGCCACGGGGCCTGAAGTCATGATGCCATTGACATTGAGGGACCCAGTGACCCAGAGGATGAAGGGTGTGCCACAGGGGAGATAGGATCCTGTTCTTCATCTTCGGAATCATCCTCCAATGGACACTCCCTGGCTGTGGCAGACTTTTCTAGGACCACCCCAGCACAATCTCTGTCCACCACCCCTCTTACTACCACTGCCCTCCCTGTAGCTTGCCCCCAGTTGGCCGTGCCCGCTCACTGAAGAGGGTGGGCATCTCCTTTGCTGCAGTGATCTCTGCCCCTGTCATCCCTGCTGCCCTCAGTGAGGAGGCTATTGACCTCCTGAGGTTAATCATGTGGGTCAGACGACTATTGTGAATGCCATTCAGGGACTGGCAACTTAGATCCAATAGAGTAAAGTGTTCCTGGAGGGCATTCACAGTGTACTGGCTGGCCTATAGAGATCCTTTTAGGCGCTGGCCTCCACACTGGCAGCAGCCAGTCACCCACTGTCTACCATCCCCCATCCACCGTCCTCTTCCCAAACCCAAATTCCTCTTACTGGACCCAGCCAAAGCACACAGATACACAGGCATGCATCCACTTCAGCATCCAAGGGTAGCTCAGACAAACACAAGCACCACAAGAAACACCACCGGCATGCACACAAGCAACATACACCTGCACACACAGCAACAGTCACTACCTGCCCTGACACCCTCACCACCCCCAGCATCACTGACAGCAAATGTGGCACACCTGCAGATACTATACAAACATTCTCAGATCCAGCCACCACACCAATCCTCCCCACAGGCAGCACCACAGCAGACCCTAAGACATCCACCCCAGTCACCACAGGTGCAGACATCACAGTCACGGACAATCCTACATTCAGCACGTCTACCATACTTGCAGCCACCACCCCAACAGACACTCACCCAGCCCCCACGGCATCCCCAGCACCTCAACTCCCCCAGTTCTGTACACATAAACACCCTCACTCACCCACCCAACAGACACCCACCAACAACAAACAAACCTCCCACACACATGCACCCACGACACCCACACTGACATGTCAGTCAACTACTCTCTCACCCTCCACGTCCAAACCACCTTCTGATGACCATCCCTGTGTGTCTAAAAAAGTGTCCCTTTCATGTTTTGACATTTTCCATACTCCTCTTCCCCCGTGAGACCCCTAAATGAGCTGTTTCCCTCCCTAGACCCGTCTATTCCATGTCCAAGGCCTCCCCTATCACCCTGCAAGTACCCATGCCCCTCCCCCAACCAAGAAGTCTGTGCCTCCCAAGAAAACCCAACCCTCCCCTAAGCCGAAACCTAAACCACCCTCTCCCAAACCCAATCCCAGAGGAGCCCCTCCAAAGCCTAAGCTCAACCCCATATCTTCCCCCACACACCCCTAATCCGTGAGGTGCCTGCCTACCCCCTTGATGACCCTACCTGTGGAAGTTACATGGCAGTTAAGAGACAAGTTTGGGGCACACAGATGTGCATCAAGTGCATGTTGCACTGTTTATATTTAGAATGGCCTGTGGCCTTTGACATATTCATATTTATTGACACTTTTAATAAATAATTGGACCAACCAGTTGTTGGTTTCGACGTTACATTTTTGTCCTGCATTTCCTTTCTTAGGGCATGTTTGGAAATGGCTGACATTGTGTGTGAGTATTTGTGTGTAAATGATGCTTAGGCTACCTGTTTTGTCTGTGTAGCATGTGAGGTTGTGTGCTGTGCATTTGTCACCCAGTGATGGGTGTGTGTTGTGTGATGGGCATGTGTATGTTGGGGACATGTTGTTGTCATGGTATTGGCTGGTGTTTGCGTTTACATGTGTTTGTGTGCATTGACTGTGTGCATGTGCGCGTTTGCTGCTGGTACGTCAGAAATGTTGTGATGTGTGTTTGCTGTGTATGTCGAATACTGCATTGTATGGTTGTGTGATTATGTGTGTTTGTTCCCTGTTGGTGGTACGTTGTGTTGTACGTGTGATTTGTCACTGGGTAATGTCTATTGTGGGTGCTTGCCAACGCATTGATGGTGTTGCGTTTGTGGGGTTGTAGTGATGTTTTGTGGTGCTCTGCGTTGTTGTCTGTGAATGTGCTGGTGCTGGGTTTCTGGGAGTCAGTACGTGTATTTGACATGTGTGTGTGTGATGACCATAGTGTGTGTACTGTGTATGTACGTGCATGTATGTGGCAGTCTGTGGGTGTGCATGTCAGTGTCAGGTTATGTGTGTGTGTCGCCCTCAACCTCCTTCCTGATTGGCATGTTGTGTGAGCATACGAACTTTGGCAATTTACAACAGTGACAGGTAAGTGTGTGTGTACTCACGGTTGCTGTTGTCATCTTTGGCATTGATTCCGGTGTGTCTGGGTGAGTACGAGCAGCGGGATGATGTGTAATTCTAGTTCCATGAAGGCTCCGGACAAGTATGACTTCTTGAAGGTGAGTATCTACTTTTTCGCAGATTGTTTCCGCCTAGGTTTCCATGGTGGTGCGCCCACAGCAGAAACCTTGGCTGTGTGTAACCTCGTAGTCTGTCTTGTAGAAACATGGTCTCTGCTGGTCTTCAGGTGGCTACCAATGTCAGTGGTAGCCAGACTGCTGTGGTGGTGCCGGGGGTGGTTTGGCTGTATTCTGAATTGAATGCTGCCAATGTCATAATTTGGTAGTCTTCTCTGTCAGTCTGTTGGCAGTACGACTGCCACCGCCAACATGAAAGTTCTGGACCGCCAAACTTGTAATGAGGCCCTCTGTGTTGGATCTTGTTTGAATAATCACATGGTCCTGTATTGTGACTTTATCAATCTCTTCAGCTTCTCTGTTCATAGATAGTAACATAAGATACATTTTTTCACATTTGATCTCCTTCTTTGGTAACTTGATGGGGAGCAGTGAACAAGTCAGACCTGCCAATGGCTTAAGACATCTGCTGAATGTGTCTTAGCCAAGGAATCGTATGGCCTAGATCACACTAAGGCAGTATCCAATTATCTCTCATTTGAGGGCAGCATAACTATTTCCCAATATTGTTACCAAAAAGAGCACTGGCGCTAATTTGATAAGGTCTTTTAGGAGGCCTTCATGGACAAAATAGTGAGGGCTGCTGGGAGGCCTATTAGATGCCTACAAAATGGATTTCTTTTTCATTGCAATGTGTTGATGTTACAATTGCCTCATATAGGAGCCCATACATCACTACTGGTTTGCAATTATGCTTATATATATCTCCAAAATTGGCTTAATCGGTTTGGGTCCCACAGTATTTATAAAGTTAAACAGGGCTCCAATGAATCAATTAAACCTGAGATCTCTTTTGAAAAGACTTGTAGACCGTGTACTGAAAAAGTCAAAATACAGAAGGTGATGTACTTATTCTCTTTGCTTACCATTAAAGAATTGCAGCTACAGTGGACTTCCAGGATCTTATGTCATAGGCCATATAGTGGATTTTAGAGATGTTAGTCTCAAGGTAAAGATTATCCATAAATTTAAGAAAGTTGTCAATTATGTCCTTCAGGCTGTTCGGGATTTGTGACACAAGAACTACATATTCTGCAAACAGTGCTCCCCTCATGGGAAGGAAATGTTCTGTACATGGGCCCTCAGACCCTAACTTAGAGACCCCAGAATATACGGCATGCGGGAAATATGCCAAATGGCCAAAGAAGCTTTGATCACTTAACCCAATCAAATGCTTTACTGAGATCCATGAAAGAAAGGTACCCTCTGCTTGGCTATAGTATATTTACTGATAATCAAGTGCAACCCTATGCACTGCTCCTGTGTGTCCAGCCCTTCCCTGAAGCCATATTGGACAGGTGAGAGGACTTTAGAGTTGTCCATTCAAGGTTCTTTCCTATGTAATATAATCTGGGCAACAACTTTAACAACAGAGTCAAGCAATGAAATCGGCAGATAACTTTGTGGAACTTGTCAATTGCCATTTTTAAAAACTGATATGATAACTGCTGTATGCCAAGAAGATGGTAATTTGGAACACAATGCTGAGTTTGAAATGTTATTAATGATCAGGGCCCAAAACTAATATTTTCAATGCACATGTCCATTGAAGCCTCATCAGGACCTTGGAGAAATGGCAGTGATAACTTCCTGTAGCTCAAATTTAATAGCAAATGGGAAACTAAGGGAGGGTTCTATTAGTGTGTCTGCATTATCCAAAGCCAAGCAATAAACTGTTAAAAAATGTTCTACTCTGCTGCAATGTCGATACCTAAGCCTTCAGATAGGTTGAGACTACTTTTGTTTAAATTGATGAAGTTCCAAAAGACCCTTGTGATTTTCTCTCAACAAGCTATGCCCTAATTGGCCCCTGCTTCCACTTTAATTGTGAGTTTTATTTTCATGATCAGCCTTTTGTACTCAGACAATCTCTTTCATTTTGAGATCTGGGATTGGTGTTTAGGGTCACTTTCAAGCATGTATTGGCCTACCTACATTCCAAGTCAAAATGTTTAGGGACAGTAGACTTGTCAACTCCAATAGGGGGAATTAAAGACTTGCAGCAGCTAAGACCTAGTTTAATTAATGCATTAATAATAGAACGTTTTGGGACAGGAGTCCGATAGAAGACTGTCATAGATCAAATTCAAATTATCTTTCACAAAATGTTTGGGCTGGAGACATGCCTGTCACCTAAGCCTAAACCTCTTGATTTAAAATGCTAAATCCATTATACCACTCTCAAGCTGGTCATTGTCTATAACTGGTGAGCTGAGTACTACTTCATTGGGGTTATGGTCTTTAAGGATGCTGTCTCTAGTACCCCTTATAAGATTCTGGTGCTCAGTGGTTATAATAAAAAAATATAGGGCCAGATTTATCAAGGTGTCATTCAATACAATGCAGCAAGACAAGTTGCTGCACTACGCTGTGTGAAGGGAAGAGGGAAAGAATGTGCCATATTTACCAGTATGTGGCACATTCCGACTCTCTGCCTGTGCTGGTTTATATTTCTGGCTAGGACCAATGAAGTGAAAGTGTGCCTGCATTCCATGCAGGATAGGTATTGTGGGAGAAGGGACACCTTCTTTCACAAAAACAATCCTTTTTTTTTTTTTTTTCTTTCTCAGTGCACCACAGAATGCAGAAAGAGGAAACAACAAGAAAAGATAAAGACATTTCTCCTTGTTGCGCCTCATCTAGGAAGGTGCAGCATTGTGACACATTTCCAGGTTTACAAGTATTGGTAACTCTGGAAATGCTCCAAAATCCATAGGTGGATGCTTGAGAACACCTATAATCCACCTATGGAACATCCTTCCAACCAGATTAATGCAAGGCAGCAACCTTTATTGCCTTGCATTACTCCAGATTTACCAAGCATCACAGGGGTATATAAGGTGGCTTTGCAATTCTTGGTAAATCTGACTTAGGGATTGTGTTGTCCTTGCCACATCTTGCGTGACACAAGGGCAAAGCAATCCCTTGATCAATCTGGCCCATAATCAATAATGGTCCCTAAACTCCATCCAGTAAAGTTGGCCACTTGGTTATCTGAGTCCCATCATGATATGTGCACAAATATAAGGTTCAAATCTAATAGTCTATTACTAAGCCCCCCTCTTCTGTCCATCCCATGTCTGGTTTCCTTAGGCTGGAAAGGATCCAATAGAGAAGAACTAACTCCTGACAGTGCACTGGTATTGGCCTCTGCTCTTCCTGAGAGCCAAAACCAATGGCGCAGCACTGCGATGCCAGCTGGCCCATTGGGGAACTCTCAATACGACGGTTAAGAGGCTGCAGGTTTGGCAAGCGGCCTCTCGACCCTCTTAATGGCGATCCAACAGTTGGACCAACACACTCATAATTAGGGCCTTAGTGTTAAGACCCCCCCCAATTTATGTTGAAACTCTTCATAATTGAAAGGCATCAGTGAGGGTTTCTTATAATATCCACAGCAGAGAATAAAACTGAATTTTTTGCAATATTTGACACATGAGTGCACTTCATTATGAAAATCAGTAAGAAAGAAATTTAAATATTTAATAAAGCAGTCCCAATATATTGAATACTAGATTGTGCCAATGCTACAACTGCAGTCTCCAAGGGATGCTCAGAGTATTATTGCTAGACCCCCATGGCACGACCAGACAAGGAGGAGTAGAAAGTACAAAGTAACTAAGATAGCCATCCCAGACAATGTCTTCCATAGCCCAGATCTGCTGTATCATAACAATATATAGTACA
The DNA here is from genome assembly GCF_031143425.1 of Pleurodeles waltl. NCBI lineage: Eukaryota > Metazoa > Chordata > Amphibia > Caudata > Salamandridae > Pleurodeles > Pleurodeles waltl. The sequence continues at coordinate 81,909,673 of NC_090439.1, forward strand.
GATATTCCAGCAAAGAAGCTAAACTTATGGTAGGGAACATTTTAGCCCAAGGGACTGCATCTTGAAGATGGATCAATAATCCCATAGTCCGCCTCGCCCAACTTCAGGTTATCCCTGCTTTGTCACTCCAGATCATTGAAGTTGGAAAGGGGATAAAACTAAATTTCAGCTAATGCATAGTCTCCTAGGACTAGGGATAGGTTTTTATCGTGGGCCCGCTTTACAAATGTTTATAGAAAAAAACTAAGGGCAACAGTTTAATTCACTCTGCTGGGTCTAGATTGAAAGGAGTTTGAATTTGAGAAAGAAGGTGACAAGTTAATGCTGGGTATTTATAGTTAACATTCACACAGTCACCACTAATTAACTTAGGCACTGGCCTTACCCAGTCCACCCTTATTGCAAATAGAATATTCCCATATTCTGCAATCTTAAAATTGGTGTATTAGGTAAGCCGATGACACACCTTATTTTTACCTGTATAGAGGATTCCATATAGGCAGAAGCCTATATTATAACCATGTAGAGATAGGACTCCACTAGAATGTTAATGGAAGAATGAGGTTGCAGTCATGATTGTAGCTCCAAATAGTGCAGATTTGGCTGGGGCTCAAGCACTGGTACAGAAACCTGTGACACAGGATCCTGGATTGGCTTGTCGCTAAATTCTTTGCATGCCCTTCTTCACACACCCCTCCTCAATGGAGCTATCAGGGAGGTTGTGCTTTCCACAATTGATTGTTAGAACTTGGATTAGGCAGTTGGGATGAGATTAAGAGTGGAGTTATCAGAGGCATATTACTTGTCATCCCAATAGAGGACATAGAGCACTGAAAGGACAACTCAGAAATGGCCTGCTCCACTAAGGGATTCATACATGCTTGAATTACAATCTTAAGCCCGCACACACAATCCCAGCAGTCATATTTGAGCTATGTGTCAAGGACATTTGAGATTGGCTCTCAGGTTGCTCAGAGGTGTCCTTGCCTCACTTTCAGTTACTGTCTTATAGCTAACACACTTGGCCTCAGTTACATGTTTTTGTTAAATTGAAATTTACCAGCACTGACTGAAGAAATGAACTGTACAATGGTATTTAATAAAATGTAAGTATCTATATAGACAATTACATTTAGTCTTGAAGAAGCTTGAAGACTTCTTCAGTCAATGGCTGAAAACAAGTTTGAAACAGGACTACTGAGAAAAACAATTACAGGTGACCATACAATTCTCTTTTAAATGCATGTAAAATAAGTGACACATATCGCGTCTATGGATGCAAAATAAATTATATCACTTTGCTTGGAAGGAGACGTTTTTAGAGTTCTTCCAATTGTCAGTAATTTGCTGAAAAGGCAACTTCAACTGTTAAATCTATAACACAAATATTTAAAGAACAGGATTTCCTATTATCAGAAAGTCTACATAAAATATGTTTCCATGACTTTGCATTAAAATAGCATTTATCTGTCACCAAACATTCAACCGACATTCAAAAGTGTATTTGCAATTGAATAATATATGCTTTGAGTCAGAGTGGTTACTAATACAAGACCAACAAGTAGATTGCATATTATTCTTTATTTTGTTTATAACTAGAGCCTTATCATTAGTCTCTCATTAATGAAATATAAAGTTTGGGCAGCTCTTGCAGTATAAAAGGTTTTCAGAATTGTAAGCCATATCATAATCCACAAATTTATCAGCTAAGAAACATTGAAGTCTATTTCCCATTGTAATTTGACAGCAGATTTGTGCCTACTGAAATTAGATGTTTTAAGATCTTTATAAGTTATTTGAAACATATGGAACACAGGGTAGTAGTTGTAGATGATTATGATTATCTATTTCTTAAACTGATGAGATTAATATGCCATAATGTACAATTTGGAAATTGCTCCTTCTATCCACAATGTGAGAAGAGTAAAGGTCTCAACAATTTGAAGTCCCTGGAAAATAAAATAGTTAAAGTGCACCCTGGACTATGGTTGAGCCCATCAAGGTTTTAGGGACTAGGATGGGAATAAATGATGAAGCATACCTCTATTAGAATGGGGAAGGGTCTAACAAAAAAACACTCAGGGTTTCCTGAGGAAGAGTTTGCATTCTGTTTTAGCCATAGCTATGAGATTGGGATACCCTTTTGTGTTGTAGTACTAGGTAGAGAGATTTTATCCCATATCACTGTCATTTTGTCTCTCCCCTTTCGGATAAGTGTCTCTGTGAGCCAGTTATAGTGGTCGGTGGTAACATTAAAACACCATCTCCTGTTACCCTTTCAAAGTAAGATTGTAAAGGCTCCAATCATCAAGGAGAAACCACTGAGTTACAACACCAGTAAATTATTTTTGCATTATGTTTGGAAAATAGGTTATTTTAGAACTATTATCCAAAATAGGATCTATAATAATATTTCAATCTACCCAAATGTTCAGATAATGTGAAATATTTATTAATTTATTAGGGACATCACCCCAGAGCAGTTTGTTAAAAAGAGCATGGCGCTACAAATTAAAAACAGACAATGGGGTATTATTAACCTTCAATTTAAGCAAAATCCATCTCCAAAATGTGTCTATTTCCTGCTAGACAAGTTTAACAGCAAGTATCTTGTTTCTTGAAATTTTTCCCTGGTTCTGGTGAAAAGGAAAATGTTACCAACCCAACCTCCTTTATACTTTACTGTTTCTGTATCAATTAAATAAGGTTCTTGAAACAATCCAACATCATCCTTCCAATTAGATAAATCTGAAAAGCTTATTTGCTACTAAATGGGGTGGGGGGGGGGTGATGAGCACCTTAACATTCCATGAAAGCATTCTAAAAACTAAATGAAAATACCAGTTGACTATCTGTTGCCTACACACCCAAAAAATTAATTTTAATGTATAAATACAGAAACACTTGAAGAACAAGACACAACAAATATGATAAATAAGAGGCAATATAAAAGTAAAAAGAGAAAGGTCAAAAAGAGAGTATAATGCATTATACTAAAGAGAAAATTGAGATGAAAAAATATATGAACAATAAATAAAATGAAAGAGAAACATAGATAGATAAGAGACAAAAGTCAAGGGTAGAAAGATTACATGATGGAGACAACATTTCTGTACTCAGCTACAGGTCAATGAGAGAATTCATACAGCATTAGTACCATTAACAAACATCAAGCATATGTGATAATGACATCTGTGGTTAGACTTGGCATCCTTGGTGTGGTCACCCCTGTCTTTTTTGCATCTGCTTCCTATGTTTTGACTGCGTGTTGGACTCTGGTTTTGCTGTTTATGATACTCTGGGCACTTTACCACTGCTGACCAGTGCTACAGTGCAAGTGTTCCTTGTGTAAACTGTATGTGTAATTGGCTTTTCTATGATTGGCATATTTGATTTACTAGTAAGTCACTAGTAAAGTGCACTAGAGGTGTCCAGGGCCTGCAAATCAAATGCTACTAGTGGGCCTCCAGCACTGGTTGTGCCACCCACGTGAGTAGCCCTGTAAACACGCTCAGATCTGCCATTGCAGTGTCTGTGTGTGCAGCTTTAAACTGCCAATTTGACCTGACCCAATTTGACCTGGCAAGTGTACCCAGTTTCCAGGCCTAAACATTCCCTTTTCATACATGTAAGGCACCCCTAATGTAGGCCCTATGTATCCCCATGGGCAGGGTGCAGTATATGTTAAAAGTGGGACAGGTACTGATGTGCTTTCCGTGTCCTAACAGTGAAATACTGCCAAATATGTTTTTCACTGTTGCAGGGCCTATCTCTCTCATAGGTTAACATAGGGACTGCCTTTAAATATCTTTTCAGTGCAGTTTCCCTTTGATAGCAGATAGAAATTTAGAGTTTGGTGTCACTGAACTCACAATTTAAAAATACACCTGTTATTAAAGTTGGTTTTTGAATTGTTAGTTTGAAAATGACACTTTTATAAAGTGGGCACTAGCACTATCTTGCTTAATCAATTCTGTGACTCTGTCTGCTTGTGTATTCCCTGTCTGGTTCAGATTGACAGTTGGGCTGTTTGTGAATCCCCTCTAGACAGTGACACAAGGGGAGCTGGGGTGTAGCCTGCATATCTTGATGAGCCATCTGAGCTAGAGTGGAGAGAGGAGTAGTCACTTACACCTGAATGGGATGTGCCTGCCCTCTCACAATGCAGTCTCCAACCCCCTGGTGTGTGTCTGGGGCCAGACCTGGGCAACGCAGGATCTTGTGAACAACCAAGACTTTCCTTTGAAGTTTGTCTAATTCAAAGGCAGTAAGGGTTATAAGTAGTGGACCTAAAACCCCAGATTTTTAGATTACTTCTGGAATCAAGAGGACCCTCAGCCAAAGTATATTTCTGCTTGTGAATAATCTCCAAAGGCCTGGATTGAGCTTGCCTTCTGTTGTGAAGTCTCAGGGCCATCAACGACTTCCTCTGTCAGCATCTGGACTTTCTGCTGAGACTCCTGCCCTACCACTTGGTACCCTATCCATTCCCTGGGCCCTTGAGAGGTGAAGGTGGCAGAACAGGAACTGAAATCCACCCACAGAACACCGTGCGGAGAAAATTACGACCTGCAACGTGGCTGAAAAACAGTATGCTACCCACTTAGTGGCTAAAATCGAGGCTCCACCTGCATTGCAGGTGGGAGATCAAAGCATTGTGCCTAGAAAAATGACGCAACACCCGCTTGCGGCTGCTGCTAAAGATGCAAACCCCACGCAGCGTGGTTTTCCAACATCATGCGGCCAGATTTCTCACGCATCATTGCATAAGAAATCAACGCAAGCCTGTGCTTATCTGAGGGCTTCATCCGGAAATCGATGCATCGCTCTCTTGCTGGAGAGAAAAACGAAACATCGCATACCTTACTGAAGAATAAATGATGCATGGCATCACTTGCGAGTAAGGAATGGAGGCATTGCTGACTTTTTGATGTGCGCGTGCCCTTGTGTCTTTACTTTTTACACAAACCAAGTACTTTGTGTAACAACAACGTTTCCATTGTTTTCTATGGAGTAAGACTGTTATTCTTTTGAAAATTCCTAACTTTAATTGTGTATGATGGATTTTTGTTGTTTTGGTCTTGTTTGATTTAGATAAATATTACCTACTTTTCTAAACTGGTGTGGTGTCCATTTTGTAGTGTTTTCACTGTATTACTGTGTGTGCTGGTACAAATACATTATGCATTGCCTTTGGGATAAGCCTGACTGCTTGTGCCAAGCTACCAAGGGACTGAGCAGGGGTTGTCTAAGACGTTTAACTTCCTAACCGTGACTAGACTGAGGGTCTGTGCTTGGGCAGAGTGCAAATTGACTGCCAACCAGAGACCACATTTCTAACATCTATAAAGAAGAAAATATACGAAATACACATAGCTGTCAGATAACATCATAGACGATCACATGAAGAACAATAATATTAAAAAATAGATGATTAATCCTAGTAAAGGGTATGGTCAGATCCTAGGAATTCTGTTTGTATCCATTCCTTCAGCCTCATAGCTATATAAATATTTGTACAGTAAGCGTGGGTCCTCATAGGTTGTAGTTTTATTTTTATATGTGATCTTAAAGAGAGATAGATAAAAAGTACCAACCTTGTGCTTAGTGCTCTGAACACTGCATGCTTATTCAAAAATGTCTTCCTCCTATCAGAACTGGATTTTACATCACCTTGGGAAAATAAACGCACATAACAACAATATGTATTTCTTGTTTTTAGCACTCATAATGTCAGAGACTGGTTAGCCAGAAAGCTCACTAGATTGACTAATTTGAAGCCCCTTATGCAGTCGCAGCTTGCTAGAGTACAGGGGGCAGGGTGGTACGTGGGGATGGTGGGATGGGGAGGAGGGGGAAAGGAATTGTAATAAACAAACAAACAAAAAACGTACCTTCGCTCTACCGCTTCGCTGCTCCGCTGCGCCGCCGCTCCTCCATCTTGCAGTGCAGGCACAGGTTCCCAGCATGCCCTGCAGCCAATCCTTACGCTGCACAAAGCAGCATCATGATTGGCTTGGAGCACCCAGCCAGGGCGCTCTCAGGCACACTGGGAGTCTGTGCAGGTACTCTGCAGCCTGGCAACACAGTGCAGGGCTGGAGCAAGCACACATGTGTGTTTGGCCGGCCGGAGATGGCAGGCCAATCATACATGCACAGTGAGGGTAGTGCACAGTGTACTCCCCTTACTGCTCGTCATCCCATTGCCCCTCCTCTTTCACAACAAATGGATAATAAGCATGGTTTTTTACTGCCTTGTTGTGAAAGGTTTGCAGCTTCTGCTGTTGGTGGTGGAGACACTACTCCACCAAAGCAGAGGAGTCGCCACTGCCCCTATGTCCAGCTAGGGCCTGATCTCTGATGCGCAACTGCACTCTCAGGATTGAGCATTAGTTACACTAAATCTGACGCTATGCAGAGGAGAAGGAAGGGATAGGGATGAAAAAGGCAGTATTACTACTGCATCTGCAAGTGTCTGGGCTACTGTGTTCCTTCACACTTCTCTGCGTGGTGATGTCCTTTGCTACTTTTAATTCACTGTCTCCCTTCCTTTAAATTTAATTCTTTGGATGTAGCACTTTTTTTCTTTGACTCTCTTAGCTGGTGGACAAAGTATGAATAATCAACTTTGAAAAATTTCAACTGTAGATCCAAACTCTTAACTTGATGGTTGAACGTTTGCCCAGATGTGCCTTAGTCTATGAGTACCTAGAACCATGCACTCTCAATGGTGCTTGCAAGTTGTTTGCTTTATCTGTTTATTGGGTCCTGTTCATGTCACAGTGGCCTCCTCAAATAATCACACTTAGGGGGTCCTTACGAGTTTAGCGGTTCTATGACCGCCGTGTTGGGGGTCGTAAAGCCAACAGGCTGGCAGAGAAGACTGCCAAATTCTGACCATGGTGGTGTTCACAACAGAATACAGCCAATTCACCACCGGCACAGCCAGTACGATCAGGCTGCCATGGATGGTGGGAGATATCTTCAGGCTGGCGGAGACCATGTTTCTGCCGCAGACATTACGAAGTTTCACACTGCCAAGGTTTCCGCTTCGGTCATACCACCACAGAAACCCTGGTAGAAACCAACAGTATAGATGGAAGCCATACCTGCCTGGAGCGACCATGGAACCCGAACTAGACGTCTTCCTGCTGCTACTGCTCACCCAATGACTCCGGAACCAGCGAAGACAACAGCAACCATGAGTACACACACTTACCTGTCATTATCTCATAATGCCAAGGTCGCGATACACACAGAACATACACAGCCTGTACAGGTGGCAATGGCGCACATACACATACTCCAACACTGACATGCACATTCACACACAGCCACATACACCTGCTCACAGACTCAGTACACACTCCCACAACCAACATACAATACCAAAACATACACTGAGCCGCAGACACACAGCACTGGCACAACAACACACAACAACAGCAAAGTATACAACTACACAATATCTGCAATACCTCATACACACTGTCAACACTCCACAACACACACTCCCATCTGACAATACATATAAACAACACACCGTAACAACACTATTGTACCAATACACACAATCAACGAGGCATAAGTCACACCACAAAAGCACACCAGACAGTGATTCAGACACACCCATCACCACACACTGGCAAGCACGCTTTACAACTGCACAAGGGCACACCACACTCCAAATAACAAATGCCAATACAATCAATACAAACTATATCAACGTAAATGAATGTCTCAAGCACATACATGCCCAACACACCATACCCAGCCATCACTGTGGGACAAACGCAAAGCACACACCCACACAAGCAGCCCAGGCACAAATGGTAGCACTACCACCACACACACAAAACACCCACACACAAAAGAAAGCAGGCAAGACCACAACAGCCATGAGAAATGATAGGCAGGACAAATATGTAAAGTTGAAACCAACAACTGGTTGGTCCAAATGTATGGGAATATTTAAATAAATAATTTGATGAATAAATAGCTATGTACAATACATAAAAACCCTTAGGCCAATCCAGCGATGAAAGTGCAACATGCAGAGATGGCATTTCTGACTGCTCCTACCTGACTCCTGACTGCTAAATTACCTCCACGGGTAGCACCATAAAGGGGGCAGGCAGGCACCTCAGGGATTGGGGGGAAAAGGGGGGAGTTGGCTTTTGGTAGAGGGGTCTTTGGGCTTGGGATTGGGATGGGGGCTTTGGACGTGGCTTGAGGGAGGCCTGGGAACACTTTGGAGGGGTTGACATGGGTAGTAGCGCGGGGCAGAGGGAGGAATTGGAGTTAGTAGGGCTGGGCTTGGAGAGAGAAAGTAATCTCTTGGGGGTCACACAGGGTGTGAGAGGAGTAGGGAACGGGACAACTCCAAGATGAAAAACATCTTCAACACACAGGGACACTCATGGCAAAAGGATTTGGGAATGAGGGGAGAGGGAGTGTTTGTAGGAGGTGTCTTGATGGATGTTTTGGGTGTATATGTGTGCGAGGAATGCTGGTGTGTGCTGGGTGTCTGTTGGGTGGGTGAGTGTGGACATTTAAGTGTCTTGGGAGGAGGAGGGCTAGAGAAGCTGGGAGTTGCCATGCTGGATGGGTGACTGTCGGTAGGTGTGGTGACTGCAGGTATGGTAGATGTGATGCATGTGGGTGTGTCTGTGCGGTCTGCTGATGTGGTGACTGGGATGAATGTCTGAGGGTCTGCTATTGTGCTAAATGTGGGAAGGATAGGAGTTGTGGCTGTATCGGTGAATGTCACTGTGGTGTCTGCAAGTATGTCCTGTGTACTGTCTGTGAAGGTGGGGACGGTGGGGGAGTCAGTGCAGGTAGTGGGTGTTGGTGTGTCGGTAGGTGGGTGTTGTTTATGTGCATGTCAGTGGTAGGTCTTGTGGTGCTTGTGTTTGTCTGCGGAACCCTTGGCTGTTGAGGTGGATGCAGGCTTGCTTGTCTGTGTGCTTTGGCTGGGACGGGGAAGAGGGGTGTGGGATTGGGAAGAGGATGATGGAGGGGGGATGGAAGACAAAGAGTGACTAATTGCCATCAGTGAGGAGGCCAGCACCTGAAAGGATCTCTGTAGGCCAGCCAGTGTACCGTGAATGCCCTTCAAGAACGTATTGCTTTGTTGGACTTGAGTTGCTAGTCCCTGGATGACATTCATGATGGTCGGCTGACCCACGAAGATGGACCTCAGAAGGTCAATAGCCTTCTCACTGAAGGCAGCAGGGCTGGCAGGGGCAGGGGCAGAAGTGCCTGCAGCAGAGGAGATGTCCACCCTCCTGGGTGAGGGGGCACGGACAACTGGGTGGGAGCTACAGGGAGGGCAGTGGTAGTAAGGGGGGTGATGGACAAAGATGGTGCTGAGGTGGTCCCAGAGGGGTCCGCCACCACGAGGGAGTGTCCGCTGGAGGAGGTTTCTGGAGATGATGATGCTGAAGATCCCAATATCCCCCATGGCACTCCCCTTGCCCTCTGGGCTACTGGGTCTCTCGTTGTTGGTGGTCACAGCACTTCGGTCCCGTGGCCAGCAGCATCCCCACCCTCCTGTGCCCCGTCTCCTTCACCTGCTGATGCCAATGCACGCAAATAGAGAGAGAAGGAGGGAGAGACAGAGAGGGAAAGAAAGGGTTATCATATTCCTTACACCGACACATCCCAACTTGCACAACTGTAGGTAAACATCTCCATGCTATGCTATCTCTGTTGGCATTTCACTTATCCTACATCATGTCACAACATGTACAACCATTCACCCCTTTATGTCAACCCTCACACCCACATCAGATACCAAGTAAGTTAGCACGACTGGAGTAACCCAAGTGAACATCTGTAAAGCCATGTCAGTATGCTACTCATGCCCTGGCAAAAGTATGTATATCAAGCATATTCCTGATCATTTCTCTCCATACTCCTATCACCAATTGGAAGAGCAGGAGACTGATCACAACACATCATACATGTCCTGAAAACAACACCTGACCAGTCCATCTCAATTAGTAATGTCCCTTGTTAGTGGACTATCCTATTTCACAGATCACACAGCACCTGCCATACATATCACATGGCTGGCTGACCCCTGCATATATATGGCAACATGTGTACCTGAACTGATGAAGCCAGAACAAGTAGGACCCTCATACAGGTGACAGCTGATGTACGGAATACATGTCTGGAGTATATGGCATGACATTCACACATTCACAGAGGAATATCTGCAGACACAAAACACTGATACACCAAATCACTGCATAAATGCATGTGCAGCTACAAAGGCCTACATAGCACACATGAAACATGCATAAGTAATCACCGAGTGCAGTGTCACAACAACTACACTTCAGGTTGCCACAATTGACATCATATGCCACCTACCTTTCCACCAGACATGCAGTTCCAGTTCCAGTTCTTGTCAACATGAGTAAACCAACATTAATCACACCACACCTGACATATGAGTACCTGCACCTAACTCCAGACTACACAAGTTGCACACGGAAATGAAATGCACAGTGAAGTAGACATGGACCTAGAAGACTGCCAGTGCTTATACAACATTTCCCATCACAACAAATGTGAGTTTTAGAAACAGTGGTAGCAAAGATTGTCCTACTTCATATATTGTTCCCCCCAAGAACCATTGAGATACGATGTAGGCAGCATATTACAAAGGTTGCTAAGGAATTGGTAGGGCATTGCCACACATAACATTGACAAAGCATATTGTGAAAGGCTAGCCCTGCCCAGGCATTTACCTCCTCTAGAACCAACCCATTGGGACAGAGATGTAATGCCCACGTCAATCACATGGAAAAGCATGATGAGTCAAAATCGACAAAGCAGACATCCAAACTAGCATGTCCTTTTGTTGCTATCTCCATATACCCCATAGAATGTAGATGAATGGTCAATGAGGGTACAAGAACAAATGCAGATATGTACTTTCCTACTCAGGCCATATCTGTGGTGTAAATAAGATGGCAGCCTCACATGGAGTCCATACCTATAACAGTGCTAGTAATGTTTGGACTCTGTACCAAATAAGTGTCACCCAGTTGCTATAACAGGTGATCAGCACAAAATGGGAGTGGTCAGACACCTAAAAGCCACTTACGCTCACATGCAGATAGATGGGCCAGTTTTGAGTTAATGGGTATGGTGAAACACCAGCTCACATCCATAGGAATGGCAGGATGGGGCAACACATGTGGCATTGACATTTGTGCATCTCCACATGCAGTCAGAATGATGTCTTGATACAGGAGTCCAAAACGTGCACATAGCTAACCATGATTCCAGATCCACAGCTCATACACTGGCAAGGTGGTACCAAATGATTCCCACTAGTCTACAGACATTTGTCACTTACTACATTGTCACAGAAACTACAGTGAAGCAGCAAACATCATACAACCAGAGCCAAGTACTAGGAAACAGTCAGTACATACCCCCTTGTGGCTGCTGTGCTGCCCTCAAATGCCCATCCACCTCAGGGTAGGCCACTGCCAAAATTCAGGCCAATAGGGGGGTCAGGGTTCGAAGTGTTCCCCTCCCTCGTTGGGAGGACATCCCCAGCTGGGCTTCTGCGTTTTCTGGGCCCAGCGTCTCAGGTCCTCCTAACGCTACCAGCAATGGGTGCTCTGCCAGCTGTGGACCCCCAGGGTCTACACTTGCTTGGTGATGGCACACCAGATCTCCTTCTTCTGATGGGTGCTCACCTGCATGGATGACACAGAAAAAGGGAGATAGTCATGTACACATATCCCATACCAACAGGAGTTGACACTACACAACTGAAACAGCAAGTGAGCACACATACCCATCCTCTCAGCACACACACCTATACAGTATGCCACATGCATATATCTACTCCAACCACAGTTCACATGGCCGACTCACTGTCGCGCACAACACCAATCACACATAGTTGGGGTATTGGGCTCAACTTTTCCTCTGGTGCCCCATATAGCTGTCCATCCAGGGGTAGGACCTCCTCCACCAGCTTCTCCAGCTCTTTCTGTGTGAAGGAAGGGGCCCTATCACCTTCAGGATGGGGCATGATGGCTCCCAGAGGCAGCACACAGCATCTCACACAGGTCTTGCTAGCAACAGTGTCATGAGTCAAGTGAGCAAGACTGCAGAAAATGGCGGCCACGGCTGCCACGTACAGGACCATCACTGCCGGCAGTTATCGCCATTGGCCCCAGTCCACCATAGGCAGCAATGGTAAACTATGACAAGTTTCACAATGTTTGTGATCACCTACCGCCATGACGACTTCCGCCAGCGGGCTTAGGTCACTGGCAACTGTCCAGAACAGTAGTTCAGGCACCTGCCATTTTGGGCACATGTACTTGATGCATGTGCTTAAATAAGTGTGCCAGACACCTAATTGTCCATATATCTGTGTCAATGTTGTGACTTTATGGTTGTGCTACATAATGGACCCATCATGAGAATATGACGTGCTAAGCCTATATATATGTGGATAGTTCAGTGTAGCTACTCTGAGGTACATAGGCATCAGATAACTATAGGTTGATTTAATTACATATGTGTGATCAGTGCAGGACTGCATAGTCACCCACACATTATCTTATACATATGTGTCATATGTCCTATCCGACTTACATTTCAGCCAATGTGCTGCAATGATGTTGTATGATCTGCATTTCTATGGTCTGCAATGTTTACGTCAGCACTGCTACGCATCCCCCACACATGTTAGGTGTCTGCTACTATACCATGTGCTGCTGACGTGTGCCTACTGCATGACTTATTGTACATTCTCTCCTCTCAGCATAGATATCCTGCCATGAGAGAAATTAGACAACCACCAGTGTACCGTCCACTGATAGACCTGGCAACCATAGAGGACAGGCATGTCATCCAAATCTATCGTCTGAATCACTAGACGATCATGGATCTATGTAGACAGATCTGATGCCAGGCAATCCCAATAGCATACCTCCCATCATTGAAGTATTGTCAGTGCTACAATTCCCGGCCACAGGGTCATTCCAGAATACTTTCACCTTAACAGCAGGGATGTATTTGCAGCCTATGTTCAGTCTGGTGCTGAGGGATGTACTGTGTGCTTTCTTGAAACACCTGGATAGCTACATCAGGTTTCCCCAAATAGCAGATATGGCCTATGTGAAGGCTGACTTTTATCAGATGGGACAGATTCCTCATGTGCTATGGGCCATTGATCGCTGTCCCCCCCCCCCAGTGTCAACTAACAGGTTTATAGGAACAGTAACAACTACCACTCTATCAACGTGCAGGTGGTATGTCTGGTAGACTAGTACATCTCCCAAGTGACAGCCAAATTCCCTGGATCAGTGCATGACTTTTATATAATGGGGAACAGCAATGTCCCACACATGATGGTACGACTACACACAGAGAGAGCCAGGCTGGTTGGTAAGTATGCATTGTAATGTGTTTGTATGTAATGTGCCCTGTCATCACAACCAGCCTACTCGCTGAACCTTTAATTTAAATTGTTCTTCCATTGTGTTGATAAGTGACTCTGGTTATCCAAACCTTCCCTGGTTATTTACACCTATAAGGTATCCAGCCACTCCAGGGGAACTCACTTTCAAAGAGGCCCACAGAAGGATAAGGCATGTAATCCAACAAACTTTCGGCCTCCTGAAGGCAAAATTCAGAAGCCTAGACCTATCTGGAGGTGCCCACCTCTACTCGCCCCACAAGGTTTGCCAAATCATTGTTACCTGCTGCATGCCACACAATCTAGCCCTGAGGTGTAGGACACCATTGCTAGCTGATGATGATTAAGCAGCTGTACCTGTGGCTGCACATGGTGATATGGAAAGTGATGAAGTGCCAGAGGAAAAAGGGGCAGCTGACTGCAGGACTGAGTTCATCAATCAGTACTTCCAGTGACATACAGGTATGTGAGGTGGGCCTTTTCAAGTCTTGTCTGTGCACAATCAGAAGTGGATAGCTGACATTACACCTCATGACCTTTAGCATATATGATGTTGCTATGATGTCCAATGCCTATGTGTGAGTTGTGGAAGCAGACAGATAGAATGTACATTGTACAGTATTAGTGGTTCACCTCTCACATGTGTTGTTGCAACTGATTCCAACATTCACTTCTCTCATTGAATGACTAATTTGGAGCTGGTTTTCCTGCATTCTCCTATTCCCATCTCTTTCCACTCTCTGGATGTGGTAAGAATTTGAGGCTTGGGGTATACATTGTCAGTAGTCAATGGTGGTTGTGTACAGTTCTGAGAGGTGTATATGACAGATATCCTGTTAAATGGATCATGTGAAGGGTCTGCGCCTGGTGCTGAATGGGTCCAATCGGGGTTTCCATGAATTGAAGTTATACTACAGGCTTACTGCGTCATCATGCCTTCCACCCTGATAGTACTCTCTGTCTAGCTCTAATTGCAGATGGCTCAATGGACTATACCCTGGTGTTACTGTGGATTTCAAGCTCACTCTCTGACATATGTCCAGTGACATTACTGTGGTTATGTGTATCCTGCAGAGGGAGCCTCCTTCTGATGGCCATTGCACTGCCAGTTCGAATCAGGGAGGCATTACCAGACCACAATTGGGTAGAAGGACAATTGTTGTTGTATCATTAAACATACATATTCAATACCTGTGTTCATAAGTGATTTATTATGCATTTATGTTTTGTGACAAGTGAAATATATGTGAACAACATAAGACACAGGTGAGAAGTGGAGTTATGGTAGATGGATTGATCAGTGTAGCTGCTACAACATTTGGTCACACAGGTCCAGTGTCAAAATCGAGTTATGTCTCTGAACAGTCAACTGGGTATATCAGTGGCACACAAGGGTGACAAAGCAGGAAAAGTTCACTTCCTGGCAGTGGGTTTGGTCTTGGCGTATGTTCCAGCCAGATGTCTGGATGGACATCCACGTTTGTTGGGGGTTCTTCAGCTATAGAGGGAGGAGTGTCTGAGGCTTGGGGTTCCCCTGGCAGGGCCTCCATTCCACTAGCTGCTACTAGTATAGAGGGATCAGATGTCAAGTTGCTGGTGGAAGGGGCCTGATGGTGCGTTGCTAAACCACGCAGGGTGCTGATCATGTCCCTCAGCACCCCTGCTATGGAGGCCATGATGTATTGTGTGCCTGTCACTGATGCATGACCTCCTGGTGGTATTCCCTCTGCAGCCTTTGATTTTCCCCCACCATGATGATGATCTGGCCCATCCTGTCCAGGGATGTTTGGCATGCACCTAGGAGTTGGGAAATAGTATCCTGGTCAGTGGACTCCCTTGGGTGCTCCATCCACTGGCCCACAGCATCCCTCCCATGCCCCCTGTTCGCAAGTGTCTGTGCCCCTGACACGGTGTGCCCACTCTCAGTATTAGCGGACCATCATTGTCAGTAGTGTGAATGTGCGACTCTGTACTGTGTGGTACACAATAGATTGTACAGTACATCTGAAGGGTCTGCTCCTGGTGCTGAATGGGTCCAATCGGGGTTTCCATGAATTGAAGTTATACTACAGGCTTACTGTGTCATCATGACTTCCACCCTGATAGTACTCTCTGTCTAGCTCTAATTGCAGATGGCTCAATGGACTATACCTTGGTGTTACTGTGGATTTCAAGCTCACTCTCTGACATCTGGCCAGTGACATTACTTTTGTTATGTGTATCCTGCAGAGGGAGCCTCCTTCTGATGGCCATTGCACTGCCAGTTCGAATCAGGGAGGCATTACCAGACCACAATTGGGTAGAAGGACAATTGTTGTTGTATCATTAAACATACAGATTCAGTACCTGTGTTCATAAGTGATTTATTATGCATTTATGTTTTGTGACAAGTGAAATATATGTGAACAACATAAGACACAGGTGACAAGTGGAGTTATGGTAGATGGATTGATCAGTGTAGCTGCTACAACATTTGGTCACACAGGTCCATTGTCAAAATTGAGTTATGTCTCTGAACAGTCAACTGGGTATATCAGTGGCACACAAGGGTGACAAAGCAGGAAAAGTTCACTTCCTGGCAGTGGGTTTGGTCTTGGCGTATGTTCCAGCCAGATGTCTGGGTGGACATCCACGTTTGTGGGGGGTTCTTCAGCTATAGAGGGAGGAGTGTCTGAGGCTTGGGGTTCCCCTGGCAGGGCCTCCATTCCACTAGCTGCTACTGATATAGAGGGATCAGATGTCAAGTTGCTGGTGGAAGGGGGCTGATGGTGCATTGCTAAACCACACAGGGTGCTGGTCATGTCCCTCAGCACCCCTGCTATGGAGGCCATGGTGTATTGTGTGCCTGTCACTGCTGCATGACCTCCTGGTGGTATTCCCTCTGCAGCCTTTGATTTTCCCCCACCATGATGATGACCTGGTCCATCCTGTCCAGGGATGTTTGGCATGCAACTAGGAGTTGGGAGATAGTATCCTGGTCAGTGGACTCCCTTGGGTGCCCCATCCTCTGGCCCACAGCATCCCTCCCATGCCCCCTGTTCCCAGGTGTCTGTGCCCCTGACACAGTGTGCCCACTCTCAGTATTAGCGGGACCATCATTGTCAGTGGTGTGAATGTGCGACTCTGTACTGTGTGGTACACAATAGATTGTACAGTCCTTGGGACACGGGTTTGGGGTGCTTGCTTGGCTGTGATGTCAGAGCAACAGGGTTGGGGGAATGATATTGGCAGGGTGAAGCTAGGAGTCGTCGACTGACCAGGTGTCCCAGATGGGCAAGGTAAATCATCAATGTTCAGACATCCAGGAGAGTTGTCCTCACTGGGGCCTTCATCCTGAGAAGAGCTGCCAGTGTCAGGTCTCCTCTCCACGGCAGAAATGGCAGGTTTTCCTGTGGATGGAGTGAGACACAGAGTACAGTTAAGAAAGTATGTTTGGTTCCCTTTGAGACAGTGGCTTACCATGATTCCCTGCGATGACATTGACAGAAGCTGCACAGCATAGCTTGGTAGTACATAAAAGTCTGTGACACGTATATCAAACTCCATGTTGGGTGCTCTCATCAGTGGTTTGTACATATGGCACAGGTAATGGGTTCTGTTACTATCTGTTCTTGACATGACAATTCAACTCTGCTCCCTAGTGAGTAGTCAAGCTTGGTAGTTGTCACAGAACATGGCTGCACATTGCACCATGATGTCCCATCAGGGACACAGTATGTGGGTATGAAAGAGTCATATTCCTGTCCCTAAATCTTGTGCATGTGCATGGAGTCTAGCATCTTACTTTCCAACCCGTGGTCAGTCCATTACAGGCTTGGGGATATGGATCAGTGTTCATTTGGTATGGTCACTGAGCTGTAGCTGTGTTTTGCCTTGCTTGCCATTGTGATGTGCCATTGCATTGCTGTCATTGCCATGTCCCGGTCCACAGTCATACATTCTAGTTGGTGCAAGTAGTACAATAGTCATCCATGCATGAAATGTGACATGATTTGCACAGTGCAGGTTTTCGCATCAATGGATTGGTGCATTGTGGGAGTCATAATGATAGGATTAGCCTGTGGTATCCATGCCCTTGCCATGGGTTATGTGGGCAGTAGGGCTGTGTGGGGTGGTGGCATGCAGGAGAGGGGCATTAGGTGACTGGCAAGTAGGTTTAGTGGGACATTCAGTGCATTAGGGGGTATTTGGGTGGTGAGGAAGCATGCAGGACACGCATGACAAGACAATTGTGAGACATTGACATTGTGGGTACTTCAGTCCCCCAGGTATTCCAGTCAGGCCCTTAGGATGCAGTATATCCAAGACCTTCTCCTCCCTTGATGTGACGGCTATCTGATGCCTGGATGCCATGAAATGCACCTTCTCCCGTAGGTCGCTCCACCTCTTCCTGATGTATACCCTTGTGCGTGGAAGGCTGCCCACTGAGTTGATCCTGTTGACTATTCTTTGCCATAACTCAATTTTCTTGGCAATTGATGTTTGCTGGAACTCTGCTCTAAACAGTTGTGGCTCTACCCAGACAATTTAATCCGCCATGACCCTCAACTCATTGTCGTTGAATCTTGGGTGCTTTTGTGGGCACATGGCTGTGATTCTGTTCACGGTGTCAGCAAGGGTGTTGTGTATGAAAGGGAGCAGAGTTGGGAGATTGATGGGGTGTGGGTGGTGCGTTTTAAGGGATGCTCAGTTGTAATGGAATGTGTGTGCTTGTTATGTGTGTATAGTGTTCATTTAGCTGGTGTGTGGTGTGTGTGATGTGTGTGTATCTATTGTGTTTGGGTGCGCTCTCTGTGTACGTGCCTGCTCTCTGTTTCTCAGTATTGTGGTTTTGTTGCAAAGGATTGTGGGTTGTGTAGGGGTGTGTTTTATAGATGTGTGTGTAAGTGTGTCAGGTGTGTGGATGTGTATCAGGTGTGGGGTATTTAAACTGTCCAATGTGGTGTTGTGTTGTGTCAGTGGTGGTTTCTGAACACAGCAGCTCACATAACCAATGTTTTCTCACCATGGAAAAACCACTGTGGTGATTTGTTGGTCGTAATCTGGTGGGCCGATTTGTGTCGGGCTGCCGGTGCTGGTGATGGAACCACCTCTTTCCAGCCTTTCAGTGTCCCTGCGGTTTCAGAATTCCGGCTGTTTTTTGGCAGTATTCACAGTGTGGGTCATAATACTGTGGTCAGATGACCGCCAACATGGTGGTCTTTTGGTGGCTGCCACTACGGCATTCTTGGCAAAAGACCAAAAAACTCATAATGGGGCCCTTAGTCTCATACAATGTCCCACAAATATTCTTCTAAAAATTGGCAATTTCTATTTCTAGTTACAGAAGAAATTATACATACATATTGTATCTTAGGATGAATTGTACTCATCTGAGTCTTTTCTTCTGCAAGTGTCATAGTGCCGGAATCAGTGACGACCAGAGATGCTGGGATGCTATCTTTTGGGAAGACTGGAAATCAAGGCTGAAGTCATTCCAGGAAGCTGGACAAGAGTTTGTAGGTAAGCCTGACACTGAACAGGATCATGTTTCTGCTGCTGCTGAGTTCCCAATTGCTAAGATGCTGTGGCAGGAAGGCATGCTTTTTAAAGGCTCTGGATTCAAAATGGCCACAAAGAAGATTCCAGAAAGTTCTGGATTAAAAATGGGCACTAAAAGTTTCCTGAAAGATCCAGAGGATGTGGGATTCAAAAATGGCAGCTGGGAAACCTCCCAATAGATAACCTAGTGCAAGTCAGCCAAATCAGATTGGTGGTTAATTCTGCAAACAGATGACCTTTAAAGACTTGATAACTTAAAAGTTATGATGATTGTCCTGAAGTTAGACCTGGCCACTGTCTGTGAATCGAGTAACATGTGACTACTGTGTTCCTGCCTGCTCCTACTGGCTAAGACTCTACCCCTTTGTGTTGAGTATGTCTACAGTGTTTCAATGGGCCCCAAGTGATCTTGCATGGCTATCAATGATTCAATGTAAAACACATTGGGGGCTCATGTTGGACATGATACATAATAACTTGAGGCAAGTTGTTTTATCTAGAAGGAGGATGATCTCTACTCTAGGTTTTGATGAAAAGTTAGAAAGATGACACTGAATGTTTAGTGATATAGGGGGCATATTTATACTCTGTTTGCACCAAATTAGTGTCATTTTTTTTTACTCTAATGCAGTGCAAAACTAACTCCATATTTATACTTTGGTGCTAGACCCCTCTAGCACCAAATTTATGGAGTTAAAGTAATTTTTTTAAAGTGGAGTCCTACTTTGCCTTAATGAGATGCAAGGTAGGCGTTCCCGTGCAAAAAATGACTCTATGGCCTTAACACCATATTTAGGGGCATATTTATACTCTGTTTGCACCGAATTAGTGTAATTTTTTTTTACTCTAATTCGGTGCAAAACTAACTCCATATTTATACTTTGGTGCTAGACCCATCTAGCACCAAGGCCCTGATTTAAACTTTTTTTGCACCGCATTAACGTCATTTTATGACACAAAAGTTGCGCAAACTTACAAAATATTGGCCCTTATTTATACTTTTTGCTGCAAAACTGCACTAACTCAGTTTTGCACCAAAAACGTTGAGCACCGGCTTGCACCATTTCTGTGCACCAGCCGGGCACCATATTTATGGAATGGTGCAAGCCGGTGCAAAGGGTAGGCTAGAGTTTAAAAAAATGACTTTAGTCGGGTGGAGCTGGCAGTATAGAAGAAGAGGGTTTAGCATCAAAAAATGGCTTTAGGCAGGTTAGAGTAAAAAAAAATGACTCTAACCAGATTAGCGTCATTTTATGGTGCTAAACCTACCATGCCACATGACTCCTGCCTTAGAAAAGGCAGGAGTCATGCCCGCCACCCCAGTGGCCATCACAGAGGACAGGGGTCCCCTGGGCATGGCCATTGCACCGGTGCCATGTAAGGGGGCCCATTTCAGGGCCCCCTATGGCACTTTCAAAAATAAAATGCACTTACCTGTACTTACCTGGGATGGGGTCCCCCATCCTCGCAGTCCCTCTAGTGTGGGTGGGGGTGCCCCTAGGGCCTAGGGAGGGCACCTCTGGGCTTATTCCATGGTGTTCCACCATGGAAATAGGGCCACAGGTCCCCTAACACCTGCCCTGACCCAGGTCTTAAAAAATGGGGCAAAGCAAGCTTTGCCCCATTTTTTGACCCTTCCTCCCTCCCTTGCACCATTTTTACATGGGAGTATACATATGGTGTTAAGGCCATAGGGTCATTTTTTTGCACGGGAACGCCTACCTTGCATCTCATTAAGGCAAGGTAGGTTTCCACTTCAAAAAAATGACTTTAACTCCATAAATTTGGTGCTAGACGGGTCTAGCAACAAAGTATAAATATGGAGTTAGTTTTGCACTGAATTAGAGTAAAAAAAAAATGACGCTAATTCAGTGCAAACAGAGTATAAATACGCCCCTTAGCGTAAAAAAATTATGCTAAACTGGTCAGAATCATTTATTTTGACTCAAAACTGCCTAACGTCATTTTTTTTTAAGCTAGCCTACCCTTTGCACCGGCTTGCACCATTCCATAAATATAGTGCCCAGCTGGTGCTAAAAAATGGTGCAAGCCGGTGCAAAACTTTTTGGGGCAAAACTGCCTTAGTGCAGTTTTGCTCCAAAAAGTATAAATAAGGCCCTAAGTTCTTGTATATCCAGAACTTTAGGTATGAAAGGTTGGAAGAAAAATATAGGATCAGAACCGTCCAACTCTTGTGTCAACCTCATTTGTTTTAGTTTCAATACCTGCTGCCGGTTTGTAAATGATTACTCCTGAGTCTTGTAGTTAATCCATGCATTGTTCAATCTCACAAACTTTATTTTCCATGTTTACCAATTTTCCAGAAGGACTTTGGAGTCTCCTAACAGTTTCCTCCAAACAAGGCTCTGCTTTCTTCCAGAACCAACTAAATTGATATAAGAGAATTAGACTTTACTGACAAGGTATGGTCCATTTTGACTCTTCTGTTGTAAGAGATGTTGAAATTGTAGGTAATTTACAAATGAGTTTAGTAGAAGGAATAGTTAGGGTTGAAGGTAAATATGTTGATGCTTAATTAAAATGTCATGAAAATCATGAGTTTAGGTGCTACTTTCACCTAAAGTTCCAACCCCACCATACTAAATCAACCTTAACTCTCACTTAAATATATTTTAATAAGCTTGTAATTTGATATGCTTCAGAATTATATTTGTGCGTAGTCTTAAGTGGGTATAATAGTGTTACTAAGTTCTTAGGGTGACAGAGTACAGTACTGATTAACGATGAGTGTTTGAACATTTGAAGATGTGTGTTGCTGCGTTAGTTTCATTGTAGGTTTATGATGGTGGCTGTGTGTGAATTTCATGGTAGATAAACAAAGTTATGTTTGTGAATGTGGGTGTATAAACATGTTTTTTCATTGATTAACAGATAGGGGTCATTATGAGTTTGGCGGACAGGAAAGCCCATCTACCAAATGCCCGACAAGCTGTCCGCCACCTACACTGTGACCTCCCATCCAGAGTTATTACACGTTTCCTGCTAGGTTAGTGGATGGAATCATGAGACAGTAACAGTTTGAATTGAGATGGCAACTTCTAACAAAAGGGTGCTATAAGTAAAAGATACCATTGGTAGAAGTTCTAACTAGAGTGATGCATTCCAAATCATTCTTAGCCACCTAGGTCTCCAAAAGAATGAACATCTGTGTACGTTTTAGGCATGTTCACATTGTCATCTAGTTTAACACACATCTTTACACTACAAGCCTCTTCAAAAATAAGCATGTTCAAGATTAGTTTAGCAAGTTTAAGATTCCAATGCAGATCAAAGGGTTAAAAACAGATAGAAAATATAACTTTCTTTGTTAACATATGAAGTTTGCATCATGAGAAGTCTTGCATAAGTCACAGAAGAAACATTTCTGCTGCATGGAAGCACTTTGGAATTGTTTAAAGTTAATAAATCAAGCAAGTGCAAGCAAGTGCAGGTCATGCAGATTTCAGAAAGGAAAATGCACATTTAAAATGTAGCATTTGGTTAAGCATGCAATTCACTCATAGGGTTATTAATTAAATGGAATGCATTTTTATTGAAATCTCTAGCAGAATAAGCATTGGGAGAAAGAAACGGCGAACAAAAACAGGGCACTGGAAAAACATAACTTGGAGCTAGCTAAGGGAATAGTGGCTGCTTAATTAAAACTGATGAAATATGAAGAGAATGCAGCCAATTAGGCTTGAATAAAATAGTGAATTTGAGCTCCAAAGACCAAATTATCTACTCCTAAACAGAGTGTGCCAGATTAAACCATTGAGCAGATGTCCTAGCTTGAATGGAGAAATTCAAGCTTGAAATTAAAGACCAAAAAGTAACCCTAAGAACAAAATGGTGACTCTACAGACTTGTCTGAGAGACTGGAGCCATAACTCATCAAAGTGATTGTGCCCAGCTGGTTTAGACCACTATAATACAGGCAGCCACCCAGAGGTATGGGCTGACCCCAACCCAATATAATTTGACATTCCAAGGAGGAGTATGGAGTAATTGACAAAGCCTGCCAAGTCATTCAAATGAAATTAATAGATTTATTAAAGAGATGATCGAGAGGGCTATTTATGAAAAAGTCACTCAGTGCAGTGCAACATCCTTGTTGTGATCGTGACAGGAAAAGGGCAGGAATGCTTTCCATTTCAGGCAATACAACTCATTCCCTCCTTTTTACTCTACCCTTGTGCCCTTTTGGCAGCTTAGCGCCAATGCAGGCACCCTTGTACTATCATGCAAGAGTGCCTGTGTGGCATCCAGGATTGTTTTTGTGTGAGAAGGTAAATCCTGAGAGGCATATTCCTCTAACTATAGGTACTACAGAATGCAGCACACTTACAAAGAGGTGGTAAAAAGGAGAAATATAGATACTTCTCCTTAGTATGCCTTTCCTGGGAAGGTGTATCTTTTTGGTGCATTCCCAGGCTTACCAGGTCAGGCAAATCTAGGAATGCTTCAAAAACCATTGGAGTGGCGTGGCAACACACACTCTGCTCCCCTGGATCACGTTTCCAGGGCAGAGTGATGCAACGCAGCGATTTGCACCATACTGCCTGACTCCAGATTTATGGAGCCACTCCGGACCACGCAAAGTGGCCTTGCGTGGCTTCATAAATGTTTCTTTAAGTTTGCATCACTCTTGCACCGCATTGCATAGTGCAAGAACGACTCAAATCAGCTCGTAAATAGGCCCCTAAAAGTTCTTACATTGTCTTCCCTCTTAGAATGCAGAGAAGCTCGGGGAAAAGCATACAGATATGCTTGGCCAATACTTATCTGACCAGAAAGAAACTAGTTACCTACCTGTTATAATAGTGTGCAGTTTGAAACTTTAGATTCACATTCTGTGCACTTGTCTAAGTTTGGGTCCAAAAATGTATCTTTAATGAAGATTTTTTACTTTGGCCATCACCCAAGGCTAAGTTGGCATGACATTGAGATTCTGGCCATAAGCCCTCAGTGCCCTATTACATGACTCAATTTAAATGTTGTTGTACCTAGTGTGTAGGCACTGACACCGTGCTTCACTGGCGCAATGACATGATCATATGAATATAGGACAGTTTCTTGCTCAGAAACACATTGGTTGCTTACCTGTAGGAGTAGTTTAATAATTTGAAGATGTTTCTGGTTCACATGGTGCGCACCACTCTGCCATCCAGTGGCCGGGACCGGAACCCACCCCTGCATTCCTTCATATCTCTTCTTGCTTTTTTGATTTTTACCCATTTTTCTTTACTTTCAAGATAGACGCATCACACGGCGCATCAAGGGGCATATTTATACTCCGTTTGCGCCGAATTTGCGTCGTTTTTTTCGACGCAAAACTAACTCCATATTTATACTTTGGCGTTAGACGCATCTAGCGCCAAAGTTCCTGGAATCAGCGTCATTTTTTTGCGTGAACACCTTCCTTGCGTTAATGATATGCAAGGTAGGCGTTCCCGTCTTAAAAAATGACTCCGATGCTATTGCGTCGGATTTATACTCCCGGGCAAAAATGACGCCCGGGAATGGGCGTGTCTAAAAAACCCGCATTTGCGCCGGATTTTAGCGCCTGGGTCAGGGCAGGCGTTAAGGGACCTGTGGGCTTAGAATGAGCCCAGAGGTGCCCTCCCCTGCCCCCAGGGACACCCCCTGCCTCCCTTGCCCACCCCAGGAGGACACCCAAGGATGGAGGGACCCACCCCAGGGACATTAAGGTAAGTCCAGGTAAGTATTTTTTTATATATTTTTTTGTGGCATAGGGGGGCCTGATTTGTGCCCCCCTACATGCCACTGTGCCCAATGACCATGCCCAGGGGACAGAAGTCCCCTGGGCATGGCCATTGGGCAAGGGGGCATGACTCCTGTCTTTGCTAAGACAGGAGTCATTTCAATGGGGGATGGGCGTCATAAAAAAATGGCGCAAATCGGGATAAGACGAATTTTTGCCTCAGCCTGACTTGCCCCATTTTTAGACGCCATTTTTCCCTACGCCGGCGCTGCCTGGTGTACGTGGTTTTTTTTCACGCACACCAGGCAGCGCCGGTCGGCTAACGCCGGCTAACGCCATTCAATAAATACGGCGCCCACATGGCGCTTCAGAATGGCGTTAGCCGGCGCTAATTTTTTTGGCAGTTTTGCGTCAAAAAGTATAAATATGGTCCCAAATCACACAAAATTTGAGGCAAAATAAAAATAGGAAAACATTATTTCTTATACTTTCAAGATGGACACCTTGTTGTGTCACGCAACGTAGTCGCTAATTTGAAATTATAAGAAATAGGGCTTCAAAATGACTGGTCAACACTAGTGGCTTTGTCAGTGACGGAGCATTTTCAAAGCATCCGACATCGCAAGATGAAGACTATAAAACATTGGCAAAACGAGACCTAACAGCTTTGCAAATG
Organism: Pleurodeles waltl; assembly: GCF_031143425.1. Lineage (NCBI taxonomy): Eukaryota > Metazoa > Chordata > Amphibia > Caudata > Salamandridae > Pleurodeles > Pleurodeles waltl. The sequence goes on from NC_090439.1 coordinate 81,935,077, forward strand.
CATGTTTAGGTTTCAAACGCCTCATTCGTTCACGTAGGGAAAGGCTTTCTATTTGGATAAACAAATTAATGGCAAACATGCCCCTGTGCACTCTCTTCCACAAATATTGCACTTATTAGTTACTGAATCACTGCTGACTCATTCTCATGTTTAAGACAGTTCTATGTACGCCCTTTTGAATATCGCTGTTTGACATATATATAGAAAAGGTTGTCTTTCTGTCAAATGTTCTTTCCTCTAAAACACACATAACAGAAGTTAGTGTAAAGTTCCTGATCCCCTCGCGCGTTCTTTCCCTATTTGCACTGTCTCGTTCTACTTCAATGTCTACATTATACATTGGTTTACATGATTTAATGTCCCTCAGATAATCCTAACTAGAGTGTTTCTGTGCTTTATGTAACTTGCAATTAATCTGTATTCATTTATGTTTCTCATTCTTTACTAAATTCATTTTTTTTACAACTACAGGACACAGTTATTTGAGGAAAGTCACATATTTAATATTGCTGTCTAATTATAGCTATTTTATGTATGCTATTCATTAATTATGCATGCATACCTTAAATTATTCAGAAAAAATACATAGCTCTGAATAAGTGAATATCCAGAAAACATAATTGTTATGCATACACATTTAATTATGTGCAAGCATTTTAAAGGTTATTAATTTCAGATTTACTTTATGATCCATCATTTGCAAAACATGTTGTACTTGGCAACTTATTGAATTAAGTTGTCACTTGAAATTAATTAAGAGGCACGTATTTACATTATTTTTTTACAGCAACACTTTAAATAGTGCACATTCCTAATGCTCTGTTTTGGAGAACACATTTGCGTGTTTATGTTAAAACCGGCCTCATTCTTACTTATATGCCAACACATATGGACCTCATTTACTATGTTTTGGCACAGGGCAGTGTTAACATATTTTCTCCTCCAGTTCAGGATTCGAAAATGCTTTCACAGATCTTTGGACACAGTGAGGAGTATGGTTAGCCACATACAGTCATACCAATCTCAATAACTACTACAAACAATTTAAACACCATGACCAATGTGGCCACAGAAAGAAAGCTCCAATCTGTGAAAAATGTCAAAGCTTTATCATAACCACAAAGTCAAAGTCATGTAAATAGTGTGCAAAATTAGATTGTCCAAATGAATGAAAATCATAGGCTGGCCAAATCTGCGAAACAAGTTTAACCTACTCAATAGCAATACCATTAAACATTCCAGAAGAATCAGACACACACAAGCAATGATATAATTTGTGCAACAGAAACAGATTTCAAAGCATTAGATGGTGACCTAAGTCAAATTCAGATCCACAGATCAATACATCAGATTTTATGGGCAAGGTTATCCCTACTACTATTGCAAATTTGTGGGAATGGGCTAACACTAAGAGGATCAGGTGGAAACCTAAACTAAAAGTTGTAAAAGTCTCTGCCTAACTAGGAATGTCCAAAGCATTTCGATTGGTTGACTGGGTGGGCCCACATCATGTAAGAAAAACAATATCCAATGAAAAATAAAACACCCATTAGGTTTGCAACATCTCTAAAAACTCACAGGGTAGATGTGAAGCCATCTTTTATTCCGTGTGACACCAGCCATAACAAGCAACTCTGTACATTATGTGATACTTTCCAATATCTTTCCATGGCTCAGAACAGTTCCAGCGGTTCACATGAGACTGAATGATTGAACAATGGGGTCTGTTTAAATGTCCAAATCTCCACTTGCGATGGTCCTGCTCCAAGGTCAATGAAGATACTTACACATAATACAATAGAACTCTTTGCTAAACATTTGAAATATCCTATTGGAAAAAATCAGGTTAAAGGGAAAGAAACGACTCAGCCTTTCAAAGCCACTGCAAATATGAAAGTCAGTCCTAATTATGGTAACACGAAAATTCAATGCATTAATATTGCTTCTAATTAAACACACATAATTATGCAAAGTTATGAACATCTCATTAAGAATATACCACAGAATCAATCAATCAATCAGGAATTTGTTAAGCGCACTACTCACCTGTGAGGGTCTCAAGGCGCTGAGAATGGGGGATAAGGGGGGAAGGTGTTGATACTGCTCGAACAGCCAGGTCTTGAGAAGTTTCCTGAAGGTAAGGAGGTCTTTGGTCTAGCACACATGGGTGGGAAGAGTGTTCCAAGTTTTGGTGGTGAGGTGCAAGAATGATCTACTGCCTGTTGTAGTTCTGCGGACGGGTGGGACGGTTGCGAGGGCGAGGTTGGCGGAGTGGAGATGCCAGGTCGGGGTGTAGACCCTGACTTGGATGGACCATTGTGTGGTTCTTTGGGATATTGTTGTGTGGGGCAAAGACCTGTCTCACAAAGCTCCTGGTAAACAATTTCTTACCAGGGCCTGGCATCTGGTTTCAGAGGCCAATCTTAAGCGCAGTCTTGCTGTGACCACTCAAGAGGTCACAATGATGTAGAATCAATGTCCTCAAATTATACTAAATTGCTAAATAAAGCAATTGAAGATGGGGGACCTGCCACACTTAGGTTTCCTAAAAGGTGCAATCAATCAGCTCCCTGGACTGGTTACTCTCTTCAGGCCACCAAACAGACTGTTGTAGGCAAGAACATATCTGGAGAAGATCCTATGACTTCTCAGAAACAGAAAAATATAAACTGCTGCTTGCCCAATATAAAAAACCTATTTTAGCAGAGAAATCAGCCTACTATGTTAAGCTCGATGCTCCAGCAAAGCATTGTTTCAAACTATAACTGAACTTACTTCACCGGCAATGGAGAATTTGCCCACTTTTATTCAGGATTTCTGCTCCTGACAGTTTTTTAGGGCCAAAGTTGAAGACATCTTAAAAAAATTCTCTCAGATTTCAGCCAATATTGCTTGTAGCAGTATTGGCAGCACCGATACAAAAGCTGGACCTTCTCTTTCAGCTTTTAAGGCTTTAACTGTAGAACAGGTCAAACAATCTATTCTATGTACAAGGTATGGCTCTCCAGCTGATCTGTGCCACCCTGTAATCACCCAGCTACTGCCTGACTTAGTTGCACCAATGTTCAATTCAATATTTCAAGAAGGTTATTTTCCCATTCAGTGGAAATCTGCCTCAGTCTTGCCTTTATTGAAAAAAGTCCAATGTGTACCAGCTAGATTCTAATAATTACTGACCCAGACTGCCTTTTCCAGCTAGGATTGTCAAAACAGGGATGAATATACAACCATCTGAATATCTGGACAGCAATCACTAGCTGGGTGATACACAATTTGGATTCACAAGGGACACAGCACAGAATCAGCGCTAATATTGGCCATGAATCCTATCAAGGCAGCAGTGGAAAAGGGTGGAAATGTCGCCTTTATTCTTCTTGATCTATTGGCAGCATTCAACACGGTCAACCATGCTTTTCTGGTGGACTGTTTAGAGTACCTAGGGCTGGAGGAAGCCACGCTTTCCTTGCTCCGGTCTTTTCTTAAGGATTGCAAGCAATCAGTATCCCTAAATGGTTTTACTTCAGATCAATTCTCACTACCATGTGGGGTGCCGCTGGGCTCATCTGTGAGCCCTACTCTTTTTTTAACTTGTATGTTACCTCTTTTGTAAAATCTTTAGGGCTATCATTAGTTTCATATGCAAATGATACCCAAGTTGTGGTTTCTCTCTCCAGCAAAGGTCCTGATCTGAGTGACACTTTTTGGAAGTTTATGTGTGGGGTGAGCCATTGGATAGACAAAAACTGCCTGAAGTTAAATTCTTTAAAAATTGAAGTGATTGTTTTTGGAAATAACACAGCCTTCCGGTCTCCATCATGCTGGCCAGAGGAATGTGGCCCCCTTCCTATCCCTAGTGAAGAAGGTAAAGAATCTTGGTGTAATTTTAGATGACAGACTCATCTATTAAGAACAAGTCAAAAAAGTCACTTCATCTTCCGTTTTTACTTTGAGAGCTGTTAGAAAAATTCAGCCATTCATCCCTGAAGATTTAATGAAAGCAGTGGTCATTGCCCTTGTTTTATCTCACAATGACTACTGCAATGGTTTATACCAAAGTATTTCAAAATGCAGTAGCATGGCTGAAATTAAAGGTTCCTAGATTTCATTCAGCCAGGCAAACCATCTGCAGTTTGCACTGGCTTCTAGTTGGGAAGCACATTGCCTTTAAGGCTCTTTATATTGCTTTTAAGTCCCTACAGCGGACTGGTCTACTTTATCTCAGGAAGAGGTTTCAATGGGACTCTCTGTTAAGAACGCTCTGGTCTAGGATAGCAAAAAAACTTGTGATGCCCCTGCTAACGCGTCCTTCTATGTCAATTTATACACATTAGGACTCGTTTTAGGCCGATGAATCTTTTGACCCAGTGGTGAGACACCGTAAGACGAGGTAACTGATCAATATGTCAATCAATATGTCAATAATATCATCAACATATATCACCACAATATATTTCACTTTAGACATTAGTTAAACCGTCGGCGCAACCATGACCTTTCAGTCATGAATAACCACACCTTTATTGAAGTTTTGTGAATTTTATTCCCTATTAATTACAATCTAATAGCAAATGAATTAATCGCAAAACCAAGAAACAAAAGAGCATAGTTACGATATGACAACTGAGATAAGATTTTGACAATGCGAAGATGACAAACATCAAAACACTAGTATAAGATATACACAAATCAGAGTACATAGAACAGCATATACGTCTCAGTTCAGCATAGCACAATATCAGTCACGTTCGTTGCGTCAGTCAAGGTGAACCCTAACCTATCCACTAATTAGCATCAGCATGTTGGACTTCATGCAAAACAATTTAGAACACCAATTTGGAAAACATCTAACTAAGGTCTCTAACCAAAAAATATATATAAAGCAGTTGGTACCTAGAAAGGAAAAGCAAATGAATTAATTATGAGAGCAACTGCCATATTTACCCTCCTCGGAATGAGTCAGCATACAGGATCAGTCTTCGTCTTCAGGACATCAGTTAGATCATCATCAGTCTATCTCGTCTAAGGCTGGGGACACTTCCCTCATAAGGAGGAAAAGTGTAATGGGGCAAGCTAAGGGTGAGGATAATTTTATTAAGTCTCAAGTCACCAAACAGAGTGACAGAGTTTCTGGATTGCAATCGATATCATTCCCTACCTAGTTCTCTCGAGTCTCCTGTGTCATGGGTTTTTATCCCCTTTTCGTAATACCTTCCCCCGAAATTCTATTGGATAGTCATTACACCCCACTATCTTTAACCTATTAAATTATACATTAAGTAATGCACTTGTCACTTCATGATAATTTATAACATTTTGATTGGTCTTCATAATTGACTTTTTTGTAGGTGGCACATCCGGGGTTACTTCATTCCCTGGCACATTCTTCGGGTCAAAAGTTCTCTTTTCCATGGTTGAATGTCCTTGAATGTTTCAGTAAATGTTGCAAAAACGTATAAAACTTATACTAAAGCAGCTAGCAAGCGGATGGGAACGGTGCATTACTTGTTACATAAAACAAAGAAAAGAACACATACTGGGTCATGGCCCTTTGCGAGTCAGCACACTGGAGAAGTAGGAAAAAAAATATGCTTTAATATGAGAGCTACAGAGCTAATTCTTCGACTCATGCTAACTTAAGGTTTATGGATTCTAATAAATGCAATCTTAGTAAATGCAAACAATTATTTCTTATAGTCGACATTAGTATATGTGCACAACAGCAATTTCACTTATAATTGCGTTAAGAATACATTCAAACAAATAATATTTTGCGATCGTTTTGTATGCAGCATTGTTAAGTATAAGCATTTCACATCTAATATGTAATATTTAAACTACGCTCTCTCACCCCCTAACAAACATTTCTCTTGAGGGGACTAACCTTTGTGGGATGCATGGAATTGGCTAAATCTGCAAAATAAGTTTAACCTACTCAATATCAATACTATTTAATGTTACAAAAGAATTAACCACAAAAAAACAGTAAAAGATTTCAAATCATTAGATGGTGACATCAAAGTCAGATCCACAGATCAATACATAACATTTTATGGGCAAGGTTATCCCTACTACTATTGCAAATTAGGACAAGTAGGTGTGGGAACAGGCTAGCACATGAAGGCAAATGGGAAAAAGAGACAAAAATAATTTGAAAAAGTGATTTATCTCAGGTTAAAATAATCTAATTAAAAAAATGAACAGGTGTCAACATGCTAAATATAGTAAAATGAGGCAAGGGTAGAAATAACATTGCAATTGACTATATTTTCCCCGGGATCAGCATACAACACAGGTTTATCAGCAGAGCAATTCAGAATCTACAGAATTCATCAGAATCATCATCAAGGGAAAGTGCAGAACACAAGCTGCACATCAGGAACATCCAGGGGACCAGTTAACAGTTTGAAATTCAAAGAATCACTTAGCAACAGAAGAATCAAGAAGGGAATTAACAGTAAAAGAATCAAGAAGGGGTTTAGAATGAGAATCAAGTGGGAACTAACAACAAAAGGATCAAGTAGAAAACTAAACTGAAAGTTGCAAAAGTCTCTGCCTGACTAAGAATGGCCAAAGCATTTTGATTTGTTGACTGATTGGGCCCACATCATGTAGAAAGAACAATATCCAACAAACAAAAATACACATTAGGTTTGCAACATCTCTAAACTCTCTCAGGGTATGTGTGAAGTTATCTCTCCCTCCCTAATATTTCTCGCAGTTGCACCTCTTTAATTCCACCCCTGAGGTGCTGTAGGAATCTGAACCATTTCCAGACTTGTAATTCTGGGAATGCATCAGGTTCCATTGGTTCCCTGGATGTTGCTGTGGGAACACCCATTTCTTTCATGTAGATGTGGAAAGTAAATTCCCCTGATCATTTTTAAAAATCTCCCTTTTAAATACATTCCAATTTTAGGATGTCTTCAGTATTCCTGTCAAATGCTAACCTTATATTTGTCGTGTACAGTTCTACCATAGCAAAAAATATTTTTGCCTTTTGTGTAATAATGATTAGACCAAACATGTTTTCTCCAGTAGTACAAGCACCAGAAAAGCAATATGTGAAACCACTATTCAATTATTCAATATATTTAACATTGTTTCAGCATGAAAGATGTAAACACCATTTGTTTCTTAAAAGTATGCAATACCATTTGCACCATTTGCAGATGCATTTTCATGGAAAATGAAGCAAACTGATCCACGCACAGTCCACATCTGCATATTTGTTTGCCATCAACTTTCATAATGCCACTCCTTTGAGATTCCATATAGTTTTTTCTACAATGTTTTAACAGCATTATGGAAAGGTTTGACAACCCTCAAAGGCTAAGTGAGTTTTGATTTGTTTGCCATACCCGTATGTGCTCTTAATTTTTACCAGATCACCAATATTAATAGAACAGTCCTTGACATGTTTTCTGCAATGAAGTTTCAGCTTCACATTTTCCTCTCTCACGTGCCACTCTTCCTTTTCCTAACCATACCTGCTGTTATATCAAACTATTGAAATAGCTAATTATTTGGTTTCCAACTTAAACAGAGATTTGCTAGTGGTTTGCTGAGGTCAATACTGATATGCCACAATTCTTCTCTTTAACCCTTCTTTCCAATCCCAACCTGAAACTTCATCCAGCTGTCTCCCATCTTTTTAAAGCCTTATTGATGCTTTGCTTGACCCCATTAGTCTCAGGGTGACACAGGCCCTATTTTTGTGCATGCTGCCACAATGTCAAGTCTTCCCTTTCTGAGCAGAAAAAGTGCACACCATTGCCCATTAAATATTACCCCAGGAAAAAGTTCACTATCAAAAATGACTTCCTAAAATGTAATCAATCAGCATGAAAAGATATGGTGTGGCATGTTCCCCTCTTAAAGGTCTCCCAGGTCTCTCTCTTTCACTTTAATATCATAAGGGACATATTTGCAAGGAATTGGAATGGGGCATAGCTGCAAGCCTTTCTGCAGCACTGCCCTATACCAATTCGAAAGGGCAGAAATGCACCGTATTTGCACAAAGATTATCTTGAGAGGCTTTTTTCTCTGTGTGCTGCAGAATGCAATGCCCATGGAAGGCCTTCCTGATGCAGTGTGAGGCAACGCAGGGACTTGCGCAGCGTTACCTTACGCCATATGTACAAGGCCATGAAAAGCCAGATGGCTTTGCATTTTCTTGTATATTTGGGTCTGCGTTACGTGCCCTATGTATGTCATAAATAGTGACGCACCAGTGAAGCACAGGGCTTGTAAATATGCCCCTGTTGGAAATGGTCTTTCTGCAGGGTCATCCCCAGACTTTTTGCCTTCCTCCTCCTCTTTTTCTGACATCATTTGTGCTGGTTTTTAGACTTTGCGCACTTTACCACTGCTAACCAGTGCTAAAGTGCATGTGCTCTCTCCCTTTAAACATGGTAACATTGGATCATACCCAATTGGACTACTTAATTTACTTATAAGTCCCTAGTACTGTGCACTATATGTGCCCAGGGCCTGTAGACTAAATGCTACTAGTGGGCCTGCAGCACTAGTAGCCCCTTAACCTTGTCTCAGGCCTCCCATTGAAAGGCCTGTGTGTGCAGTTTCACTGCCAATTCGACTTGGCATTTAAAAGTAATTGCCAAGCTTAAAACTCCCCTTTTTCTACATATAAGACACCCCTAAGGTATGCCCTAGGACAGTGGTTCCCAACCTGTGGTCCGGGGACCCCTGGGGGTCCGCGAAGCCTTCTCAGGGGGTCCGCGAGACCCTAGAAAATTAAAAAATATTAACAAATATTGCTAAATTAGGTCCCCAGCTTCCAGTAATGACATAGGCGGGGGTCCCCGGATTCCCATGATGATTCAGTGGGGGTCCCTGGGTTCCATTAATGTTTAAGTGGGGGTCCACAGAAATCAAAAGGTTGGGAACCACTGCCCTAGGAAACCCAAAGGGCAGGGTGCTGTGTGGGCAAAAGGCAGGACATGTACCTATGTAGTTTACATGTCCTGGTAGTGTAAAGCTCCCAAATGTGTTTTTACACTGCTGTGAGACCTGCTCCCTTTATAGGCTAACATTGGGGCTGTTCTCATATATTGTTTGAGTGGTAGCTGCTGATCTGAAAGGAGTAGGAAGGTCATATGTAGTATGGCCAGAATGGTGATATAAAATCCTGCTGACTGGTGAAGTTGGATTTAATATTAACATTTTAGAAATGTCACTTTTCGAAAGTGAGCGTTTCTCTGCACTTAAATTTTTCTATGCCTTACAATCCACGTCTGGCTGGGTTTAGTTGACAGATCCTTGTGCATTCACTCAGACACACCCCAAACACAGGATACTCAGCCTCACTTGCATACATTTGCATTTTTAGTGGGTCGTCCTGGGATGGGAGGGTGGAGAGCCTGCTCTCACACAAAGGACTGCCACACCCCCTACTGGAATCCTGGCAGACAGGATTGAACTGAAAGGGGACCTGGTGCACTTCCAAGCCACTCTTTGAAGTCTCCCCCACTTCAAAGGCACATTTGGGTATATAAACAGGGTCTCTGCCCCTTCCAACTCAGACACTTCTTGGGGTAGACAATCTACCTCAAAGACACTTCCTCGAGAAGATAACTGGAACCAGAACCTGCATCCTGCCAAGGAGAACTGCCTGGCTGCCCAAAGGACTCACCTGACTGCTTTCTGTGAAGGACTGCTGCCTTGCTGTTGCCCTGCTGCCTTGCTGCTCTCTGGCTCAGGTGAAGGAGTGCTCTCCAAGGGCTTGGATAGAGCTTGCCTCCTGTTCTCTGAAGTCACAGGACCAAAAAGACTTCTCTCTTGCAACTGGACTGCTTGTGCAGTGAAAATTTGACGCACAGCTTGCTAAAACCGCCGCACAGCCTGCCCCGCGGTGAGAAATTCACTGCACGCCGAACTGTAATGACGCAGCCTGACTTCGCCAGTAGAAGATTGATGCGGCACCTGCGTTGCGACTGGAACTTCGCCGCACGGCCCACCAGATCGACGCACAGCTGACCTGGGATGATTCGGCACGACTTCCAGAGCGGAAATCAACGCAGTGCCTGCCGTGTGGAAGAAACTTCCATGCAACGCCCACTGGAACGACGCAGCACTTGTGACTTCATTCCACAAGGCCAGGATTCCACGCACAGACCCCGGGGAATCTGAAAACCCCGCAACCCAAAGAGGCTCCACGACCGAGCGCCAGAAATCGACACACAGCCATCCCTGCGTGGAAACTAAACGACGCATCACTGCGTGTGGGCCGAGACATTGTTTCCACGTTTCTCCTCCTTTGCGGCCCCTTGTGGAGATTTTTCATGTGAATCAGGCACTTTGTGCTAAAAAGAGACTTTGGTGGTCATTCCGACCTCGGCGGTCTTTGCAATAGACCGCCGAGGGACCGCCGTACGGAATACCGCCAGTGCTGGCGGTCTTCCGCATGGGCCATTCTGACTGTTGGCAGCGCTCCGCCCGATTCCGGACGAAGAGCCGCCAACAGCCATACTGGCGGCAGGTGGGGAAGTGGAGTTAGCTCCACCTCCACTGCCACGGCAACAGAACACCGCCCAGCGAATCACGACCTGTGATTCGCTGTGGCGGTGTTCTGTTGGCATCGCAGGGTCGGCGGAGCTGCCCGTTCCCTCCCGGAGGATCACCAGGAACAGGTAAGGTGATCGTCCGCTAAGGAAGGGGGGTGGGGGGGTGTTGTGAGTTGTGTGCGTGCATGGGGGTGTGCGTGTGTGTATATTGAGGGGGTGTGTGAATGCGTGCATGAATGCGGGGGGGGTGTGTATGTGCATGAATAGGTGCATGAATGCGGGGGTGTGTGTATGTGAATGAATGCGTGCATGAATGCGGGGGGTGTGTGTATGTGAATGATGAATGCGTGCATGAATGCGGGGGGGTGTGTGTATGTGCATGATGAATGCGTGCATGAATGCGGGGGTGTGTGTGTATGTGCATGAATGCGTGCCTGTATGTGTGTATGTGTGTGTATATGTTGGGGATCAGGGTGGGGGACGGGGGTCCTGCAACCTTTTGGGGGTGGCAGGGGTGGTGGGGGGGTAGGGGAGGGAGTCGGGGTGGGGGTTGGGGGTGGGGGAGACCCCTATCAGTGCCAGGGAAGGGATTCCCTGGCACTGATAGTGCTTACCGCCATGGATTGAATGGCGGTCCCCAACCGCATGAAATCCATGGCGGTAAGCCGGGGTCAGGCAGGTTGGAATACCGCCGGCGGTATGTGACGACCGCCGGGCTGGAGACCCAGGTCTCCAGCCCGGCGGTCGTTACCGCCGTGGCGGTCGGAACGGTGAATCGGTGGCTGACCATGTCGGTAACCGCCATGGTCAGAATACATGAAAAAAGACCGCCAGCCTGTTGGCGGTCTTACCGCCGCTTCACCGCCGACCGCCAGGGTCAGAATGACCCCCTTTATTTGCTTTAAAAAGACTTAAGCCACTTTATCTCACTTTTCAGTGATATCTCTACATTTACTTGTTGCATCTTAGAACGTTTTGACCTGCAAATATCCAGATAAATATTATATTTTTCTAAACACTGTGTGGTGTATTTTTGTGATGCTATATGGTGATATTGTATGATTTATTGCACAAATACTTTACACATTGCCTTCTAAGTTAAGCCTGAGTGCTCACTGCCAAGCTACCAGAGATTGGGCACAGGATAATTTGGATTGTGTGTGACTTACCCTGACTAAAGTGAGGGTCCTTACTTGGACAGGGGGTAACCTGACTGCCAACCAAAGACCCCATTTCTAACAGCCCCTAATTATTAGGTATATAGAATAATGTAAAACACTTTAGCTCAGGAAGCAGAGAGCCTTAGCCTCTTCATTGTGGTGGATGAACTGTTTCTTAGTGTATTCCTTGCTTCAGCAGAACTACAGATACATTTCTTCATAATGGACACTATTTTCCCCAGATGAATTCACCATGAAAAGAGCATAATATCCTATCATGCTCAAAAAAATAAAACATCCTCCTTTTTGCATGGTGAGTCAAGTTTCTTATTCACCTCTACAACCCCATTGCTGATGCACCCCCTTTATCACTGATCACATGATCCACATAGAGCAATTCCTCATTTTCCAAAACAGCAATTGCTAAAACTTAACGTGAAATCATGTTCCTCTAAAAATATATAAAAGAGCTTTAAGCCTTCAATTATGTACTTGCCACAATTTCCCATATATCAGCACATCATTCTGCTATCATAAAACACCCAGGAACTTCCCCAAAAGAGAAGACATGCCATGTTGGAACACTGATGACGGCATCACAAAACCAAAAGACACTCACAGGACTTTCCAGGCCCTAAATGGTGTCAAAAAGGCTATAATCACCTAGGAATCCTCTTGCAGGCTAACCTGGTGATATGTGCATACTAGATCCAGTGTGGCAAAGATCTTAGCAGTCACCAGCACAGTCATAATAAGCAAAGGAAATTTGTCAAAGTCAACTTTCTTGTTCAGTGCAGCAAAGGCTATGCAAAGATAAAACTCACCACTGGCCATCCTAGTCACCATCACTGGGACTAAGCACTTGGTGGCCTTCATCAGATTGATGACTCCTGACTTACACAACTTCTCTAACTCTGATTTGACCCAATTTCTCACCAAACTCTTGATTTTGTAGTTTTTATCTTCAAACATATCACCCTTATTTCCGTTATTACTTCTAGCTGTTGTTACAACATTGCAGGCACCACTCCTGTTTTCCTCCCTTGTCAGCTCATCCATGCACTTAAACATGTGCTTGATCCTCTTTGCTACCATGTGAACTTCATTCAGTGAAAGCTTATCCTTGAACCTCAACTCATCATGCACCTTTTTAGAGTTACAATTTAGAAGAAATTGATCTTATAACCTTTATTCAGCTGGCTAACGTATGCATGCCAACCATCTCTATTAGATCATTGTTTTACTACTGTACAAACTTATTTTCTGCTTGTTTGCATCAACCAAAATTGGACCTTTACAAAATTGTTGACACTCTTTGAATAAAATGCAAATCCAATATCTTCATACAATACTTATCTTACTTTCTTCTTGTTTCCATGTCAAGCTCTGGAAGATCACTCAAGATCTCTTGGCCCTGAGCTCTAAAGCTATGCATCAATAATACCAGCATCCATTCATACCACATGATGGGTCCATACACCTTGGTATAGATCTCAAACACCTTCTTCCACTTTGCCCAGTGCATGGGTGGCTCTCCAGGATTAGTCTAGAATAATGTGAGGAAATGCAATTTTCTGTACCTCGCTTTCTAGATTGAAATCAGTGAATAACTTATTTTAGTGTACATATTACCACAGATTGCCACTGTTATGAAGCTCCTAAAATATATATCATTTTGTGCTGAAGCTAAATTGCTGCTAAAAATCATGCCACAACAAGCACTATTAGGCTTCAACCCATTCTACTCTGCCTTTCCAGTTAGCATACCTATTAGTGGACTGATAGGTTTCCACTTATGTAATACTTTCTTCGTATTCCTTTACAGTTAGTGCACCTGCAACTGACAGGCTTTGAAAGGTGTGAATTTCCAAAATGATATGCTGCTCAGTCGATACCCAACCATTGTATCTCTTCCACAAGAAACTTAACCAATTGTGCCTCGCTGTCCAGTCACTAGGGGACAAATTTATTAAGGATATGTGTTTTTGTGTGATATAAGGCATTGCAAGGCAACGCAAGTCCTTAAATGGAATTTACAAAGCCAATGCGATATTTTATAAAGAAATGTAGCCCAACACAGCAGCTTCTTCTGTGTTGTATTATTATTTATATTAGTGGGTTTACATGGATGGTGTTTGGGTGTTTCTGTGCATCCATCCATGGAAATTGATACAGTCCCAGAATTACTAAAGGCAATAAACATGGGATTGCCCCAAATAGTGTACATACTACAGAAAGGTGTAGCTAAAATAAATATTGTTAATTCTTCTTGTTACCTCCTCCCTATCTATGATACATTCTGCTCACACATAGAATGAGAAAACTTTTTAAAAAACAATTAAAACACCTCTCACCCAACTCCCCCTGTAAGCCAGCAACCCTATGCTTTATATATAATATAAAATATATAAATAAAAGAATTACACAATACATCACTTGTTAACATCTAATAAACAACGCTATTGAACAAACAAAAAAACTTACTGGTGATAAACTGTTCCACGAAATAAATGTCATTACTATATTATGGCAACAATAATAAAAAATGACTATGGGCCTCATTCCCACCCTGGCGGTCATGGACCGCCAGGGCCGGGGACGGAGAAAGCACCGCCAACAGGCTGGCGGTGCTTCTGGGGCAATTCTGACCGCGGCGGTAAAGCCGCGGTCAGAAAAGGGGAACCAGCGGTTTCCCGCCGGTTTTCCCCTACCCCAGGGAATCTTCCACGGCGGTGCTGCAAGCAGCGCCAACATGGGGATTCCGACCCCCTTCCCGCCAGCCTGTTCCTGCCGGTTTACACCGCCAGGAAGAGGCTGGCGGGAACAGGTGTCGTGGGGCCCCTGGGGGCCCCATTCAGATTTTCAGTGTCTGCAAAGCAGACACTGTAAATCGCGACTGGTGCCACTGCACCCGTCGCACACCAGCAACTCCGCCGGCTCCATTCAGAGCCGGCTTCATCGTTGCTGGGGCTTTCCCGCTGGGCGGGCGGGCGGCCTTTTGGCGTTCGCCGCCCGCCCAGCGGGAAAGTCAGAATGACCGCCGCGGTCATTTGACCGCAGTGCGGTCTTCTGGCGGTCTCCGCCCGGCGGGCAGCGCCCGCCGCCCGCCGGGGTCGGAGTGACCCCCTATATGTTTTACATGTATTAGGGTTTAACATCAACTAGTAACAAATAATGCTTGTTCCTCCAACATAAATTCTTTTCAGTGATCGACATAAAGAAGCACAATTTTTTCACATCTAATGATTTCACTTACTCAAAGTTTCCTTTACTTTCCCTTATGATAGCACATAGAAAGGTAGGTTATGCTGGAGTGGCATGGATTAAGCTCCTAGTTTACCTTGTCACACTGGTGAAAAGTGGACTTGGACCACCTTAACACGACTGACAGAGAAACTGCCGAAATATAACAACGTCATAGCGGAGCTGCATATGATGAGTGGCATATCCCTTGAGTGACGCTAGTTAAAAGCAATCAAGGACAAAAAGAAAACATGCTGGAGATCACAGACATTTGCTGTTTTTCATACCCACAAAGGTTTAAATGAATGTGGAACCATAATATGAATTGTGCAAATCAACCACTGTTGTGTGCTTCAACTATTGTTAAACTAAGGGTATCTGCTGAAATGGAATGGCCAGGTAGAATGAATTCAATATGGTGATGCAACTTGCATGTATGCTTAGCATGTAAACTGAGATATAGCATCCAGGCTGCCATCTTGACAACTGATGTAGGAGCTGAGGAGTGCTTTGGCATTATAATTATCATTTGAACAACAAAAAGCATTGAATTAACCTGCACCTAACACTCTGGAAGCTTGGCACAAAAGACGTCACGCTTAACTTACAGGCAAAGTGTAAGGTATTGTTGCAGCACACAAACAGTAATAAAGTGAACACATAACATGAGAAATCCGACTTAAATTTAGAAAAATAAAGTACATTTTGTTAAATTGTTCAGTGCAAAATTGTACCTACAGCAACAACTACAGTTATTTGGTCATGTGACACCAGAGCAAACTCAAAATTTAAGGTCCACTGAGGGAGCTGGGGTTGGATACATGGGGTGGATTGGGCTTGACTTCAGACTTTTTGAGGAAATTTTGAAGAATAAGGTCTGAGAAGGTAAAGCTCAGTGAGGCAAGACAACCAGCAGTGCCCGAAGAGACAGCATTGTTGCCGCGGAGCCAGTACACAAAGTCATGGTGAAGATTTCTATGTTCGAACTTAGGGGCATATTTACAAGCCCCTTGCACTACCTTAGCACCACCATTGCATCATGTTTTTGATGCTAAGGCGGTGCTAAAGTGGCTTTTCTGTCATGCCTTATTTACAAAGTGGTGCAATGCTTGCATTGCGCCACTTTTCAATCCCTCGTGCCACATTATGCCAGCGTCAGCAAGGGGGCGATCTGACCCAAAAAGGTCCAAAAAATTGGCACAGTGAAATTCACAACATTTCACTGCACCATTTTTTCAATCATTGTTAAATTGCCGCACCCATTATATGCAATGGGCCTCCCTGTGCTTTGCTGCAAGAGTATTAATATTTTTGCCGCTAGTGTAACAAAGCTCCACAATAGAGTAAAATATTTTGACACTATTGTGCTAACAACCGCCATGGTGTGCTGTATTGTTAATAGGGCGCAACCATTGGTCCGTGAGGTGCCAGTGGGTGGGTGTGGGGCGCAAGAAAAGTGGCGCATTATCTATGTTGCACTACTTTCTTGTAAATATGCCCCTTAGTCTCTATTTTGGAAGATGAAAATCTCCAGCGGGAAGAAGCTGTAGGCTGTAGCCGTAGTGGGCTCTATGAGGCTGGATAGCCTTATGCATAGGAGCCACTGATTAGGTTTTGCTACTGCAGAGAAGAATGTAGCAGAAGGTACAATGAAGTCAGGTCAACCAGTAATGCACCTAGGGAGGGTCAGCGAGCAGGTAGGTCCTGGTCTCCTCTTGGTTTTCAGATCAATTTTTGGAATTAGGCTATCTTGGCAACTTCAGCATCACTTCCAAGAGTCCAGGACTGAAGGGGAACGACAGAGAAAGTCAAGGCTCACCCAGGTTGGGTCTAGGTGCAGGTTTAAGATGGTTGGAACCCTTTCTATCCCTTTGGCTCTGATCAGGAGGCCAGCCAACTAGTGCTTGTAATCACTCTGGAAGTCTTGGGATCAAGCAGAGAAGCTGGTCTTAGGCAGCAGAACAGTTCTTTAAGGGCAAAAGACAGGCTTTAGGCACCAGGACAGTCCTCTTGGCACAGCAGGGCAGTGCCCTGAAGTAGACAGCAGTCCACAGGCAGCACAGTTGTCTTCTGAAAGCCCTTCTGTAGGTCCAGAATTAACCGAAGAGCCGGTTCAAGGGTCCAAATTTTATGCCTGGTGTCATATTTAATGCGGAAGAAACTTCTGAGCCTTCCCCCCCCACAGAAGTGTCTGGAATTCCTTTCCTCCCTGCCCTGAACCCAGGCTGTCTGCAGTCACAATAGGCTAGACAGAAGTTCTTTGCGTGTGAGTTGAGGCAGTGTTGAGAAATTGATGACCCATCCTGCCAATACCCTTTTCCGCTATTCTGTTGCTGTCTGGGAGAAATACACAAAGGCCAACTACACCTAGTCATACGACTCAGGAACAGGCTGTAGACACCAAATTGCTTAAGACAAGAAAATGCCAGTGGATCTTTCAGAAGTTTGATCTATACAAAAGCTATTACTTATTAAATATGATATGGTAACCCAGTGTTATACTATCGGAGAAGTAAGATTTACATGATTGAATAATGTAATTGTGAGGCAGCTCAATCCCAGGAAGGCAGAACAATGCGTTTCCTTTAGCAGAGGGGTGTTACACCTTCTCCCATTAGAAATAGGCATTACTGGCATGGGAGAGGTAGCCTCCCAGAGCCACTGGAAATGCTTTGAAGGGCACAAACAGTGCCCTCCTTGCAAAATCCAACCTACACTGGTTCAGGGACCCCCAGTTCCTGCGCTGGTGTGAAACTGGACAAAGGAAAGGGGACTTACCACTCCCCTGTCCATCACCACCCCAGGGGTGGTGCCCAGAGCTTCTCCAAAGTGTCCCTGGCGTTAGCCATCTTGGATTCCAAGGTGTCGGGACCCTTTGGAGACCTCTGAGTGGCCAGTGCCATCAGGTGATGTCAGAGACCCCTCCTGATAGGTGCATATCTGGGTAGGTAGCCAATCACGCTCTTAGGACTAATTAGGATCTCTCCTCTACGTGTTCCCTCAGATTCGGTTTGCAATATTCCTCCAGGACTCCTCTGCATCCTCTGCTTCAGCTTCTGACTGTCCGATCAACTGCAGACTGTTCCAGGAACCACTGTAACTGCAACAAAGTATCCAGGTCAACTAATGTGACCTGCAACTTCAGCTCCAGCCAGCATTTGCAACAGTTTCCAAGGCGTACACGTCCTGAGGATTGCCTGTCTTCACCCTGCACCAGAAGAACCAAAGGATTCTCCGGAGGAGTGACAGAGTCACTTCCCTGCTTCTGCAGCCACCCTTCTGCGATGATGACCGGTACTCTGGGACTCCTCTCCTGATGACGAGTATGCTTCCTGGAACACAGGTGGTGGACCTAAGTGACCCAGACTGTCCAAAGGTCCTGCTCTCCATAATTGTTGGAGGTAAGAGCTTGTATTTCCGGGCTGTGACAGTAGCTCTGAGCACTGCATCTTCTGCAGCTCCTTGGGCTTCTGTGCATTACTTCTAAAAGTTATTCGTGCACAGTGTAGCCCAGGTCCCCAGCACTCCATCCTGTGACGCACAGCTCCCTGACTTGTTCTCTGGCGGCACGGGCCCTTCCATTGTAGTGCTGCGATGAACCCACTGTGCATCTTCTTCGTCCACATGTTCTGGGACTCCCGCGGGTTCTGTCTGGTCTTCTGAGGTCTCTCTGAAGTGCTCCGAGCCCCCTCTGTCGCCTCAGTCCAAGTTGAGGCCCCCATTTCCCTCCTGGGTCCAGGCAGCTCCTTTTTGACACAAACCACTTACTTGCTAGAACCAAGGCTTGTTGGCAGAATCCAGCAACACAAACAGCCTGCATCCAACAACTCGACATGGGACTTCTCCTGCACCACACAGGATCCCACAGCCATCTTCTTTAGTGCTCTTCTGTACTTTTCTTCTGACCGAAGAATCCATTTTTGCACCTTCTTCTAGGTTGGCGGGGGCTCCTGTCCTTCCTGACCTCGTCTTCGACTTCTGGACTTGGTCTCCTCTCTCCACAGGTCTTCAGGTCCAGGAATCCACTGTTTGTTGCCTGCAGTCTTGCTTGGTTCTTGCAAAATCCTTTATCACGACTTGTAGTGTGTCCTGAGGAAACTTGCTTTACTTTACTCCTGCTTTCCTGGGCTCTGGTGTGGGGTACTTCACTTACCTTTGGTGTTTTCCTACACTCCCAGCGCCCCTCTACACACCACACTTGCCTAGGGGTGAACTTGACATTCGCATTCCACTATTTTAGTATATGGTTTGTGTTGCCCCTAGGCCTATTGCAATCTTTTGTATTTTCTACTGTTTGCACTATTCTATGACTATTTGCTTACCTAATTTTGGTTGCTAGTGCATATATTATGTATAATACTTACCTCCAGAACGAGTATTGCCTCTAAGATATTTTTGGCCTTGTGTCACTGAAATAAAGTACCTTTATTTTTGGTAACACTGAATATTGTCTTTTAATGTACATAAGTACTGTGTAACTATAATGGTATTGCAGGAGCTTTTCATGTCTCCTAGTTCAGCGTAAGCTGCTCTGCTACAGTTACCTCTAGACAGCCCAAGCTGCTAGAACACTGCTGATATTTCACTAATAAGGGATAACTGGACCTGACATAAGGTGCAAGTACCCTAGGTATCTACTACAAACCAGGCCAGCCTGCTACATTGGTGGTGCAGAGGTGGGATAAGTACTTGCAATTGATTTACCACTTCACTGCTTTTCACAAGAAAAGTGTACTCCAATACTTAGAGATATATACAATCATACATAGGAGTTATTTTTTCACTTTCAAAAAATTCTTTCAAACTTTCTAAAGGTTTTTCAAAGTTTTGAAAAGTTTTTCTTTTTCTCTAAAAGGTTAGGTTAATAGTTTGCCAACTTTTTACTCTTCTCCCTCACCTTTTCTTTCACTATGTCTATTGTAGAGGCTACCCCCAGGGATGTTAAGACCACTTATGAAAGTCGGAATTTCCAAAGTCTGAGGGGGTCTCTGATTGGAAAGAAGTATAGGGATTGGGAAGAACCCTAACAAGGAATTTCTCTTAAATTTCCTCTTGCAAGATGACCAGGAACATCTTGATGGTCAGGTACAATCAGAAGGGAAGATAGAGGAACATTCCACCCAGGTAGATTCAGGAGAAGGTCCTGAAGATCCAGGGGAGGGTCCTTCCACAGATCTTTCCCTTAACAAACCTCCTAGTGTAGCTGGTCCTGGGATGGGATCTCACACCTACAGGCCCGGTCACTAGGGTTACACCAGTTAGGGAGAGATCTATTTCTGTCCATTCTCACATCACCTCCGTCTCTAAAGGGTCTCCCATCTCCCACCGTGAGGGTAACTCCCTAGAGAGGGAACTCAGAAAGCTGAGATTGGAGGAGGCTAGCTGAGTCTGAAACAGCAACAGCTGGCCCTAGATAAGGAAGCCTTAGCTGTAGAAAGAGAAATGCAGGGGTTGGGGTTAGTTCCCCATGGTGGAAGCAGTATTGAAAGTTTCAGGACTGATGAGGTCAAGGAAGACAACATTAGCTCCAGAAACATACACAAACGTGTTCCCCCATACATGGTGGGGGATGATATTCAAAAGTGGTTTGCTACACTTGAGAGGGCCTGTAAAGTTCAAAGGGTTCCTCAAAAGCAGTGGGCTGCTACACTTTGGTTGTCCTTCTCTGAAAAAGGGAGGGACAGACTTCTCACTGTTAGGGAGGAGGATGCAGACAACTACAACATTTTAAAGAATTCACTCATTAATGGTTTTGGCCTAACCACAGAGCAATACAGAATCAAGTTCACAGAAACAAAGAAATAATCTTCACAAGATTGAGTTGACTCTGTGGACTGGTCTGTGAAAGCTTTAGAGGGTTGGTTAAATGGCAGTAAAGAGTCTGATTAACCAGCACATGTATAATCTGATTTTGAGAGAGCAGATATTGAATAGCTGTGTGTCTGACTTGTTAAACCAGTATCTTGTGGACTCAGATCTGACCTCTCCCCAAGAATTGGGGAAGAAGGCAGACAAAGGGGTCAGAACAAGGGTGAGCAGAAAAGTTCATACAGGAGGTGACAAAAAAAAGAAGAAAGATGGTGAAAAATCTCAGGATGAGCATTGGGGTAAATGTAAGCACAAAGATCCTTCTTCAGGTCCACAACACTCCTCAGGGGTGGGGAAAAATCATCTTCCTCTTATTCTCACTTTACACACAATAAAAAGCCCTGGTGCTATGTGTGCAGAGGTAAAGGCCATAGGCCACGGGATACGTCCTGCCCAGTTAAAGCCCCTTAGCCTACCACCACTAATACATCAAGCTCTAGTGCCCCTAGCAGTAGTGGTAATAGTTATGGGGCTACTGGCAATAGTCAAACAAAGGGTGTAGTTGGGTTCATTTTTGGGACCATCATAGGAAATGGGGTAGACACTCAAAAGACAGTTTCTGTCACACCTGGTGGCATTGGCCTTGACACCTTGGCTGCCTGTCCCCTTAATATTGACAAGTACAATCAGTCAATTTTAATAAATTGTATTGAGACCCAGGCCTACAGGGACACAGGTACCAGTATCTCTTTGGTGACTAAAAACTTGGTGTCACCTGCACAACACCTTCTTGGACAGAAGCACCAGGTTACTGATGTCAACAATTCCACTCAGTCTCTCCCCTTAGCTGTAGTGCAACTTAGTTGGGGTGGCGTTACTGACCCAAAGCAGGTGGTGGTATCATCTACCTTACCTGTAGACTGTCTCTTAGGTAATGACCTAGAGGCCTGAGGTTGGGCTGAGGTAGAGTTTAGGACCCATGCATCCATGCTGGGTATCCCTGTGGAATTGCTTCCTCTCATTTCAGGTGAAATGAAAAAGCAAAGGAGAGAAAGAGGCCTGAAATCTCAGGATCCCTCTCCACCAGCAGGTAAAAAGGGTATCAAAGTATCCCTTCCCCACTCTACCACTAAGGATACGATTCCTGTGGTGGGAGAAACCTCTCCTGGGGTAGAACCTGTACCAAAGGAGCCCACAGCTACCAGAGCTGGACTCCCAGAGGTAACTGTACCTCTCTGTGGAACCACTAAACCAAATGTGCAAAATAGCATTGTTTTAGTAAATTTGGAGCAACCCTCCAGCCCTCCCAGAGAAACTTTAGTGCAGCAGCCCTGCACTACCTCTGAACACTTAGGACAGCAGCCCTGTCCTAGTGTGGAGCTTATAGGACAGCAGCCCTGCCCTGCCCCAACCCAAGAGACACATCAATCCAATTCTCTCTTTCAGCCATATGGACAAACATTTTGCCCAGCTATGGCCTTATCTTATCTATGGCATTCTCATCCTTAGCACAGCAACCACGTCTTGACATAGGCTCAGTGGAGCAACCCCACTGTCCAACTTTAAAACTTACAAATAGAGACTCTGAGAATTTACACTTGCATTGTTTTCTAGGTAAAAATCTCCAAACAGGGTTCTTTACATCTGCACAGAGAAATAACCATACAGTGGATGATAAAGGGAGTAACCACTCTATTGCAGATCTACTCTCCACTTATCACAACTTAGACAATAATGTCTCAACTGGACAAGGTTAGCCTCATTGTCCTTCATTTGGGGGGGGGCGTTATGTGAGAAAGTAGTCTCTTTTTAGCATGGTTGTCAGTGTGTTTTACTGCCTAACTGGGATCCTGCTAGCCAGGACACCAGTGCTAATAGTTAAAACCCTATTTGTCAGTGTGTTTTGCATGTCTCACTGGGATCCTGCTAGCCACTGCTCATAGTTTGTGGTCTATGGGGGTCATTCTGACCCTGGCGGTCCATGACCGCCATGGCGGAGGGCAACGGAAGCACCGCCAACAGGCTGGCGGTGCTTCCTGGGCGATTCTGCTGCGGTCAGAAAAGGGGAGCTGGCGGTTTCCCGCCGGTTTCCCGCTGGCCCAGGGAATCCGCCATGGGGATTCCGACCACCTTCCCGCCAGCCTGTTTCAACCAGGATGGCGGGAACGGGTGCCAAGGGGCCCCCTAACAGGGCCCCACAAAGATTTTCACTGTCTGCTCTGCAGACAGTGAAAATCGCGACGGGTGCCACTGCACCCGTCACACCCCTGAAACTCCGCCGGCTCCATTCGGAGCCGGCTTCATTGTTGAAGGGGCTTTCCCGCTGGGCCGGCCGGCGGTCTTCTGGCGGTCGCCCGCCGGCCCAGCGGGAAAGCCGGAATGGCCGCTGCGGTCTTTTGACCGCGGACCGGTCTTTCGGCGGGAACCGCTTGGCGGGCGGCGACCGCCGACCGCCGCGGTCAGAATGACCGCCTATGTGTGTTGTCAGTATGCTTGACTGCGTCACTGAAGTTCTGCTAACCAGAACTCCAGTGCTCATCCTCTCTCTACTTACCAAATTTGTCACTACACTTTAGTGACTCCATTTTCCAATTCTTATTGGCACACTGGACCCCCACCCTTATAAAGCGCTAGTATATGGTACCTAGATACACAGGGCATTGGGGTTCCAGGAGATCCTTATGGGCTGCAGCATTTCTTTTGCCAATCATAAGGAGCTCATACAAACCTTACACCAGGACTGGCACTGCAGCCAGAGTGAAATAGTGCACACACTATTTCACAGCCATTTTTCACTGCACTAAGAAACTTATAAGTCACATATATGTCTAACCTTCATTTACTGAAGGCTAGGTGCAAAGTTACTGTGTGTGAGGACACCCTTGCACTAGCAAAGGTACCCCCACGTTGTCCAGGGCTAATTCCCCAGCCTTCGTGAGCGCGGGGACACCATTATAAGCGTGCACCAAATATATGTAAATGCACATATTGCATTCTCTGCTTCAGTTTATGACCGTTGGATCAACCGCAGACTGCTCCAGGAACCGCTGTAACTGCAACAAAGTATCCAGGACGACTCCTGTGACCTGCAACTTCAGCTCCAGCCAGCATTTGCAACAGTTTCCAAGGTGACACAAACCATGTACTTGCTTGAAACAAGGCTTGTTGGTGGAATCCATCCATGCAAACATCCGGCATCCAACAAATCAATGCGGCACATCTCCTGCACCACACAGGAACCCGCAGCCATTTTTTTGGTGCTCTTCTATACTCTTCTAACCGGAAAATCCACTTTTGCACCATCTTCTAGGTTAGGAGGGGCTCCTATCCTTCCTGGACTCTTTGACTTCTGGACTTGGTTTCCCCTCTCCACAGGTTGTCAGGTCCAGGAATCCACTTTTTTTTGCTTGCAGTCTTGCTTGGTTCTTCCAAAATCCTTTATCATGTCTTGTAGTGTGTCCTGAGGAAACTTGTTGTACTTTACTCCTGCATTCCTGGGCTCTGGGTTGGGGTACATTACTTACCTTTGGTGTTTTCCTACACTCCCAGCACCCCTCTACACACTACACTTGCCATGGAGGGAATTCAACATTCTGATTCCACTATTTTAGTATATGGTTTGTGTTGCCCCAGGCTCATTTCAATCTATTGTATTTTCTACTGTATGCACTATTCTATGACTTACCTAATTTTGGTTACTAGTGTATATATTGTGTATTATACTTACCCTCCAGAAGGAGTATTGCCTCTAAGATATGTTTTACCTTGTGTCACTAAAATAAAGTACATTTTTTGGTAACACTGAGAATTGTCTTTTATTGTGTATGAGTACTGTGTAACTAGAGTGGAATTGCAGAAGCTTTACATGTCTCCTAATTCAGCCTAAACTGCTCTGCTACAGCTACCTCTAGACAGCTTAAGCTGCTAGAACAATGCCTACATTTCACTAATAAGGGATAACTGGACCTGGTATAAGGTGTAAGTACCTTAGGTACCCACTACAAAACAGTCCAGCCTCCTACACCATGCTGCTGCACAGTGACTTTCCTCAGGCGGGAAATGTCTTTGGATTGGGCAGCCTGCCTGCATTCCCAGCCACCAGGAACCACCACTGTTGGTGCCTGGGCCGTAAACCTATGAGGAGAGGCGCTTTCAGCTTCATCAAGGGTCGAAAAAGGAGACCTTTCATGCATGCAATGTAACTCTTCTGAAAGGAGTGCCACATACTTTCTTTTCTTTGACATTCAAAGATCATAACCAAACCCAGGAAACGCTTTTCTTGTGCCTCGAGCGCTATAACTTAGGTGCTGCAAGAAATTACCACTCTTCTGCCATCACAGGGAGATTTTACAGCAACACCTCAATGACCTCAAAAATTCTTTAATAATTTTAGCAATTCCCCAATGTTCTTGCAAAATAATGTATTCCCAGCGATATAACCTTTGATTAAGCTTATTGGCTTAAGTCAACAAAGGGCAGCAGCAAAGTGGCAGTCCCTCCTATAAGTCAGAACACAGCAGCATTAGGCCAACACAGCAATGCAGAGTAGAGTGGCAGTCCTTCCTGGCAGCCTGACAGTCCTTTTTCCTGGCAAAGTATCCTTGTCCCAGTAAAGTACTACTTTGTTGGGGTTTGGGGACCAGCATTTATACTTTA
Source organism: Pleurodeles waltl (assembly GCF_031143425.1). Classification (NCBI taxonomy): domain Eukaryota; kingdom Metazoa; phylum Chordata; class Amphibia; order Caudata; family Salamandridae; genus Pleurodeles; species Pleurodeles waltl. Next base: position 81,960,467 of record NC_090439.1, read on the forward strand.
GTGCCCCGGTCTTGGAAGGTTGGGGAAACTTCCAGACCTTACTTTGATGTCTTCAGGGTCCCTTTCTTGCTCTCCCCAGCTCTAGACACTACGCAGGCAGGATGCAGCCCTTTGTGTGAAAAGAGACAGAGCCCATTGAAAAGCAAGTGTCAGCTCCTCCCTCCCACCTAGTCCTGAAAGGCCCATCAGCCTAGAGATAGGCCATCAGTATGCTAAAGCCACACCCAAGCTCCCTTTGTGTGTGCCTGTCTAGTTGGAATGCATAAACCCCAGTTGTCATCTACCCCAGATGTTTATGCAAAGTCAGGCAGAGGCACTGGATGGTTAAAGTAAGACAATGCCATCTTTCTACAAGTGCCATTTTCAGACTTAGAATCTAAAATTCAACTTCACCATCAATTGTGACTTTAAATTGGAAGTTCAGGGACACCAAACTACATATTTCTATCTTGTCACATTGGGAAGTTACACTTAAAAGATGTTTTAATGCAGCCCCAATACTTTTCAATGGGCGAGATAGGCCTATAATAGTGAGAAACTGATTTAGCAGATTTTCACTCTCTGGCACATTAAACTTAAAAAAGTGCATGCCCAATCTTTTATGTACATTGCACCTTCCCACTGGGGGTAGCTAGGGCCTATCTTAGGGGTAACTTACATGTAATAAAAAGGAAGGTTTGGGCCTGGCAAGTGGATGCACTTGCCAGGTCAAAATGGCAGTTTAAAACTGCACCTGAAGGCTCTACAGTTGCAGGCCTGAGACATGTTTGTGAGGCTACTGTAGTGGGTGGCACAATCAGTGCTGCAGATCCACTAGCAACATTTAATTTACAGTCCTGGACACATATGTTTCACTGTATTAGGGACATACAGGTAAACAAAATATGGCAATTGTGGAGAAGCCGATTTTGCCAAGGTTTAGAAGACAAAGCACTTGCTCTTCAGCACTGGTGCCCAGATCCCCAAAGGCCAGCAAAAAGAGGTCAAAACACAGGACATCAGAGGACAAAAAGTTAGTGAGACTAAGCCAGTGATGCCAGGTCTAACAGACACATTGGGGGTCATTCTGTCCCTGGCGGTCATGGACCGCCAGGGCCAACGACCGTGGGAGCACCGCCAACAGGCTGGCGGTGCTCCCATGGGCATTCTGACCGCGGCGGTACAGCCGCGGTCAGAAACGGGAAACTGGCGGTGTCCCGCCGGTTTCCCGCTGCCCAAGGGAATCCTCCATGGCAGCGCTACAGGCAGCGCCGCCATGGGGATTCCGACCCCCTTACCGCCAGCCTGGCTCTGGCGGTTTTGACCGCCAGACCCTGGCTGGCGGTAACGGGTGTCGTGGGGCCCCTGGTGGCCCCTGCAGTGCCCATGCCAATGGCATGGGCACTGCAGGGGCCCCCTAACAGGGCCCCACCAAGAATTTCAGTGTCTGCCAAGCAGACACTGAAAATCGCGACGGGTGCAACTGCACCCGTCTCACCCCTTCCACTCCGCCGGCTCCATTCGGAGCCGGCATCCTCATGGAAGGGGGTTTCCCGCTGGGCTGGCGGGCGGCCTTCTGGCGGTCGCCCGCCAGCCCAGCGGGAAACTCAGAATGACCGCCGCGGTCTTTCGACCGCGGTGCGGTCTTCTGGCGGTTCCCGCCAGGCGGGCGGCTTCCGCCGCCCGCGGAGGTCAGAATGACCCCCATCATGTCAAAACAGATAAATGGCAAAAAGGGATATGGTGTATTCCTTTCAAATAGAAAACATTATAACTGTAGAGACATTTGTTAGAAATTAGAAAGAGGTGTAATATGATGCAGTGGGTTATAGCAACATGTGTACTTTGACACAAACTTACCTCACAAACCAGTGCCAGAGCTCTTTGATCTGATAGGTGGACATTGGATGATTTGGTAGCCTGTACATAAAGCATGCAATCCTAAAATCGCACAGAGTCTAAACATCTTCCCTCAATGTAGCATCACTGTCCCCCAGTTGGGATGATGGCAAGGGAGCATGACCCTGTAGTCAAACAGTCCTCACTGGGGAACAGTTATACTAGACTGGTGCAAATGACTTAGACTCAGCATGCATGAAATTTTAAGATTGCGTGCTTCATGTACAGGCCAACAATTAGTGAATGTACACCACACCGGGCATTTAATTGCTTTCACACCCTTAAGAAACCCATGGACTTGATAGGCCTCATTATAATAACTGAAACATGTTGGCAATCATTTCAGGGTTATAAAACCGTTATATGCTAAGTACTCCATTCATTTATTTTTAAGTTATATACTCCCAGACTGTGAATAAAGGTATACCTTGTTCTGGGTGAGGTATATTTATAGCCTCCCCTCTAGAAATAATATGCAAAGAGCTACCTGGAACATGGTTGAGCCCATCCTGGCTTTTAGGGCCAGGATGGACTTGATGATGAAGCATGACACTATTAGAGTGTGTGAGAGTCATAATAAAAAAATAAAGAATTTCCCCCTGCTTCATTAAACAGTGAACAGGTCCCAATGTGGAATAGGATTTTCTTCTCATGTAGTACAAGAGATACTCATTTTTTTTGTATTACTCATTTAGGGAGAGTCTAACCCTTGGGCCTTTATCTCACCACAAAGTCTCTCCCTCCCTCCTGTTAGGCAGGATCCCTTCTTGCCCCGCCTTTCTTTTGTAATAGCTGATGTCTTGCTCCAGCAGTAGAGATGGGAAAATAGGGAAGATTGAAACGTCACATCACAACTAGTATGTGTATGGCAACATGCTAACATTACACAGTTATTAAAAATGTACTGAATCATATCTTGGTTGACAGCTGGGGGAAATAGTGGCAATTAGAGGCAGACAGTAAAATGACATGAGAGTGTTAGGTATTGTGACAAAGGCAATATAACCGTATTATTGGCCGAAATTGACATGGATGGTAACCTACCAGACTTTCATCTATCTCCTGTCTCTGGCCATTTTACATGATGGTGCGGGCAGTGCAGTAGCAGTGAACATGGTGCAGGTAGCCATGGGGCTGGCTACTAATGAGCTGCATGATGGGGATGAGAATATTTGAACAAAAATAACATACAACAATATGGCTCTGTGATTAGTACATTGTCTCTGCTAGTAATCACATAATACATTTATGGCAGTGCTAAGCAATTGACAGAGGTATGGAAATCAAAGATGAACACTTTTCAAGAGCCTTGTTGTGACCGTGATGACGGGGATGCCTATCTTCTCTTGCTGATAGGGATAGGTTGAGATGCTGGTCCTGGTTGTGGCTTTACCACATGAGTGTTTTGCCGATCCAGTCGCCACTGTTAATGTGCCAGAAATGGGGATTTTAGAAAGACAACTATGAATGTGACAAGGATTGTATAACGTGTCTTTACTCCATGAGGGGTCATCTCTGTCTGAGCGAAATGTGTTGGATGTATGCCTATAGGATATACATGAAGAGGAGCATAGGAGCAGTTTTAGGACATTGTGACATGAATTGGGTATCATAAACTAGTTGAAAAATTGAAATGTTTTGTTATTGCTTAGCCTGATTTTGGGATTTCCTGGAACAGACTCATAAATAGCAGGTCAAGGTTCATGGTGAAGACAATACTCTCATTGAGGATACTGAGGGCTATATTTATCATCTGTTTGCGCTGAATGTGCGTCAGATATGTTAACGCACATTCAGCGCAAACCGTGCACCATATTTAAACTTTGACGCCCAAGCCTGCGAATGCCAAAATTCTGCCGTGTGCGTCATTTCCTGGATGCGGGAAACCGCCTTGCGTTAATGACATGCAAGATAGGTGTTCCTGCCCAAAAAATGACTTAAACACCCGTGCGCCTTATTTATCCAATCGCGCAAAAAAAATCCTGCACGGCCGGGACGCGGAGTCAGAAAATGACGCACAGCTCGGTTTGCGTAAAAAAATAACACCTTGGTCAGGGCAGGCGTTAAAATAGGGCAAACACACCAGTATTTAATGAAAACACATAGAAGCAACAGCAGAGCTCCAAAAGAAAGACATGGAGATGCTTTTCATCCAGCATGCATGCAGACACAGAGCACAGGACCAACAACAGCAGCTTCTACAACACCAGCAGGGACCCCAAAGGCAACACAGAAGGCAGGAGAGGATATTACGCACCAGGACAACCCTTCTGGGACTCCGCCAACAAGACATTATCCAGAGGTACAGGCTCAACTGGCAAGCCATTCAGCAACTGCTGCGTAACATTGAGCCACTGTTGGCACCCAGCTTGCAGACACCCGCACCATTCCACCAGAAACCAAGCTGCTAGCTGTGCTCCACATGTTGGCAAGTGGCACCTTTAAATCCACTGGTTGCCTGGTTGCCGGGATCTCACAGCCCTCATTCTCTGCCTTCCTACCCAAGGTATTGGATGCCATCATCTCCCTCACACCCCGCCAAATCAGCTTCCCCAACACACAGCAGAAGCAGCAGGAGACAAAACAGGGCTTCTACCAAATCAACGGCTTGCCACACGTGCTTGGTGCCATTGATTGCACACATGTACGCATTGTGCCACCTGCTGCAATCAAACATCTATACCGCAACAGGAAGCACACACACTCCATCAATGTGCAGGCCATTGTCGTTCACCGGGGATTGATCACCAACATCGTGGCAAAGTATCCTGGGAGTGTACATGATTCATTCATCTTCCGCCACTGCACCATCAATCAACACTTCCAGGATGGATGAAATGGAAATGGCCTACTTGTTGGTAGGTACAGAAACCTACTTATATACACACAGCACAGCAACCCTCTAGGACACACAACACATACACCACAACATTGACACGTGGCCAGGAAGACAACGAGGTTGTGACACTGCTAGGCATGTGTGATATCCTGACCCATTTGGATATACACCTATGGTCAAATGACAGATCCAAATAACAACAGATGCCACTCCACAGACACAAGGGAACAATTTAACACAACACAATGACAATGATATGGCCTCAACTGCCAGTACAACTTGGAAGATTAATCTTTCAATATCACATCCATAACACTCAATCAAACACCCTTCCAACCAATACGTACTGTGTAAGGGGTGTGTAATGTGTGTTGCTGCAGGTCAAACACCATGACACACATAGCATGATGATGGCTACAATGAAGGTGACATGGAATCATTGAGGCTGTACCAATATCTCACATCACTCCTGCTCTGACATTGTCCACTACCAATAAGCAAGTGGACTGTGCTAAGAACACATATTGATGGGTCAATATTTAAAGTGCACATTCCTATACATACGGATCGAAACAATTTCACACACACACAACAGATGTATCAGCATACGGACCTTCTGACACTCAAAATGACAACCTCACAACCAAGTTAGCCAGCTGAAATAGAACATGTTCAGTAGTATAGATACACGTGAGAACCGGAGTCGACTTGGCAAGGGCAGAGAAATAGGGCTGCAGAGAATTTGTCACACATGGGATATTTGTGCATAGTCAATTTTCAACACATCAGTGCTGATAACGTACGGAGATGTGCTGTATGTTGTCACCTAGCCAAATCTAAGGGTCTCACTGATGTTTAACTAATTCTATTGCATATGTGAAATTGGATGGGATGTCCAGGGTATATAGATGCAACCGTGTTACCACCACTGTGGAATTGATTCTGTGTATGGAAGTATCATGTCACCCCCAGTTAAGACACAAGGACACCTATTTCACATGACATAATGCAAGGGAGTATACAATGTACTGCAACTCTACAAAAATACTGCTGACATCTGTTCAATCAACCAAACACCCGTTCAGATAAGAAAACAACACAATAACAGAAACACAGATGAGTCACAGACAACACAGGAGAACAACTGCCATGCAAAGTGATAATCATGGTGCAAGCTACATCTACATGTTCTCACTCATTTTCTCTTTCAGCTGATCAGGGGTATGGGATCCAGCCATGGATCATGACCCCATTTGCAAACCCAATCACAGCATCAGAGCGTGCCGATAATGAGGCACATTGGCGGACACGCACCATAGTCGAGAGGACCTTTGGCATCCTGAAGTCAAGATTCAGGTGCCTTGACATCACCGGAGGCAGCCTCCTATACACACCCGAAATAGTGTGCAAAATCATTTTGACCCGTGACATCCTGAACAACATATCTGTAAGAAGGAACATTCCCCTATATGAACCTGACCCACAAATGCCTGAAGAGAAGGAATAGGAGGATGCTGTCCATCAACATGAGGGGGACCATCCAAACACAGCTTCAGGATTGCGTCGGACCCAACATATTGTCCAAAATTTCTTTTAACTCTACTCATCCATCACCACTTTCTTACCATATGTCAATAAACACCTATACTATTCACTATATCATGGTCTGGGAAATCATTTTTGCATAACATTATCCCTAACAATCAGAATCAGAGTGTAGCCTCATGGACCATTGCAGAAATGCAGATTAGGATACAGAAAATTCCACATCATATTTGATAGGTATGATTGTACAGCCAACTTCACACACACTGTAAATGACATATATCCTGTCCATTTCACATTTGAAGGGCAATATCAGAGGACCACAGCTATTTCACACATACATGTTGGCAACATGGTTCATTTCAACATATGGCACACAACTAAGACACCATCAGTCAATAAGGTAACAAAATACATCATACATGAGGTAGTGGATGTGCTATTGCATTGGTGACAAGACGGTATGACCAGACCCTTGACATCAGTAATTGTTACATCAGCTATCTTTGCAAGGAGTATGTGTGACAAGAATTCCATATAAGCAGCAAATGGATAGCACCAGTGTCCCAGGTGTGACTAGCATTGCTCACAAGACATCCCTGCACATGCCAGCCCAGGTCTTAAGTCCTGCCACTGCCATGTTCCCTGTCTCACTCCATCCTTCTTCAGAGGGCCCTGGAAAGGGAATATGTGTACCCAGATAATCCCTCACCTACACACAACCAGACTCACATTCTGAATCCAGTGTGCTTCCCTTTTTAGTATGGTATGCCATAGTCACTGTTCTTCTGTCTGCATGGACTTCTGGTTGAATAATGCACTGCCTTGTAGTCTGTAGGACCTGTAATCACCTGTACATTACTTCCCATGTGAAAGGTACTGTTGGCACTTTGAACTTAATTCTCACCTACAGGACTTGTGAGAGACTGAAGCTGCACACACACATGAGCACATCCATGCAGACAAGCCATTTGAACCTGCACTGCCATTGCTGCTGCCTGGGACAGCATAGAAGCTGCCATTTTATGTATCACACTGTTATGCATTGCCGTATAAATCACTTGTGTAACCCAGGCCTTGGGTTATTGTGTTACATTCCAACACACAGTACAAACACAGTTTTCATTTTCCAAAGTGTTGTTCCAGCTTTGATCAGTCTCAGTCTGCTCACTGTGTATTTGCCTTGTTAAATTTTTGACCCTGATTAACCCTGCATCCTGTTAGCCTGACTGGTTCCTGTCTTTGCGTTACCATAAAGGTTCCCTGTGGCTACATCTGTCTCATAGTTGCTTTCCAAGCCCTCACTTTCCTCCTGTATTATTGTGTCAGGTGGGTCTACAATGAATACTCAAATACATTGTATAGCATAATCAGTTTACTTATCGTACCATGGGGTGGAACTTGTCTCCCAATAGCCTAATCATGGCCCATCCCTCGTCTGGGTTTCATGTATGCATGAGTCACAAATAGTGACAGTGTACCATGGCTGTATGCATGGATTGGGTATGGTGCCTCCTGCACAACAAACAACGTCAAATATTGTGCATGAAATGTCAACACTTGTTAGGACCATGACAGACCACACACAGATTCATATTGCCCCCAACATATTGATGGGGCTTGTGTGGTGAAAAGCTGTGAGATTAACCAGCACAGAGGCACTGATGTTCCCAGATGCAGTGGGAATATTAGAGGCCAACCTGTGTGCAAATGTTGTGATGAAACCTGCCGGTTTCAAATTCCTGATCCATTAACTTTGTCAGCACACCAAGGTTGCCCTGTTGTAAGTCCCATAACACGTCTGCAGTGCCATAGCTGGACTATCCCCATTTGTGTTCTCAATTCCTCTTTGGCTTTCCTTCAAGTCAGCTGTGAAGGATACTTTGTAAATGCAGGAAATGTCTCCACAGACTCATTACTAGACCTGCACGTAACTGTGACAACATGGACCCCAATAATGACTCAGGCTACACATGGCCCCACATACTTGAACCGGACACCTTTGTGCAATTTACCACAGGAAATATGTGAACGCATGCTGCTTGGTCTGCCTGTCCTCCACTGCCACAGGAGAATCGTGGCTCCTTTATATGACTCCAACTGTGGCGTGACATGACATTTGTGGATTGTACTTGGGACTCGGAGTCACAAATACCGTACCCACATAGTATTATCCAATACCTGACTCAAGGGTAGTATACAAACAAGTGCCTAGAAAGGAGTAACCAACATTCCAGGACATGTGATGGCTTGTCTTGGAACATTGCCATGATCAACCGACTTCGATCTATAATGTGCATGGTTTGTCATTGCAAAAAAAAAAGGAGCACACTGCCTCACACTCCAGCAAAAAGTTGGCCCCAATGCATCTTGGTAAATGCAGTCAGATTCGTTTCACATTAACAAAAGTAATCAAAGTCTTTCACCTTAGTAGGTGCAGCAAGTGCTGTGTATCTCTGGACACGTGTTTCTGGGTTTCGCCCGTCATCAGCAGAGAGCAGCATATTTTGTGGGGTTGCTTGAAATGCCACCAAACGTCTTCTCAGGTTTATGTACCACTCTGGTGGGCAGGTGCCTCACCAAGGCTCGTCAGCCCGTTAGCTCAAGGGAGCCATCATTCGACACAGTGCAAAAAAAAAAGGGAGCACACTGCCTCACACTCCAGCAAAAAGTTGGCCCAAATGCATCTTGGTAAATGCAGTCAGATTCGTTTCACATTAACAAAAGTAATCAAAGTCTTTCACCTTAGTAGGTGCAGCAAGTGCTGTGTATCTCTGGACACATGTTTCTGGGTTTCGCCCATCATCAGCAGAGAGCAGCATATTTTGTGGGGTTGCTTGAAATGCCACCAAAGGTCTTCTCAGGTTTATGTACCACTTTGGTGCGCAGGTGCCTCACCAAGGCTCGTCAGCCCGTTAGCTCAAGGGAGCCGTCATTCGACACAGTGCAAAAAAAAAAAGGGAGCACACTGCCTCACACTCCAGCAAAATGTTGGCCCCAATGCATCTTGGTAAATGCAGTCAGATTCGTTTCACATTAACAAAAGTAATCAAAGTCTTTCACCTTAGTAGGAGCAGCAAGTGCTGTGTATCTCTGGACACGTGTTTCTGGGTTTCGCCCGTCATCAGCAGAGAGCAGCATATTTTGTGGGGTTGCTTGAAATGCCACCAAACGTCTTCTCAGGTTTATGTACCACTCTGGTGTGCAGGTGCCTCACCAAGGCTCGTCAGCCTGTTAGCTCAAGGGAGCCGTCATTCGACACAGTGCAAAAAAAAAAGGGAGCACACTGCCTCAAACTCCAGCAAAAAGTTGGCCCCAATGCATCTTGGTAAATGCAGTCAGATTCGTTTCACATAAATAAAAGTAATCAAAGTCTTTCACCTTAGTAGGTGCAGCAAGTGCTGTGTATCTCTGGACACGTGTTTCTGGGTTTCGCCCGTCAACAGCAGAGAGCAGCATATTTTGTGGGGTTGCTTGAAATGCCACCAAACGTCTTCTCAGGTTTATGTACCACTCTGGTGTGCAGGTGCCTCACCAAGGCTCGTCAGCCCGTTAGCTCAAGGGAGCCGTCATTCGACACAGTGCAAAAAAAAAAGGGAGCACACTGCCTCACACTCCAGCAAAAAGTTGGCCCAAATGCATCTTGGTAAATGCAGTCAGATTCGTTTCACATTAACAAAAGTAATCAAAGTCTTTCACCTTAGTAGGTGCAGCAAGTGCTATGTATCTCTGGACACGTGTTTCTGGGTTTCGACCATCATCAGCAGAGAGCAGCATATTTTGTGGGGTTGCTTGAAATGCCACCAAACGTCTTCTCAGGTTTATGTACCACTCTGGTGTGCAGGTGCCTCACCAAGGCTCGTCAGCCCGTTAGCTCAAGGGAGCCGTCATTCGACACAGTGCAAAAAAAAAGGGAGCACACTGCCTCACACTCCAGCAAAAAGTTGGCCCCAATGCATCTTGGTAAATGCAGTCAGATTTGTTTCACATTAACAAAACTAATCAAAGTCTTTCAACTTAGTAGGTGCAGCAAGTGCTGTGTATCTCTGGACACGTGTTTCTGGGTTTCGCCCGTCATCAGCAGAGAGCAGCATATTTTGTGGGGTTGCTTGAAATGCCACCAAACGTCTTCTCAGGTTTATGTACCACTCTGGTGTGCAGGTGCCTCACCAAGGCTCGTCAGCCCGTTAGCTCCAGGGAGCCGTCATTCGACACAGTGCAAAAAAAAAGGGAGCACACTGCCTCACACTACAGCAAAAAGTTGGCCCCAATGCATCTTGGTAAATGCAGTCAGATTCGTTTCACATTAACAAAAGTAATCAAAGTCTTTCACCTTAGTAGGTGCAGCAAGTGCTGTGTATCTCTGGACACGTGTTTCTGGGTTTCGCCCATCATCAGCAGAGAGCAGCATATTTTGTGGGGTTGCTTGAAATGCCACCAAACGTCTTCTCAGGTTTATGTACCACTCTGGTGTGCAGGTGCCTCACCAAGGCTCGTCAGCCCGTTAGCTCAAGGGAGCCGTCATTCGACACAGTGCAAAAAAAAAAGGGAGCACACTGGCTCACACTCCAGCAAAAAGTTGGCCCCAATGCATCTTGGTAAATGCAGTCAGATTTGTTTCACATTAACAAAAGTAATCAAAGTCTTTCACCTTAGTAGGTGCAGCAAGTGCTGTGTATCTCTGGACACGTGTTTCTGGGTTTCGCCCGTCATCAGCAGAGAGCAGTATATTTTGTGGGGTTGCTTGAAATGCCACCAAACGTCTTCTCAGGTTTATGTACCACTCTGGTGTGCAGGTGCCTCACCAAGGCTCGTCAGCCCGTTAGCTCAAGGGAGGCGTCATTCGACACAGTGCAAAAAAAAAAAGGGAGCACACTGCCTCACACTCCAGCAAAAAGTTGGCCCCAATGCATCTTGGTAAATGCAGTCAGATTCGTTTCACATTAACAAAAGTAATCAAAGTCTTTCACCTTAGTAGGAGCAACAAGTGCTGTGTATCTCTGGACACGTGTTTCTGGGTTTCGCCCGTCATCAGCAGAGAGCAGCATATTTTGTGGGGTTGCTTGAAATGCCACCAAACGTCTTCTCAGGTTTATGTACCACTCTGGTGTGCAGGTGCCTCACCAAGGCTCGTCAGCCCGTTAGCTCAAGGGAGCCGTCATTCGACACAGTGCAAAAAAAAAAAGGAGCACAGTGCCTCACACTCCAGCAAAAAGTTGGCCCCAATGCATCTTGGTAAATGCAGTCAGATTCGTTTCACATTAACAAAAGTAATCAAAGTCTTTCACCTTAGTAGGTGCAGCAAGTGCTGTGTATCTCTGGACACGTGTTTCTGGGTTTCGCCCGTCATCAGCAGAGAGCAGCATATTTTGTGGGGTTGCTTGAAATGCCACCAAACGTCTTCTCAGGTTTATGTACCACTCTGGTGTGCAGGTGCCTCACCAAGGCTCGTCAGCCCGTTAGCTCAAGGGAGCCGTCATTCGACACAGTGCAAAAATAAAAGGGAGCACACTGCCTCACACTCCAGCAAAAAGTTGGCCCCAATGCATCTTGGTAAATGCAGTCAGATTTGTTTCACATTAACAAAAGTAATCAAAGTCTTTCACCTTAGTAGGTGCAGCAAGTGCTGTGTATCTCTGGACACGTGTTTCTGGGTTTCACCCGTCATCAGCAGAGAGCAGCATATTTTGTGGGGTTGCTTGAAATGCCACCAAACGTCTTCTCAGGTTTATGTACCACTCTGGTGTGCAGGTGCCTCACCAAGGCTCGTCAGCCCGTTAGCTCAAGGGAGCCGTCATTCGACACAATGCAAAAAAAAAAAGGGAGCACACTGCCTCACACTCCAGCAAAAAGTTGGCCCCAATGCATCTTGGTAAATGCAGTCAGATTCGTTTCACATTAACAAAAGTAATCAAAGTCTTTCACCTTAGTAGGTGCAGCAAGTGCTGTGTATCTCTGGACACGTGTTTCTGGGTTTCGCCCATCATCAGCAGAGAGCAGCATATTTTGTGGGGTTGCTTGAAATGCCACCAAACGTCTTCTCAGGTTTATGTACCACTCTGGTGTGCAGGTGCCTCACCAAGGCTCGTCAGCCTGTTAGCTCAAGGGAGCCGTCATTCGACACAGTGCAAAGAAAAAAAGGAGCACACTGCCTCACACTCCAGCAAAAAGTTGGCCCCAATGCATCTTGGTAAATGCAGTCAGATTTGTTTCACATTAAAAAAAGTAATCAAAGTCTTTCACCTTAGTAGGTGCAGCAAGTGCTGTGTATCTCTGGACACGTGTTTCTGGGTTTCGCCCGTCATCAGCAGGGAGCAGCATATTTTGTGGGGTTGCTTGAAATGCCACCAAACGTCTTCTCAGGTTTATGTACCACTCTGGTGTGCAGGTGCCTCACCAAGGCTCGTCAGCCCGTTAGCTCAAGGGAGCCGTCATTCGACACAGTGCAAAAAAAAAAGGGTGCACACTGTCTCACACTCCAGCAAAAAGTTGGCCCCAATGCATCTTGGTAAATGCAGTCAGATTCGTTTCACATTAACAAAAGTAATCAAAGTCTTTCACCTTAGTAGGTGCAGCAAGTGCTGTGTATCTCTGGACACGTGTTTCTGGGTTTCGCCCGTCATCAGCAGAGAGCAGCATATTTTGTGGGGTTGCTTGAAATGCCACCAAACGTCTTCTCAGGTTTATGTACCACTCTGGTGTGCAGGTGCCTCACCAAGGCTCGTCAGCCCGTTAGCTCAAGGGAGCCGTCATTCGACACAGTGCAAAAAAAAAAAGGAGCACACTGCCTCACACTCCAGCAAAAAGTTGGCCCCAATGCATCTTGGTAAATGCAGTCAGATTTGTTTCACATTAACAAAAGTAATCAAAGTCTTTCACCTTAGTAGGTGCAGCAAGTGCTGTGTATCTCTGGACACGTGTTTCTGAGTTTCGCCCGTCATCAGCAGAGAGCAGCATATTTTGTGGGGTTGCTTGAAATGCCACCAAACGTCTTCTCAGGTTTATGTACCACTCTGGTGTGCAGGTGCCTCACCAAGGCTCGTCAGCCCGTTAGCTCAAGGGAGCCGTCATTCGACACAGTGCAAAAAAAAAGGGAGCACACTGCCTCACACTCCAGCAAAAAGTTGGCCCCAATGCATCTTGGTAAATGCAGTCAGATTTGTTTCACATTACCTTAGGTGAAAGACTTTCTACAGCGATACGGCACTTGCTGCACCTACTAAGGGTGAATAATTTTTTAAAAAATTCTTGCTATTTATATTTAAATGACTGCATTTACCATGATGCCTTGGGGCTATTTTCCGCTTGAATGCAAGGCAGTGTGCTCCCTTTTTCTTTTTGGATGTCTAAATGACGGCTCCCGTGAGCCTCTTGCTGACGAGCACTGGCGATGCACCTGTGTGCCTACTGAGTGGTACAAAAACCTGTGAAGACGTTTGGCGGCATTTCAAGCGACCCCTTCAGTTACATACGCTCTCTGCTGATGACGGCCAAAAGCCAGAAACACGTGTTCAGAGATACGGCACTCGCTGCACCTACCTTAGGTGAAAGACTTTCTACAGCAATACGGCACTTGCTGCACCTACTAAGGGTGAATAATTTTTTGAAAAATTCTTGCTATTTATATTTAAATGACGGCATTTACCATGATGCCTTGGGGCTATTTTCCGCTTGAATGCAAGGCAGTGTGCTCCCTTTTTCTTTTTGGATGTCTAAATGACGGCTCCCGTGAGCCTCTTGCTGACGAGCACTGGCGATGCACCTGTGTGCCTACTGAGTGGTACAAAAACCTGTGAAGACGTTTGGCGGCATTTCAAGCGACCCCTTCAGTTACATACGCTCTCTGCTGATGACGGCCGAAAGCCAGAAACCACGTGTCCAGAGATACGGCACTCGCTGCACCTACCTTAGGTGAAAGACTTTCTACAGAGATTCGGCACTTGCTGCACCTACTAAGGGTGAATAATTTTTTGAAAAATTCTTGCTATTTATATTTAAATGACGGCATTTACCATGATGCCTTGGGGCTATTTTCCGCTTGAATGCAAGGCAGTGTGCTCCCTTTTTCTTTTTGGATGTCTAAATGACGGCTCCCGTGAGCCTCTTGTTGACGAGCACTGGCGATGCACCTGTGTGCCTACTGAGTGGTACAAAAACCTGTGAAGACGTTTGGTGGCATTTCAAGCGACCCCTTCAGTTACATACGCTCTCTGCTGATGACGGCCGAAAGCCAGAAACACGTGTCCAGAGATACGGCACTCGCTGCACCTACCTTAGGTGAAAGACTTTCTACAGCGATACGGCTCTTGCTGCACCTACTAAGGGTGAATAATTTTTTGAAAAATTCTTGCTATTTATATTTAAATGACTGCATTTACCATGATGCCTTGGGGCTATTTTCCGCTTGAATGCAGCGCAGTGTGCTCCCTTTTTCTTTTTGGATGTCTAAATGACGGCTCCCGTGAGCCTCTTACTGACGAGCACTGGCAATGCACCTGTGTGCCTACTGAGTGGTACAAAAACCTGTGAAGACGTTTGGCGGCATTTCAAGCGACCCCTTCAGTTGCATACGCTCTCTGCTGATGACGGCCGAAAGCCAGAAACACGTGTCCAGAGATACGGCACTCGCTGCACCTACCTTAGGTGAAAGACTTTCTACAGCGATACGGCACTTGCTGCACCTACTAAGGGTGAATAATTTTTTGAAAAATTCTTGCTATTTATATTTAAATGACTGCATTTACCATGATGCTTTGGGGCTATTTTCCGCATGAATGCAAGGCAGTGTGCTCACTTTTTCTTTTTGGATGTCTAAATGACGGCTCCCGTGAGCCTCTTGCTGACGAGCACTGGCGATGCACCTGTGTGCCTACTGAGTGGTACAAAAACCTGTGAAGACGTTTGGCGGCATTTCAAGTGACCCCTTCAGTTACATACGCTCTCTGCTGATGACGGCCGAAAGCCAGAAACACGTGTCCAGAGATACGGCACTCGCTGCACCTACCTTAGGTGAAAGACTTTCTACAGCGATACGGCACTTGCTGCACCTACTAAGTGTGAATAATTTTTTGAAAAATTCTTGCTATTTATATTTAAATGACTGCATTTACCATGATGCCTTGGGGCTATTTTCCGCTTGAATGCAAGGCAGTGTGCTCCCTTTTTCTTTTTGGATGTCTAAATGACGGCTCCCGTGAGCCTCTTGCTGACGAGCACTGGCGATGCACCTGTGTGCCTACTGAGTGGTACAAAAACCTGTGAAGACGTTTGGCGGCATTTCAAGCGACCCCTTCAGTTACATACGCTCTCTGCTGATGACGGCCGAAAGCCAGAAACCACGTGTCCAGAGATACGGCACTCGCTGCACCTACCTTAGGTGAAAGACTTTCTACAGAGATTCGGCACTTGCTGCACCTACTAAGGGTGAATAATTTTTTGAAAAATTCTTGCTATTTATATTTAAATGACGGCATTTACCATGATGCCTTGGGGCTATTTTCCGCTTGAATGCAAGGCAGTGTGCTCCCGTTTTCATTTTGGATGTCTAAATGACGGCTCCCGTGAGCCTCTTGTTGACGAGCACTGGCGATGCACCTGTGTGCCTACTGAGTGGTACAAAAACCTGTGAAGACGTTTGGCGGCATTTCAAGCGACCCCTTCAGTTACATACGCTCTCTGCTGATGACGGCCGAAAGCCAGAAACACGTGTCCAGAGATACGGCACTCCCTGCACCTTCCTTAGGTGAGAGACTTTCTACAGCGATACGGCACTTGCTGCACCTACTAAGGGTGAATAATTTTTTGAAAAATTCTTGCTATTTATATTTAAATGACTGCATTTACCATGATGCTTTGGGGCTATTTTCCGCATGAATGCAAGGCAGTGTGCTCCCTTTTTCTTTTTGGATGTCTAAATGACGGCTCCCGTCAGCCTCTTGCTGACGAGCACTGGCGATGCACCTGTGTGCCTACTGAGTGGTACAAAAACCTGTGAAGACGTTTGGCGGCATTTCAAGCGACCCCTTCAGTTACATACGCTCTCTGCTGATGACGACCGAAAGCCAGAAACACGTGTCCAGAGATACGGCACTCGCTGCACCTACATTAGGTGAAAGACTTTCTACAGCGATACGGCTCTTGCTGCACCTACTAAGGGTGAATAATTTTTTGAAAAATTCTTGCTATTTATATTTAAATGACTGCATTTACCATGATGCCTTGGGGCTATTTTCCGCTTGAATGCAGCGCAGTGTGCTCCCTTTTTCTTTTTGGATGTCTAAATGACGGCTCCCGTGAGCCTCTTGCTGACGAGCACTGGCAATGCACCTGTGTGCCTACTGAGTGGTACAAAAACCTGTAAAGACGTTTGGCGGCATTTCAAGCGACCCCTTCAGTTGCATACGCTCTCTGCTGATGACGGCCGAAAGCCAGAAACACGTGTCCAGAGATACGGCACTCGCTGCACCTACCTTAGGTGAAAGACTTTCTACAGCGATACGGCACTTGCTGCACCTACTAAGGGTGAATAATTTTTTGAAAAATTCTTGCTATTTATATTTAAATGACTGCATTTACCATGATGCTTTGGGGCTATTTTCCGCTTGAATACAAGGCAGTGTGCTCCCTTTTTCTTTTTGGATGTCTAAATGACGGCTCCCGTGAGCCTCTTGCTGACGAGCACTGGCGATGCACCTGTGTGCCTACTGAGTGGTACAAAAACCTGTGAAGACGTTTGGCGGCATTTCAAGTGACCCCTTCAGTTACATACGCTCTCTGCTGATGACGGCCGAAAGCCAGAAACACGTGTCCAGAGATACGGCACTCGCTGCACCTGCCTTAGGTGAAAGACTTTCTAGAGCGATACGGCACTTGCTGCACCTACTAAGGGTGAATAATTTTTTGAAAAATTCTTGCTATTTATATTTAAATGACTGCATTTACCATGATGCCTTGGGGCTATTTTCCGCTTGAATGCAAGGCAGTGTGCTCCTTTTTTCTTTTTGGATGTCTAAATGACGGCTCCCGTGAGCCTATTGCTGACGAGCACTGGCGATGCACCTGTGTGCCTACTGAGTGGTACAAAAACCTGTGAAGACGTTTGGCGGCATTTCAAGCGACCCCTTCAGTTGCATACGCTCTCTGCTGATGACGGCCGAAAGCCAGAAACACGTGTCCAGAGATACGGCACTCGCTGCACCTACCTTAGGTGAAAGACTTTCTACAGCGATACGGCACTTGCTTCACCTACTAAGGGTGAATAATTTTTTGAAAAATGCTTGCTATTTATATTTAAATGACTGCATTTACCATGATGCCTTGGGGCTATTTTCCGCTTGAATGCAAGGCAGTGTGCTCCCTTTTTCTTTTTGGATGTCTAAATGACGGCTCCCGTGAGCCTCTTGCTGACGAGCACTGGCGATGCACCTGTGTGCCTACTGAGTGGTACAAAAACCTGTGAAGACGTTTGGCGGCATTTCAAGCGACCCCTTCAGTTACATACGCTCTCTGCTGATGACGACCGAAAGCCAGAAACACGTGTCCAGAGATACGGCACTCGCTGCACCTACCTTAGGTGAAAGACTTTCTACAGCGATACAGCACTTGCTGCACCTACTAAGGGTGAATAATTTTTTGAAAAATTCTTGCTATTTATATTTAAATGACTACATTTACCATGATGCCTTGGGGCTATTTTCCGCTTGAATGCAAGGCAGTGTGCTCCCTTTTTCTTTTTGGATGTCTAAATGACGGCTCCCGTGAGCCTCTTGCTGACGAGCACTGGCGATGCACCTGTGTACCTACTGAGTGGTACAAAAACCAGTGAAGACGTTTGGCGGCATTTCAAGCGACCCCTTCAGTTACATACGCTCTCTGCTGATGACGGCCGAAAGCCAGAAACACGTGTCCAGAGATACGGCACTCGCTGCACCTACCTTAGGTGAAAGACTTTCTACAGCGATACCGCACTTGCTGCACCTACTAAGGGTGAATAATTTTTTGAAAAATTCTTGCTATTTATATTTAAATGACTGCATTTACCATGATGCCTTGGGGCTATTTTCCGCTTTAATGCAAGGCAGTGTGCTCCCTTTTTCTTTTTGGATGTCTAAATGACGGCTCCCGTGAGCCTCTTGCTGACGAGCACTGGCGATGCACCTGTGTGCCTACTGAGTGGTACAAAAACCTGTGAAGACGTTTGGCGGCATTTCAAGCGACCCCTTCAGTTACATACGCTCTCTGCTGATGACGGCCGAAAGCCAGAAACACGTGTCCAGAGATACGGCACTCGCTGCACCTACCTTAGGTGAAAGACTTTCTACAGCGATACGGCACTTGCTGCACCTATTAAGGGTGAATAATTTTTTGAAAAATTCTTGCTATTTATATTTAAATGACTGCATTTACCATGATGCCTTGGGGCTATTTTCCGCTTGAATGCAAGGCAGTGTGCTCCCTTTTTCTTTTTGGATGTCTAAATGACGGCTCCCGTGAGCCTCTTGCTGACGAGCACTGGCGATGCACCTGTGTGCCTACTGAGTGGTACAAAAACCTGTGAAGACGTTTGGCGGCATTTCAAGCGACCCCTTCAGTTACATACGCTCTCTGCTGATGACGGCCGAAAGCCAGAAACACGTGTCCAGAGATACGGCACTCGCTGCACCTACCTTAGGTGAAAGACTTTCTACAGCGATACAGCACTTTCTGCACCTACTAAGGGTGAATAATTTTTTGAAAAATTCTTGCTATTTATATTTAAATGACTGCATTTACCATGATGCCTTGGGGCTATTTTCCGCTTGAATGCAAGGCAGTGTGCTCCCTTTTTCTTTTTGGATGTCTAAATGACGGCTCCCGTGAGCCTCTTGCTGACGAGCACTGGCAATGCACCTGTGTGCCTACTGAGTGGTACAAAAACCTGTGAAGACGTTTGGCGGCATTTCAAGCGACCCCTTCAGTTACATACGCTCTCTGCTGATGACGGCCGAAAGCCAGAAACACGTGTCCAGAGATACGGCACTCGCTGCACCTACCTTAGGTGAAAGACTTTCTACAGCGATACGGCACTTGCTGTACCTACTAAGGGTGAATAATTTTTTGAAAAATTATTGCTATTTATATTTAAATGACTGCATTTACCATGATGCCTTGGGGCTATTTTCCGCTTGAATGCAAGGCAGTGTGCTCCCTTTTTCTTTTTGGATGTCTAAATGACGGCTCCCGTGAGCCTCTTGCTAACGAGCACTGGCGCTGCACCTGTGTGCCTACTGAGTGGTACAAAAACCTGTGAAGACGTTTGGCGGCATTTCAAGCAACCCCTTCAGTTACATACACTCTCTACTGATGACGGCCGAAAGCTAGAAACACGTGTCCAGAGATACGGCACTCGCTGCACCTACCTTAGGGGAAAGACTTTCTACAGCGATACGGCACTTGCTGCACCTACTAATGGTGAATAATTTTTTGAAAAATTCTTGCTATTTATATTTAAATGACTGCATTTACCATGATGCCTTGGGGCTATTTTCCGCTTGAATGCAAGGCAGTGTGCTCCCTTGTTCTTTTTGGATATCTAAATGACGGCTCCCGTGAGCCTCTTGCTGACGAGCACTGGCGAAGCACCTGTGTGCCTACTGAGTGGTACAAAAACCTGTGAAGACGTTTGGCGGCATTTCAAGCGACCCCTTCAGTTACATACGCTCTCTGCTGATGACGGCCGAAAGCCAGAAACACGTGTCCAGAGATACGGCACTCGCTGCACCTACCTTAGGTGAAAGACTTTCTACAGCGATACGGCACTTGCTGCACCTATTAAGGGTGAATAATTTTTTGAAAAATTCTTGCTATTTATATTTAAATGACTGCATTTACCATGATGCCTTGGGGCTATTTTCCGCTTGAATGCAAGGCAGTGTGCTCCCTTTTTCTTTTTGGATGTCTAAATGACGGCTCCCGTGAGCCTCTTGCTGACGAGCACTGGCGATGCACCTGTGTGCCTACTGAGTGGTACAAAAACCTGTGAAGACGTTTGGCGGCATTTCAAGCGACCCCTTCAGTTACATACGCTCTCTGCTGATGACGGCCGAAAGCCAGAAACACGTGTCCAGAGATACGGCACTCGCTGCACCTACCTTAGGTGAAAGACTTTCTACAGCGATACAGCACTTTCTGCACCTACTAAGGGTGAATAATTTTTTGAAAAATTCTTGCTATTTATATTTAAATGACTGCATTTACCATGATGCCTTGGGGCTATTTTCCGCTTGAATGCAAGGCAGTGTGCTCCCTTTTTCTTTTTGGATGTCTAAATGACGGCTCCCGTGAGCCTCTTGCTGACGAGCACTGGCAATGCACCTGTGTGCCTACTGAGTGGTACAAAAACCTGTGAAGACGTTTGGCGGCATTTCAAGCGACCCCTTCAGTTACATACGCTCTCTGCTGATGACGGCCGAAAGCCAGAAACACGTGTCCAGAGATACGGCACTCGCTGCACCTACCTTAGGTGAAAGACTTTCTACAGCGATACGGCACTTGCTGTACCTACTAAGGGTGAATAATTTTTTGAAAAATTATTGCTATTTATATTTAAATGACTGCATTTACCATGATGCCTTGGGGCTATTTTCCGCTTAAATGCAAGGCAGTGTGCTCCCTTTTTCTTTTTGGATGTCTAAATGACGGCTCCCGTGAGCCTCTTGCTAACGAGCACTGGCGCTGCACCTGTGTGCCTACTGAGTGGTACAAAAACCTGTGAAGACGTTTGGCGGCATTTCAAGCAACCCCTTCAGTTACATACACTCTCTACTGATGACGGCCGAAAGCTAGAAACACGTGTCCAGAGATACGGCACTCGCTGCACCTACCTTAGGTGAAAGACTTTCTACAGCGATACGGCACTTGCTGCACCTACTAATGGTGAATAATTTTTTGAAAAATTCTTGCTATTTATATTTAAATGACTGCATTTACCATGATGCCTTGGGGCTATTTTCCGCTTGAATGCAAGGCAGTGTGCTCCCTTGTTCTTTTTGGATATCTAAATGACGGCTCCCGTGAGCCTCTTGCTGACGAGCACTGGCGAAGCACCTGTGTGCCTACTGAGTGGTACAAAAACCTGTGAAGACGTTTGGCGGCATTTCAAGCGACCCCTTCAGTTACATACGCTCTCTGCTGATGACGGCCGAAAGTTAGAAACACGTGTCCAGAGATACGGCACTCGCTGCACCTACCTTAGGTGAAAGACTTTCTACAGCGATAAGGCACTTGCTGCACCTACTAAGGGTGAATAATTTTTTGAAAAATTCTTGCTATTTATATTTAAATGACTGCATTTACCATGATGCCTTGGGGCTATTTTCCGCTTGAATGCAAGGCAGTGTGCTCCCTTTTTCTTTTTGGATGTCTAAATGACGGCTCCCGTGAGCCTCTTGCTGACGAGCACTGGCGATGCACCTGTGTGCCTACTGAGTGGTACAAAAACCTGTGAAGACGTTTGGCGGCATTTCAAGCGACCCCTTCAGTTACATACGCTCTCTGCTGATGACGGCCGAAAGCCAGAAACACGTGTCCAGAGATACGGCACTCGCTGCACCTACCTTAGGTGAAAGACTTTCTACAGCGATACGGCACTTGCTGCACCTACTAAGGGTGAATAATTTTTTGAAAAATTCTTGCTATTTATATTTAAATGACTGCATTTACCATGATGCCTTGGGGCTATTTTCCGCTTGAATGCAAGGCAGTGTGCTCCCTTTTTCTTTTTGGATGTCTAAATGACGGCTCCCGTCAGCCTCTTGCTGACGAGCACTGGCGATGCACCTGTGTGCCTACTGAGTGGTACAAAAACCTGTGAAGACGTTTGGCGGCATTTCAAGCGACCCCTTCAGTTACATACGCTCTCTGCTGATGACGGCCGAAAGCCAGAAACACGTGTCCAGAGATACGGCACTCGCTGCACCTACCTTAGGTGAAAGACTTTCTACAGCGATACGGCACTTTCTGCACCTACTAAGGGTGAATAATTTTTTGAAAAATTCTTGCTATTTATAGTTAAATGACTGCATTTACCATGATGCCTTGGGGCTATTTTCCGCTTGAATGCAAGGCAGTGTGCTCCCTTTTTCTTTTTGGATGTCTAAATGACGGCTCCCGTGAGCCTCTTGCTGACGAGCACTGGCGATGCACCTGTGTGCCTACTGAGTGGTACAAAAACCTGTGAAGACGTTTGGCGGCATTTCAAGCGACCACTTCAGTTACATACGCTCTCTGCTGATGACGGCCGAAAGCCAGAAACACGTGTCCAGAGATACGGCACTCGCTGCACCTACCTTAGGTGAAAGACTTTCTACAGCGATACGGCACTTGCTGCACCTACTAAGGGTGAATAATTTTTTGAAAAATTCTTGCTATTCATATTTAAATGACTGCATTTACCATGATGCCTTGGGGCTATTTTCCGCTTGAATGCAAGGCAGTGTGCTCCCTTTTTCTTTTTGGATGTCTAAATGACGGCTCCCGTGAGCCTCTTGCTGACGAGCACTGGCGATGCACCCGTGTGCCTACTGAGTGGTAAAAAAACCTGTGAAGAAGTTTGGCGGCATTTCAAGCGACCCCTTCAGTTACATACGCTCTCTGCTGATGACGGCCGAAAGCCAGAAACACGTGTCCAGAGATACGGCACTCGCTGCACCTACCTTAGGTGAAAGACTTTCTACAGCGATACGGCACTTGCTGCACCTACTAAGGGTGAATAATTTTTTGAAAAATTCTTGCTATTTATATTTAAATGACTGCATTTACCATGATGCCTTGGGGCTATTTTCCGCTTGAATGCAAGGCAGTGTGCTCCCTTTTTCTTTTTGGATGTCTAAATGACGGTTCCCGTGAGCCTCTTGCTGACGAGCACTGGCGATGCACCTGTGTGCCTACTGAGTGGTACAAAAACCTGTGAAGACGTTTGGTGGCATTTCAAGCGACCCCTTCAGTTACATACGCTCTCTGCTGATGACGGCCGAAAGCCAGAAACACGTGTCCAGAGATACGGCACTCGCTGCACCTACCTTAGGTGAAAGACTTTCTACAGCGATACGGCACTTTCTGCACCTACTAAGGGTGAATAATTTTTTGAAAAATTCTTGCTATTTATAGTTAAATGACTGCATTTACCATGATGCCTTGGGGCTATTTTCCACTTGAATGCAAGGCAGTGTGCTCCCTTTTTCTTTTTGGATGTCTAAATGACGGCTCCCGTGAGCCTCTTGCTGACGAGCACTGGCGATGCACCTGTGTGCCTACTGAGTGGTACAAAAACCTGTGAAGACGTTTGGCGGCATTTCAAGCGACCCCTTCAGTTACATACGCTCTCTGCTGATGACGGCCGAAAGCCAGAAACACGTGTCCAGAGATACGGCACTCGCTGCACCTACCTTAGGTGAAAGACTTTCTACAGCGATACGGCACTTGCTGCACCTACTAAGGGTGAATAATTTTTTGAAAAATTCTTGCTATTTATATTTAAATGACTGCATTTACCATGATGCCTTGGGGCTATTTTCCGCTTGAATGCAAGGCAGTGTGCTCCCTTTTTCTTTTTGGATGTCTAAATGACGGCGCCCGTGAGCCTCTTGCTGACGAGCACTGGCGATGCACCTGTGTGCCTACTGAGTGGTACAAAAACCTGTGAAGACGTTTGGCGGCATTTCAAGCGACCCCTTCAGTTACATACGCTCTCTGCTGATGACGGCCGAAAGCCAGAAACACGTGTCCAGAGATACGGCACTCGCTGCACCTACCTTAGGTGAAAGACTTTCTACAGCGATATGGCACTTGCTGCACCTACTAAGGGTGAATAATTTTTTGAAAAATTCTTGCTATTTATATTTAAATGACTGCATTTACCATGATGCCTTGGGGCTATTTTCCGCTTGAATGCAAGGCAGTGTGCTCCCTTTTTCTTTTTGGATGTCTAAATGACGGCTCCCGTGAGCCTCTTGCTGACGAGCACTGGCGATGCACCTGTGTGCCTACTGAGTGGTACAAAAACCTGTGAAGACGTTTGGCGGCATTTCAAGCGACCCCTTCAGTTACATACGCTCTCTGCTGATGACGGCCGAAAGCCAGATACACGTGTCCAGAGATACGGCACTCGCTGCACCTACCTTAGGTGAAAGACTTTCTACAGCGATACGGCACTTGCTGCACCTACTAAGGGTGAATAATTTTTTGAAAAATTCTTGCTATTTATATTTAAATGACTTCATTTACCATGATGCCTTGGGGCTATTTTCCGCTTGAATGCAAGGCAGTGTGCTCCCTTTTTCTTTTTGGATGTCTAAATGACGGCTCCCGTGAGCCTCTTGCTGACTAGCAATGGCGATGCACCTGTGTGCCTACTGAGTGGTACAAAAACCTGTGAAGACGTTTGGCGGCATTTCAAGCGACCCCTTCAGTTGCATACGCTCTCTGCTGATGACGGCCGAAAGCCAGAAACACGTGTCCAGAGATACGGCACTCGCTGCACCTACCTTAGGTGAAAGACTATCTACAGCGATACAGCACTTGCTGCACCTACTAAGGGTGAATAATTTTTTGAAAAATTCTTGCTATTTATATTTAAATGACTGCATTTACCATGATGCCTTGGGGCTATTTTACGCTTGAATGCAAGGCAGTGTGCTCCCTTTTTCTTTTTGGATGTCTAAATGACGGCTCCCGTGAGCCTCTTGCTGACGAGCACTGGCCATGCACCTGTGTGCCTACTGAGTGGTAAAAAAACCTGTGAAGACGTTTGGCGGCATTTCAAGCGACCCCTTCAGTTACATACGCTCTCTGCTGATGACGGCCGAAAGCCAGAAACACGTGTCCAGAGATACGGCACTCGCTGCACCTGCCTTAGGTGAAAGACTTTCTAGAGCGATACGGCACTTGCTGCACCTACTAAGGGTGAATAATTTTTTGAAAAATTCTTGCTATTTATATTTAAATGACTGCATTTACCATGATGCCTTGGGGCTATTTTCCGCTTGAATGCAAGGCAGTGTGCTCCTTTTTTCTTTTTGGATGTCTAAATGACGGCTCCCGTGAGCCTCTTGCTGACGAGCACTGGCGATGCACCTGTGTGCCTACTGAGTGGTACAAAAACCTGTGAAGACGTTTGGCGGCATTTCAAGCGACCCCTTCAGTTGCATACGCTCTCTGCTGATGACGGCCGAAAGCCAGAAACACGTGTCCAGAGATACGGCACTCGCTGCACCTACCTTAGGTGAAAGACTTTCTACAGCGATACGGCACTTGCTTCACCTACTAAGGGTGAATAATTTTTTGAAAAATGCTTGCTATTTATATTTAAATGACTGCATTTACCATGATGCCTTGGGGCTATTTTCCGCTTGAATGCAAGGCAGTGTGCTCCCTTTTTCTTTTTGGATGTCTAAATGACGGCTCCCGTGAGCCTCTTGCTGACGAGCACTGGCGATGCACCTGTGTGCCTACTGAGTGGTACAAAAACCTGTGAAGACGTTTGGCGGCATTTCAAGCGACCCCTTCAGTTACATACGCTCTCTGCTGATGACGACCGAAAGCCAGAAACACGTGTCCAGAGATACGGCACTCGCTGCACCTACCTTAGGTGAAAGACTTTCTACAGCGATACAGCACTTGCTGCACCTACTAAGGGTGAATAATTTTTTGAAAAATTCTTGCTATTTATATTTAAATGACTACATTTACCATGATGCCTTGGGGCTATTTTCCGCTTGAATGCAAGGCAGTGTGCTCCCTTTTTCTTTTTGGATGTCTAAATGACGGCTCCCGTGAGCCTCTTGCTGACGAGCACTGGCGATGCACCTGTGTACCTACTGAGTGGTACAAAAACCAGTGAAGACGTTTGGCGGCATTTCAAGCGACCCCTTCAGTTACATACGCTCTCTGCTGATGACGGCCGAAAGCCAGAAACACGTGTCCAGAGATACGGCACTCGCTGCACCTACCTTAGGTGAAAGACTTTCTACAGCGATACCGCACTTGCTGCACCTACTAAGGGTGAATAATTTTTTGAAAAATTCTTGCTATTTATATTTAAATGACTGCATTTACCATGATGCCTTGGGGCTATTTTCCGCTTTAATGCAAGGCAGTGTGCTCCCTTTTTCTTTTTGGATGTCTAAATGACGGCTCCCGTGAGCCTCTTGCTGACGAGCACTGGCGATGCACCTGTGTGCCTACTGAGTGGTACAAAAACCTGTGAAGACGTTTGGCGGCATTTCAAGCGACCCCTTCAGTTACATACGCTCTCTGCTGATGACGGCCGAAAGCCAGAAACACGTGTCCAGAGATACGGCACTCGCTGCACCTACCTTAGGTGAAAGACTTTCTACAGCGATACGGCACTTGCTGCACCTATTAAGGGTGAATAATTTTTTGAAAAATTCTTGCTATTTATATTTAAATGACTGCATTTACCATGATGCCTTGGGGCTATTTTCCGCTTGAATGCAAGGCAGTGTGCTCCCTTTTTCTTTTTGGATGTCTAAATGACGGCTCCCGTGAGCCTCTTGCTGACGAGCACTGGTGATGCACCTGTGTGCCTACTGAGTGGTACAAAAACCTGTGAAGACGTTTGGCGGCATTTCAAGCGACCCCTTCAGTTACATACGCTCTCTGCTGATGACGGCCGAAAGCCAGAAACACGTGTCCAGAGATACGGCACTCGCTGCACCTACCTTAGGTGAAAGACTTTCTACAGCGATACAGCACTTTCTGCACCTACTAAGGGTGAATAATTTTTTGAAAAATTCTTGCTATTTATATTTAAATGACTGCATTTACCATGATGCCTTGGGGCTATTTTCCGCTTGAATGCAAGGCAGTGTGCTCCCTTTTTCTTTTTGGATGTCTAAATGACGGCTCCCGTGAGCCTCTTGCTGACGAGCACTGGCAATGCACCTGTGTGCCTACTGAGTGGTACAAAAACCTGTGAAGACGTTTGGCGGCATTTCAAGCGACCCCTTCAGTTACATACGCTCTCTGCTGATGACGGCCGAAAGCCAGAAACACGTGTCCAGAGATACGGCACTCGCTGCACCTACCTTAGGTGAAAGACTTTCTACAGCGATACGGCACTTGCTGTACCTACTAAGGGTGAATAATTTTTTGAAAAATTATTGCTATTTATATTTAAATGACTGCATTTACCATGATGCCTTGGGGCTATTTTCCGCTTGAATGCAAGGCAGTGTGCTCCCTTTTTCTTTTTGGATGTCTAAATGACGGCTCCCGTGAGCCTCTTGCTAACGAGCACTGGCGCTGCACCTGTGTGCCTACTGAGTGGTACAAAAACCTGTGAAGACGTTTGGCGGCATTTCAAGCAACCCCTTCAGTTACATACACTCTCTACTGATGACGGCCGAAAGCTAGAAACACGTGTCCAGAGATACGGCACTCGCTGCACCTACCTTAGGTGAAAGACTTTCTACAGCGATACGGCACTTGCTGCACCTACTAATGGTGAATAATTTTTTGAAAAATTCTTGCTATTTATATTTAAATGACTGCATTTACCATGATGCCTTGGGGCTATTTTCCGCTTGAATGCAAGGCAGTGTGCTCCCTTGTTCTTTTTGGATATCTAAATGACGGCTCCCGTGAGCCTCTTGCTGACGAGCACTGGCGAAGCACCTGTGTGCCTACTGAGTGGTACAAAAACCTGTGAAGACGTTTGGCGGCATTTCAAGCGACCCC
This sequence comes from Pleurodeles waltl, assembly GCF_031143425.1. Classification (NCBI taxonomy): domain Eukaryota; kingdom Metazoa; phylum Chordata; class Amphibia; order Caudata; family Salamandridae; genus Pleurodeles; species Pleurodeles waltl. Next base: position 81,988,464 of record NC_090439.1, read on the forward strand.
TTCAGTTACATACGCTCTCTGCTGATGACGACCGAAAGCCAGAAACACGTGTCCAGAGATACGGCACTCGCTGCACCTACCTTAGGTGAAAGACTTTCTACAGCGATACGGCACTTGCTGCACCTATTAAGGGTGAATAATTTTTTGAAAAATTCTTGCTATTTATATTTAAATGACTGCATTTACCATGATGCCTTGGGGCTATTTTCCGCTTGAATGCAAGGCAGTGTGCTCCCTTTTTCTTTTTGGATGTCTAAATGACGGCTCCCGTGAGCCTCTTGCTGACGAGCACTGGCGATGCACCTGTGTGCCTACTGAGTGGTACAAAAACCTGTGAAGACGTTTGGCGGCATTTCAAGCGACCCCTTCAGTTACATACGCTCTCTGCTGATGACGGCCGAAAGCCAGAAACACGTGTCCAGAGATACGGCACTCGCTGCACCTACCTTAGGTGAAAGACTTTCTACAGCGATACAGCACTTTCTGCACCTACTAAGGGTGAATAATTTTTTGAAAAATTCTTGCTATTTATATTTAAATGACTGCATTTACCATGATGCCTTGGGGCTATTTTCCGCTTGAATGCAAGGCAGTGTGCTCCCTTTTTCTTTTTGGATGTCTAAATGACGGCTCCCGTGAGCCTCTTGCTGACGAGCACTGGCAATGCACCTGTGTGCCTACTGAGTGGTACAAAAACCTGTGAAGACGTTTGGCGGCATTTCAAGCGACCCCTTCAGTTACATACGCTCTCTGCTGATGACGGCCGAAAGCCAGAAACACGTGTCCAGAGATACGGCACTCGCTGCACCTACCTTAGGTGAAAGACTTTCTACAGCGATACGGCACTTGCTGTACCTACTAAGGGTGAATAATTTTTTGAAAAATTATTGCTATTTATATTTAAATGACTGCATTTACCATGATGCCTTGGGGCTATTTTCCGCTTGAATGCAAGGCAGTGTGCTCCCTTTTTCTTTTTGGATGTCTAAATGACGGCTCCCGTGAGCCTCTTGCTAACGAGCACTGGCGCTGCACCTGTGTGCCTACTGAGTGGTACAAAAACCTGTGAAGACGTTTGGCGGCATTTCAAGCAACCCCTTCAGTTACATCCACTCTCTACTGATGACGGCCGAAAGCTAGAAACACGTGTCCAGAGATACGGCACTCGCTGCACCTACCTTAGGTGAAAGACTTTCTACAGCGATACGGCACTTGCTGCACCTACTAATGGTGAATAATTTTTTGAAAAATTCTTGCTATTTATATTTAAATGACTGCATTTACCATGATGCCTTGGGGCTATTTTCCGCTTGAATGCAAGGCAGTGTGCTCCCTTGTTCTTTTTGGATATCTAAATGACGGCTCCCGTGAGCCTCTTGCTGACGAGCACTGGCGAAGCACCTGTGTGCCTACTGAGTGGTACAAAAACCTGTGAAGACGTTTGGCGGCATTTCAAGCGACCCCTTCAGTTACATACGCTCTCTGCTGATGACGGCCGAAAGTTAGAAACACGTGTCCAGAGATACGGCACTCGCTGCACCTACCTTAGGTGAAAGACTTTCTACAGCGATAAGGCACTTGCTGCACCTACTAAGGGTGAATAATTTTTTGAAAAATTCTTGCTATTTATATTTAAATGACTGCATTTACCATGATGCCTTGGGGCTATTTTCCGCTTGAATGCAAGGCAGTGTGCTCCCTTTTTCTTTTTGGATGTCTAAATGACGGCTCCCGTCAGCCTCTTGCTGACGAGCACTGGCGATGCACCTGTGTGCCTACTGAGTGGTACAAAAACCTGTGAAGACGTTTGGCGGCATTTCAAGCGACCCCTTCAGTTACATACGCTCTCTGCTGATGACGGCCGAAAGCCAGAAACACGTGTCCAGAGATACGGCACTCGCTGCACCTACCTTAGGTGAAAGACTTTCTACAGCGATACGGCACTTGCTGCACCTACTAAGGGTGAATAATTTTTTGAAAAATTCTTGCTATTTATATTTAAATGACTGCATTTACCATGATGCCTTGGGGCTATTTTCCGCTTGAATGCAAGGCAGTGTGCTCCCTTTTTCTTTTTGGATGTCTAAATGACGGCTCCCGTCAGCCTCTTGCTGACGAGCACTGGCGATGCACCTGTGTGCCTACTGAGTGGTACAAAAACCTGTGAAGACGTTTGGCGGCATTTCAAGCGACCCCTTCAGTTACATACGCTCTCTGCTGATGACGGCCGAAAGCCAGAAACACGTGTCCAGAGATACGGCACTCGCTGCACCTACCTTAGGTGAAAGACTTTCTACAGCGATACGGCACTTGCTGTACCTACTAAGGGTGAATAATTTTTTGAAAAATTATTGCTATTTATATTTAAATGACTGCATTTACCATGATGCCTTGGGGCTATTTTCCGCTTGAATGCAAGGCAGTGTGCTCCCTTTTTCTTTTTGGATGTCTAAATGACGGCTCCCGTGAGCCTCTTGCTAACGAGCACTGGCGCTGCACCTGTGTGCCTACTGAGTGGTACAAAAACCTGTGAAGACGTTTGGCGGCATTTCAAGCAACCCCTTCAGTTACATCCACTCTCTACTGATGACGGCCGAAAGCTAGAAACACGTGTCCAGAGATACGGCACTCGCTGCACCTACCTTAGGTGAAAGACTTTCTACAGCGATACGGCACTTGCTGCACCTACTAATGGTGAATAATTTTTTGAAAAATTCTTGCTATTTATATTTAAATGACTGCATTTACCATGATGCCTTGGGGCTATTTTCCGCTTGAATGCAAGGCAGTGTGCTCCCTTGTTCTTTTTGGATATCTAAATGACGGCTCCCGTGAGCCTCTTGCTGACGAGCACTGGCGAAGCACCTGTGTGCCTACTGAGTGGTACAAAAACCTGTGAAGACGTTTGGCGGCATTTCAAGCGACCCCTTCAGTTACATACGCTCTCTGCTGATGACGGCCGAAAGTTAGAAACACGTGTCCAGAGATACGGCACTCGCTGCACCTACCTTAGGTGAAAGACTTTCTACAGCGATAAGGCACTTGCTGCACCTACTAAGGGTGAATAATTTTTTGAAAAATTCTTGCTATTTATATTTAAATGACTGCATTTACCATGATGCCTTGGGGCTATTTTCCGCTTGAATGCAAGGCAGTGTGCTCCCTTTTTCTTTTTGGATGTCTAAATGACGGCTCCCGTGAGCCTCTTGCTGACGAGCACTGGCGATGCACCTGTGTGCCTACTGAGTGGTACAAAAACCTGTGAAGACGTTTGGCGGCATTTCAAGCGACCCCTTCAGTTACATACGCTCTCTGCTGATGACGGCCGAAAGCCAGAAACACGTGTCCAGAGATACGGCACTCGCTGCACCTACCTTAGGTGAAAGACTTTCTACAGCGATACGGCACTTGCTGCACCTACTAAGGGTGAATAATTTTTTGAAAAATTCTTGCTATTTATATTTAAATGACTGCATTTACCATGATGCCTTGGGGCTATTTTCCGCTTGAATGCAAGGCAGTGTGCTCCCTTTTTCTTTTTGGATGTCTAAATGACGGCTCCCGTCAGCCTCTTGCTGACGAGCACTGGCGATGCACCTGTGTGCCTACTGAGTGGTACAAAAACCTGTGAAGACGTTTGGCGGCATTTCAAGCGACCCCTTCAGTTACATACGCTCTCTGCTGATGACGGCCGAAAGCCAGAAACACGTGTCCAGAGATACGGCACTCGCTGCACCTACCTTAGGTGAAAGACTTTCTACAGCGATACGGCACTTTCTGCACCTACTAAGGGTGAATAATTTTTTGAAAAATTCTTGCTATTTATAGTTAAATGACTGCATTTACCATGATGCCTTGGGGCTATTTTCCGCTTGAATGCAAGGCAGTGTGCTCCCTTTTTCTTTTTGGATGTCTAAATGACGGCTCCCGTGAGCCTCTTGCTGACGAGCACTGGCGATGCACCTGTGTGCCTACTGAGTGGTACAAAAACCTGTGAAGACGTTTGGCGGCATTTCAAGCGACCACTTCAGTTACATACGCTCTCTGCTGATGACGGCCGAAAGCCAGAAACACGTGTCCAGAGATACGGCACTCGCTGCACCTACCTTAGGTGAAAGACTTTCTACAGCGATACGGCACTTGCTGCACCTACTAAGGGTGAATAATTTTTTGAAAAATTCTTGCTATTCATATTTAAATGACTGCATTTACCATGATGCCTTGGGGCTATTTTCCGCTTGAATGCAAGGCAGTGTGCTCCCTTTTTCTTTTTGGATGTCTAAATGACGGCTCCCGTGAGCCTCTTGCTGACGAGCACTGGCGATGCACCCGTGTGCCTACTGAGTGGTAAAAAAACCTGTGAAGAAGTTTGGCGGCATTTCAAGCGACCCCTTCAGTTACATACGCTCTCTGCTGATGACGGCCGAAAGCCAGAAACACGTGTCCAGAGATACGGCACTCGCTGCACCTACCTTAGGTGAAAGACTTTCTACAGCGATACGGCACTTGCTGCACCTACTAAGGGTGAATAATTTTTTGAAAAATTCTTGCTATTTATATTTAAATGACTGCATTTACCATGATGCCTTGGGGCTATTTTCCGCTTGAATGCAAGGCAGTGTGCTCCCTTTTTCTTTTTGGATGTCTAAATGACGGTTCCCGTGAGCCTCTTGCTGACGAGCACTGGCGATGCACCTGTGTGCCTACTGAGTGGTACAAAAACCTGTGAAGACGTTTGGTGGCATTTCAAGCGACCCCTTCAGTTACATACGCTCTCTGCTGATGACGGCCGAAAGCCAGAAACACGTGTCCAGAGATACGGCACTCGCTGCACCTACCTTAGGTGAAAGACTTTCTACAGCGATACGGCACTTTCTGCACCTACTAAGGGTGAATAATTTTTTGAAAAATTCTTGCTATTTATAGTTAAATGACTGCATTTACCATGATGCCTTGGGGCTATTTTCCACTTGAATGCAAGGCAGTGTGCTCCCTTTTTCTTTTTGGATGTCTAAATGACGGCTCCCGTGAGCCTCTTGCTGACGAGCACTGGCGATGCACCTGTGTGCCTACTGAGTGGTACAAAAACCTGTGAAGACGTTTGGCGGCATTTCAAGCGACCCCTTCAGTTACATACGCTCTCTGCTGATGACGGCCGAAAGCCAGAAACACGTGTCCAGAGATACGGCACTCGCTGCACCTACCTTAGGTGAAAGACTTTCTACAGCGATACGGCACTTGCTGCACCTACTAAGGGTGAATAATTTTTTGAAAAATTCTTGCTATTTATATTTAAATGACTGCATTTACCATGATGCCTTGGGGCTATTTTCCGCATGAATGCAAGGCAGTGTGCTCCCTTTTTCTTTTTGGATGTCTAAATGACGGCGCCCGTGAGCCTCTTGCTGACGAGCACTGGCGATGCACCTGTGTGCCTACTGAGTGGTACAAAAACCTGTGAAGACGTTTGGCGGCATTTCAAGCGACCCCTTCAGTTACATACGCTCTCTGCTGATGACGGCCGAAAGCCAGAAACACGTGTCCAGAGATACGGCACTCGCTGCACCTACCTTAGGTGAAAGACTTTCTACAGCGATACAGCACTTGCTGCACCTACTAAGGGTGAATAATTTTTTGAAAAATTCTTGCTATTTATATTTAAATGACTGCATTTACCATGATGCCTTGGGGCTATTTTCCGCTTGAATGCAAGGCAGTGTGCTCCCTTTTTCTTTTTGGATGTCTAAATGACGGTTCCCGTGAGCCTCTTGCTGACGAGCACTGGCGATGCACCTGTGTGCCTACTGAGTGGTACAAAAACCTGTGAAGACGTTTGGTGGCATTTCAAGCGACCCCTTCAGTTACATACGCTCTCTGCTGATGACGGCCGAAAGCCAGAAACACGTGTCCAGAGATACGGCACTCGCTGCACCTACCTTAGGTGAAAGACTTTCTACAGCGATACGGCACTTTCTGCACCTACTAAGGGTGAATAATTTTTTGAAAAATTCTTGCTATTTATAGTTAAATGACTGCATTTACCATGATGCCTTGGGGCTATTTTCCACTTGAATGCAAGGCAGTGTGCTCCCTTTTTCTTTTTGGATGTCTAAATGACGGCTCCCGTGAGCCTCTTGCTGACGAGCACTGGCGATGCACCTGTGTGCCTACTGAGTGGTACAAAAACCTGTGAAGACGTTTGGCGGCATTTCAAGCGACCCCTTCAGTTACATACGCTCTCTGCTGATGACGGCCGAAAGCCAGAAACACGTGTCCAGAGATACGGCACTCGCTGCACCTACCTTAGGTGAAAGACTTTCTACAGCGATACGGCACTTGCTGCACCTACTAAGGGTGAATAATTTTTTGAAAAATTCTTGCTATTTATATTTAAATGACTGCATTTACCATGATGCCTTGGGGCTATTTTCCGCCTGAATGCAAGGCAGTGTGCTCCCTTTTTCTTTTTGGATGTCTAAATGACGGCGCCCGTGAGCCTCTTGCTGACGAGCACTGGCGATGCACCTGTGTGCCTACTGAGTGGTACAAAAACCTGTGAAGACGTTTGGCGGCATTTCAAGCGACCCCTTCAGTTACATACGCTCTCTGCTGATGACGGCCGAAAGCCAGAAACACGTGTCCAGAGATACGGCACTCGCTGCACCTACCTTAGGTGAAAGACTTTCTACAGCGATATGGCACTTGCTGCACCTACTAAGGGTGAATAATTTTTTGAAAAATTCTTGCTATTTATATTTAAATGACTGCATTTACCATGATGCCTTGGGGCTATTTTCCGCTTGAATGCAAGGCAGTGTGCTCCCTTTTTCTTTTTGGATGTCTAAATGACGGCTCCCGTGAGCCTCTTGCTGACGAGCACTGGCGATGCACCTGTGTGCCTACTGAGTGGTACAAAAACCTGTGAAGACGTTTGGCGGCATTTCAAGCGACCCCTTCAGTTACATACGCTCTCTGCTGATGACGGCCGAAAGCCAGATACACGTGTCCAGAGATACGGCACTCGCTGCACCTACCTTAGGTGAAAGACTTTCTACAGCGATACGGCACTTGCTGCACCTACTAAGGGTGAATAATTTTTTGAAAAATTCTTGCTATTTATATTTAAATGACTTCATTTACCATGATGCCTTGGGGCTATTTTCCGCTTGAATGCAAGGCAGTGTGCTCCCTTTTTCTTTTTGGATGTCTAAATGACGGCTCCCGTGAGCCTCTTGCTGACTAGCAATGGCGATGCACCTGTGTGCCTACTGAGTGGTACAAAAACCTGTGAAGACGTTTGGTGGCATTTCAAGCGACCCCTTCAGTTGCATACGCTCTCTGCTGATGACGGCCGAAAGCCAGAAACACGTGTCCAGAGATACGGCACTCGCTGCACCTACCTTAGGTGAAAGACTATCTACAGCGATACAGCACTTGCTGCACCTACTAAGGGTGAATAATTTTTTGAAAAATTCTTGCTATTTATATTTAAATGACTGCATTTACCATGATGCCTTGGGGCTATTTTACGCTTGAATGCAAGGCAGTGTGCTCCCTTTTTCTTTTTGGATGTCTAAATGACGGCTCCCGTGAGCCTCTTGCTGACGAGCACTGGCCATGCACCTGTGTGCCTACTGAGTGGTAAAAAAACCTGTGAAGACGTTTGGCGGCATTTCAAGCGACCCCTTCAGTTACATACGCTCTCTGCTGATGACGGCCGAAAGCCAGAAACACGTGTCCAGAGATACGGCACTCGCTGCACCTACCTTAGGTGAAAGACTTTCTACAGCGATACGGCACTTGCTGCACCTACTAAGGGTGAATAATTTTTTTAAAAATTCTTGCTATTTATATTTAAATGACTGCATTTACCATGATGCCTTGGGGCTATTTTCCGCTTGAATGCAAGGCAGTGTGCTCCCTTTTTCTTTTTGGATGTCTAAATGACGGCTCCTGTGAGCCTCTTGCTGACGAGCACTGTCGATGCACCTGTTTACCTACTGAGTGGTACAAAAACCTGTGAAGACGTTTGGCGGCATTTCAAGCGACCCCTTCAGTTACATACGCTCTCTGCTGATGACGGCCGAAAGCCAGAAACACGTGTCCAGAGATACGGCACTCGCTGCACCTACCTTAGGTGAAAGACTTTCTACAGCGATACGGCACTTGCTGCACCTATTAAGGGTGAATAATTTTTTGAAAAATTCTTGCTATTTATATTTAAATGACTGCATTTACCATGATGCCTTGGGGCTATTTTCCGCTTGAATGCAAGGCAGTGTGCTCCCTTTTTCTTTTTGGATGTCTAAATGACGGCTCCCGTGAGCCTCTTGCTGACGAGCACTGGCGATGCACCTGTGTGCCTACTGAGTGGTACAAAAACCTGTGAAGACGTTTGGCGGCATTTCAAGCGACCCCTTCAGTTACATACGCTCTCTGCTGATGACGGCCGAAAGCCAGAAACACGTGTCCAGAGATACGGCACTCGCTGCACCTACCTTAGGTGAAAGACTTTCTACAGCGATACAGCACTTTCTGCACCTACTAAGGGTGAATAATTTTTTGAAAAATTCTTGCTATTTATATTTAAATGACTGCATTTACCATGATGCCTTGGGGCTATTTTCCGCTTGAATGCAAGGCAGTGTGCTCCCTTTTTCTTTTTGGATGTCTAAATGACGGCTCCCGTGAGCCTCTTGCTGACGAGCACTGGCAATGCACCTGTGTGCCTACTGAGTGGTACAAAAACCTGTGAAGACGTTTGGCGGCATTTCAAGCGACCCCTTCAGTTACATACGCTCTCTGCTGATGACGGCCGAAAGCCAGAAACACGTGTCCAGAGATACGGCACTCGCTGCACCTACCTTAGGTGAAAGACTTTCTACAGCGATACGGCACTTGCTGTACCTACTAAGGGTGAATAATTTTTTGAAAAATTATTGCTATTTATATTTAAATGACTGCATTTACCATGATGCCTTGGGGCTATTTTCCGCTTGAATGCAAGGCAGTGTGCTCCCTTTTTCTTTTTGGATGTCTAAATGACGGCTCCCGTGAGCCTCTTGCTAACGAGCACTGGCGCTGCACCTGTGTGCCTACTGAGTGGTACAAAAACCTGTGAAGACGTTTGGCGGCATTTCAAGCAACCCCTTCAGTTACATACACTCTCTACTGATGACGGCCGAAAGCTAGAAACACGTGTCCAGAGATACGGCACTCGCTGCACCTACCTTAGGGGAAAGACTTTCTACAGCGATACGGCACTTGCTGCACCTACTAATGGTGAATAATTTTTTGAAAAATTCTTGCTATTTATATTTAAATGACTGCATTTACCATGATGCCTTGGGGCTATTTTCCGCTTGAATGCAAGGCAGTGTGCTCCCTTGTTCTTTTTGGATATCTAAATGACGGCTCCCGTGAGCCTCTTGCTGACGAGCACTGGCGAAGCACCTGTGTGCCTACTGAGTGGTACAAAAACCTGTGAAGACGTTTGGCGGCATTTCAAGCGACCCCTTCAGTTACATACGCTCTCTGCTGATGACGGCCGAAAGCCAGAAACACGTGTCCAGAGATACGGCACTCGCTGCACCTACCTTAGGTGAAAGACTTTCTACAGCGATACGGCACTTGCTGCACCTATTAAGGGTGAATAATTTTTTGAAAAATTCTTGCTATTTATATTTAAATGACTGCATTTACCATGATGCCTTGGGGCTATTTTCCGCTTGAATGCAAGGCAGTGTGCTCCCTTTTTCTTTTTGGATGTCTAAATGACGGCTCCCGTGAGCCTCTTGCTGACGAGCACTGGCGATGCACCTGTGTGCCTACTGAGTGGTACAAAAACCTGTGAAGACGTTTGGCGGCATTTCAAGCGACCCCTTCAGTTACATACGCTCTCTGCTGATGACGGCCGAAAGCCAGAAACACGTGTCCAGAGATACGGCACTCGCTGCACCTACCTTAGGTGAAAGACTTTCTACAGCGATACAGCACTTTCTGCACCTACTAAGGGTGAATAATTTTTTGAAAAATTCTTGCTATTTATATTTAAATGACTGCATTTACCATGATGCCTTGGGGCTATTTTCCGCTTGAATGCAAGGCAGTGTGCTCCCTTTTTCTTTTTGGATGTCTAAATGACGGCTCCCGTGAGCCTCTTGCTGACGAGCACTGGCAATGCACCTGTGTGCCTACTGAGTGGTACAAAAACCTGTGAAGACGTTTGGCGGCATTTCAAGCGACCCCTTCAGTTACATACGCTCTCTGCTGATGACGGCCGAAAGCCAGAAACACGTGTCCAGAGATACGGCACTCGCTGCACCTACCTTAGGTGAAAGACTTTCTACAGCGATACGGCACTTGCTGTACCTACTAAGGGTGAATAATTTTTTGAAAAATTATTGCTATTTATATTTAAATGACTGCATTTACCATGATGCCTTGGGGCTATTTTCCGCTTAAATGCAAGGCAGTGTGCTCCCTTTTTCTTTTTGGATGTCTAAATGACGGCTCCCGTGAGCCTCTTGCTAACGAGCACTGGCGCTGCACCTGTGTGCCTACTGAGTGGTACAAAAACCTGTGAAGACGTTTGGCGGCATTTCAAGCAACCCCTTCAGTTACATACACTCTCTACTGATGACGGACGAAAGCTAGAAACACGTGTCCAGAGATACGGCACTCGCTGCACCTACCTTAGGTGAAAGACTTTCTACAGCGATACGGCACTTGCTGCACCTACTAATGGTGAATAATTTTTTGAAAAATTCTTGCTATTTATATTTAAATGACTGCATTTACCATGATGCCTTGGGGCTATTTTCCGCTTGAATGCAAGGCAGTGTGCTCCCTTGTTCTTTTTGGATATCTAAATGACGGCTCCCGTGAGCCTCTTGCTGACGAGCACTGGCGAAGCACCTGTGTGCCTACTGAGTGGTACAAAAACCTGTGAAGACGTTTGGCGGCATTTCAAGCGACCCCTTCAGTTACATACGCTCTCTGCTGATGACGGCCGAAAGTTAGAAACACGTGTCCAGAGATACGGCACTCGCTGCACCTACCTTAGGTGAAAGACTTTCTACAGCGATAAGGCACTTGCTGCACCTACTAAGGGTGAATAATTTTTTGAAAAATTCTTGCTATTTATATTTAAATGACTGCATTTACCATGATGCCTTGGGGCTATTTTCCGCTTGAATGCAAGGCAGTGTGCTCCCTTTTTCTTTTTGGATGTCTAAATGACGGCTCCCGTGAGCCTCTTGCTGACGAGCACTGGCGATGCACCTGTGTGCCTACTGAGTGGTACAAAAACCTGTGAAGACGTTTGGCGGCATTTCAAGCGACCCCTTCAGTTACATACGCTCTCTGCTGATGACGGCCGAAAGCCAGAAACACGTGTCCAGAGATACGGCACTCGCTGCACCTACCTTAGGTGAAAGACTTTCTACAGCGATACGGCACTTGCTGCACCTACTAAGGGTGAATAATTTTTTGAAAAATTCTTGCTATTTATATTTAAATGACTGCATTTACCATGATGCCTTGGGGCTATTTTCCGCTTGAATGCAAGGCAGTGTGCTCCCTTTTTCTTTTTGGATGTCTAAATGACGGCTCCCGTCAGCCTCTTGCTGACGAGCACTGGCGATGCACCTGTGTGCCTACTGAGTGGTACAAAAACCTGTGAAGACGTTTGGCGGCATTTCAAGCGACCCCTTCAGTTACATACGCTCTCTGCTGATGACGGCCGAAAGCCAGAAACACGTGTCCAGAGATACGGCACTCGCTGCACCTACCTTAGGTGAAAGACTTTCTACAGCGATACGGCACTTTCTGCACCTACTAAGGGTGAATAATTTTTTGAAAAATTCTTGCTATTTATAGTTAAATGACTGCATTTACCATGATGCCTTGGGGCTATTTTCCGCTTGAATGCAAGGCAGTGTGCTCCCTTTTTCTTTTTGGATGTCTAAATGACGGCTCCCGTGAGCCTCTTGCTGACGAGCACTGGCGATGCACCTGTGTGCCTACTGAGTGGTACAAAAACCTGTGAAGACGTTTGGCGGCATTTCAAGCGACCACTTCAGTTACATACGCTCTCTGCTGATGACGGCCGAAAGCCAGAAACACGTGTCCAGAGATACGGCACTCGCTGCACCTACCTTAGGTGAAAGACTTTCTACAGCGATACGGCACTTGCTGCACCTACTAAGGGTGAATAATTTTTTGAAAAATTCTTGCTATTCATATTTAAATGACTGCATTTACCATGATGCCTTGGGGCTATTTTCCGCTTGAATGCAAGGCAGTGTGCTCCCTTTTTCTTTTTGGATGTCTAAATGACGGCTCCCGTGAGCCTCTTGCTGACGAGCACTGGCGATGCACCCGTGTGCCTACTGAGTGGTAAAAAAACCTGTGAAGAAGTTTGGCGGCATTTCAAGCGACCCCTTCAGTTACATACGCTCTCTGCTGATGACGGCCGAAAGCCAGAAACACGTGTCCAGAGATACGGCACTCGCTGCACCTACCTTAGGTGAAAGACTTTCTACAGCGATACGGCACTTGCTGCACCTACTAAGGGTGAATAATTTTTTGAAAAATTCTTGCTATTTATATTTAAATGACTGCATTTACCATGATGCCTTGGGGCTATTTTCCGCTTGAATGCAAGGCAGTGTGCTCCCTTTTTCTTTTTGGATGTCTAAATGACGGTTCCCGTGAGCCTCTTGCTGACGAGCACTGGCGATGCACCTGTGTGCCTACTGAGTGGTACAAAAACCTGTGAAGACGTTTGGTGGCATTTCAAGCGACCCCTTCAGTTACATACGCTCTCTGCTGATGACGGCCGAAAGCCAGAAACACGTGTCCAGAGATACGGCACTCGCTGCACCTACCTTAGGTGAAAGACTTTCTACAGCGATACGGCACTTTCTGCACCTACTAAGGGTGAATAATTTTTTGAAAAATTCTTGCTATTTATAGTTAAATGACTGCATTTACCATGATGCCTTGGGGCTATTTTCCACTTGAATGCAAGGCAGTGTGCTCCCTTTTTCTTTTTGGATGTCTAAATGACGGCTCCCGTGAGCCTCTTGCTGACGAGCACTGGCGATGCACCTGTGTGCCTACTGAGTGGTACAAAAACCTGTGAAGACGTTTGGCGGCATTTCAAGCGACCCCTTCAGTTACATACGCTCTCTGCTGATGACGGCCGAAAGCCAGAAACACGTGTCCAGAGATACGGCACTCGCTGCACCTACCTTAGGTGAAAGACTTTCTACAGCGATACGGCACTTGCTGCACCTACTAAGGGTGAATAATTTTTTGAAAAATTCTTGCTATTTATATTTAAATGACTGCATTTACCATGATGCCTTGGGGCTATTTTCCGCTTGAATGCAAGGCAGTGTGCTCCCTTTTTCTTTTTGGATGTCTAAATGACGGCGCCCGTGAGCCTCTTGCTGACGAGCACTGGCGATGCACCTGTGTGCCTACTGAGTGGTACAAAAACCTGTGAAGACGTTTGGCGGCATTTCAAGCGACCCCTTCAGTTACATACGCTCTCTGCTGATGACGGCCGAAAGCCAGAAACACGTGTCCAGAGATACGGCACTCGCTGCACCTACCTTAGGTGAAAGACTTTCTACAGCGATATGGCACTTGCTGCACCTACTAAGGGTGAATAATTTTTTGAAAAATTCTTGCTATTTATATTTAAATGACTGCATTTACCATGATGCCTTGGGGCTATTTTCCGCTTGAATGCAAGGCAGTGTGCTCCCTTTTTCTTTTTGGATGTCTAAATGACGGCTCCCGTGAGCCTCTTGCTGACGAGCACTGGCGATGCACCTGTGTGCCTACTGAGTGGTACAAAAACCTGTGAAGACGTTTGGCGGCATTTCAAGCGACCCCTTCAGTTACATACGCTCTCTGCTGATGACGGCCGAAAGCCAGATACACGTGTCCAGAGATACGGCACTCGCTGCACCTACCTTAGGTGAAAGACTTTCTACAGCGATACGGCACTTGCTGCACCTACTAAGGGTGAATAATTTTTTGAAAAATTCTTGCTATTTATATTTAAATGACTTCATTTACCATGATGCCTTGGGGCTATTTTCCGCTTGAATGCAAGGCAGTGTGCTCCCTTTTTCTTTTTGGATGTCTAAATGACGGCTCCCGTGAGCCTCTTGCTGACTAGCAATGGCGATGCACCTGTGTGCCTACTGAGTGGTACAAAAACCTGTGAAGACGTTTGGCGGCATTTCAAGCGACCCCTTCAGTTGCATACGCTCTCTGCTGATGACGGCCGAAAGCCAGAAACACGTGTCCAGAGATACGGCACTCGCTGCACCTACCTTAGGTGAAAGACTATCTACAGCGATACAGCACTTGCTGCACCTACTAAGGGTGAATAATTTTTTGAAAAATTCTTGCTATTTATATTTAAATGACTGCATTTACCATGATGCCTTGGGGCTATTTTACGCTTGAATGCAAGGCAGTGTGCTCCCTTTTTCTTTTTGGATGTCTAAATGACGGCTCCCGTGAGCCTCTTGCTGACGAGCACTGGCCATGCACCTGTGTGCCTACTGAGTGGTAAAAAAACCTGTGAAGACGTTTGGCGGCATTTCAAGCGACCCCTTCAGTTACATACGCTCTCTGCTGATGACGGCCGAAAGCCAGAAACACGTGTCCAGAGATACGGCACTCGCTGCACCTGCCTTAGGTGAAAGACTTTCTAGAGCGATACGGCACTTGCTGCACCTACTAAGGGTGAATAATTTTTTGAAAAATTCTTGCTATTTATATTTAAATGACTGCATTTACCATGATGCCTTGGGGCTATTTTCCGCTTGAATGCAAGGCAGTGTGCTCCTTTTTTCTTTTTGGATGTCTAAATGACGGCTCCCGTGAGCCTCTTGCTGACGAGCACTGGCGATGCACCTGTGTGCCTACTGAGTGGTACAAAAACCTGTGAAGACGTTTGGCGGCATTTCAAGCGACCCCTTCAGTTGCATACGCTCTCTGCTGATGACGGCCGAAAGCCAGAAACACGTGTCCAGAGATACGGCACTCGCTGCACCTACCTTAGGTGAAAGACTTTCTACAGCGATACGGCACTTGCTTCACCTACTAAGGGTGAATAATTTTTTGAAAAATGCTTGCTATTTATATTTAAATGACTGCATTTACCATGATGCCTTGGGGCTATTTTCCGCTTGAATGCAAGGCAGTCTGCTCCCTTTTTCTTTTTGGATGTCTAAATGACGGCTCCCGTGAGCCTCTTGCTGACGAGCACTGGCGATGCACCTGTGTGCCTACTGAGTGGTACAAAAACCTGTGAAGACGTTTGGCGGCATTTCAAGCGACCCCTTCAGTTACATACGCTCTCTGCTGATGACGACCGAAAGCCAGAAACACGTGTCCAGAGATACGGCACTCGCTGCACCTACCTTAGGTGAAAGACTTTCTACAGCGATACAGCACTTGCTGCACCTACTAAGGGTGAATAATTTTTTGAAAAATTCTTGCTATTTATATTTAAATGACTACATTTACCATGATGCCTTGGGGCTATTTTCCACTTGAATGCAAGGCAGTGTGCTCCCTTTTTCTTTTTGGATGTCTAAATGACGGCTCCCGTGAGCCTCTTGCTGACGAGCACTGGCGATGCACCTGTGTACCTACTGAGTGGTACAAAAACCAGTGAAGACGTTTGGCGGCATTTCAAGCGACCCCTTCAGTTACATACGCTCTCTGCTGATGACGGCCGAAAGCCAGAAACACGTGTCCAGAGATACGGCACTCGCTGCACCTACCTTAGGTGAAAGACTTTCTACAGCGATACCGCACTTGCTGCACCTACTAAGGGTGAATAATTTTTTGAAAAATTCTTGCTATTTATATTTAAATGACTGCATTTACCATGATGCCTTGGGGCTATTTTCCGCTTGAATGCAAGGCAGTGTGCTCCCTTTTTCTTTTTGGATGTCTAAATGACGGCTCCCGTGAGCCTCTTGCTGACGAGCACTGGCGATGCACCTGTGTGCCTACTGAGTGGTACAAAAACCTGTGAAGACGTTTGGCGGCATTTCAAGCGACCCCTTCAGTTACATACGCTCTCTGCTGATGACGGCCGAAAGCCAGAAACACGTGTCCAGAGATACGGCACTCGCTGCACCTACCTTAGGTGAAAGACTTTCTACAGCGATACGGCACTTGCTGCACCTATTAAGGGTGAATAATTTTTTGAAAAATTCTTGCTATTTATATTTAAATGACTGCATTTACCATGATGCCTTGGGGCTATTTTCCGCTTGAATGCAAGGCAGTGTGCTCCCTTTTTCTTTTTGGATGTCTAAATGACGGCTCCCGTGAGCCTCTTGCTGACGAGCACTGGCGATGCACCTGTGTGCCTACTGAGTGGTACAAAAACCTGTGAAGACGTTTGGCGGCATTTCAAGCGACCCCTTCAGTTACATACGCTCTCTGCTGATGACGGCCGAAAGCCAGAAACACGTGTCCAGAGATACGGCACTCGCTGCACCTACCTTAGGTGAAAGACTTTCTACAGCGATACAGCACTTTCTGCACCTACTAAGGGTGAATAATTTTTTGAAAAATTCTTGCTATTTATATTTAAATGACTGCATTTACCATGATGCCTTGGGGCTATTTTCCGCTTGAATGCAAGGCAGTGTGCTCCCTTTTTCTTTTTGGATGTCTAAATGACGGCTCCCGTGAGCCTCTTGCTGACGAGCACTGGCAATGCACCTGTGTGCCTACTGAGTGGTACAAAAACCTGTGAAGACGTTTGGCGGCATTTCAAGCGACCCCTTCAGTTACATACGCTCTCTGCTGATGACGGCCGAAAGCCAGAAACACGTGTCCAGAGATACGGCACTCGCTGCACCTACCTTAGGTGAAAGACTTTCTACAGCGATACGGCACTTGCTGTACCTACTAAGGGTGAATAATTTTTTGAAAAATTATTGCTATTTATATTTAAATGACTGCATTTACCATGATGCCTTGGGGCTATTTTCCGCTTGAATGCAAGGCAGTGTGCTCCCTTTTTCTTTTTGGATGTCTAAATGACGGCTCCCGTGAGCCTCTTACTAACGAGCACTGGCGCTGCACCTGTGTGCCTACTGAGTGGTACAAAAACCTGTGAAGACGTTTGGCGGCATTTCAAGCAACCCCTTCAGTTACATACACTCTCTACTGATGACGGCCGAAAGCTAGAAACACGTGTCCAGAGATACGGCACTCGCTGCACCTACCTTAGGGGAAAGACTTTCTACAGCGATACGGCACTTGCTGCACCTACTAATGGTGAATAATTTTTTGAAAAATTCTTGCTATTTATATTTAAATGACTGCATTTACCATGATGCCTTGGGGCTATTTTCCGCTTGAATGCAAGGCAGTGTGCTCCCTTGTTCTTTTTGGATATCTAAATGACGGCTCCCGTGAGCCTCTTGCTGACGAGCACTGGCGAAGCACCTGTGTGCCTACTGAGTGGTACAAAAACCTGTGAAGACGTTTGGCGGCATTTCAAGCGACCCCTTCAGTTACATACGCTCTCTGCTGATGACGGCCGAAAGCCAGAAACACGTGTCCAGAGATACGGCACTCGCTGCACCTACCTTAGGTGAAAGACTTTCTACAGCGATACGGCACTTGCTGCACCTATTAAGGGTGAATAATTTTTTGAAAAATTCTTGCTATTTATATTTAAATGACTGCATTTACCATGATGCCTTGGGGCTATTTTCCGCTTGAATGCAAGGCAGTGTGCTCCCTTTTTCTTTTTGGATGTCTAAATGACGGCTCCCGTGAGCCTCTTGCTGACGAGCACTGGCGATGCACCTGTGTGCCTACTGAGTGGTACAAAAACCTGTGAAGACGTTTGGCGGCATTTCAAGCGACCCCTTCAGTTACATACGCTCTCTGCTGATGACGGCCGAAAGCCAGAAACACGTGTCCAGAGATACGGCACTCGCTGCACCTACCTTAGGTGAAAGACTTTCTACAGCGATACAGCACTTTCTGCACCTACTAAGGGTGAATAATTTTTTGAAAAATTCTTGCTATTTATATTTAAATGACTGCATTTACCATGATGCCTTGGGGCTATTTTCCGCTTGAATGCAAGGCAGTGTGCTCCCTTTTTCTTTTTGGATGTCTAAATGACGGCTCCCGTGAGCCTCTTGCTGACGAGCACTGGCAATGCACCTGTGTGCCTACTGAGTGGTACAAAAACCTGTGAAGACGTTTGGCGGCATTTCAAGCGACCCCTTCAGTTACATACGCTCTCTGCTGATGACGGCCGAAAGCCAGAAACACGTGTCCAGAGATACGGCACTCGCTGCACCTACCTTAGGTGAAAGACTTTCTACAGCGATACGGCACTTGCTGTACCTACTAAGGGTGAATAATTTTTTGAAAAATTATTGCTATTTATATTTAAATGACTGCATTTACCATGATGCCTTGGGGCTATTTTCCGCTTGAATGCAAGGCAGTGTGCTCCCTTTTTCTTTTTGGATGTCTAAATGACGGCTCCCGTGAGCCTCTTGCTAACGAGCACTGGCGCTGCACCTGTGTGCCTACTGAGTGGTACAAAAACCTGTGAAGACGTTTGGCGGCATTTCAAGCAACCCCTTCAGTTACATCCACTCTCTACTGATGACGGCCGAAAGCTAGAAACACGCGTCCAGAGATACGGCACTCGCTGCACCTACCTTAGGTGAAAGACTTTCTACAGCGATACGGCACTTGCTGCACCTACTAATGGTGAATAATTTTTTGAAAAATTCTTGCTATTTATATTTAAATGACTGCATTTACCATGATGCCTTGGGGCTATTTTCCGCTTGAATGCAAGGCAGTGTGCTCCCTTGTTCTTTTTGGATATCTAAATGACGGCTCCCGTGAGCCTCTTGCTGACGAGCACTGGCGAAGCACCTGTGTGCCTACTGAGTGGTACAAAAACCTGTGAAGACGTTTGGCGGCATTTCAAGCGACCCCTTCAGTTACATACGCTCTCTGCTGATGACGGCCGAAAGTTAGAAACACGTGTCCAGAGATACGGCACTCGCTGCACCTACCTTAGGTGAAAGACTTTCTACAGCGATAAGGCACTTGCTGCACCTACTAAGGGTGAATAATTTTTTGAAAAATTCTTGCTATTTATATTTAAATGACTGCATTTACCATGATGCCTTGGGGCTATTTTCCGCTTGAATGCAAGGCAGTGTGCTCCCTTTTTCTTTTTGGATGTCTAAATGACGGCTCCCGTGAGCCTCTTGCTGACGAGCACTGGCGATGCACCTGTGTGCCTACTGAGTGGTACAAAAACCTGTGAAGACGTTTGGCGGCATTTCAAGCGACCCCTTCAGTTACATACGCTCTCTGCTGATGACGGCCGAAAGCCAGAAACACGTGTCCAGAGATACGGCACTCGCTGCACCTACCTTAGGTGAAAGACTTTCTACAGCGATACGGCACTTGCTGCACCTACTAAGGGTGAATAATTTTTTGAAAAATTCTTGCTATTTATATTTAAATGACTGCATTTACCATGATGCCTTGGGGCTATTTTCCGCTTGAATGCAAGGCAGTGTGCTCCCTTTTTCTTTTTGGATGTCTAAATGACGGCTCCCGTCAGCCTCTTGCTGACGAGCACTGGCGATGCACCTGTGTGCCTACTGAGTGGTACAAAAACCTGTGAAGACGTTTGGCGGCATTTCAAGCGACCCCTTCAGTTACATACGCTCTCTGCTGATGACGGCCGAAAGCCAGAAACACGTGTCCAGAGATACGGCACTCGCTGCACCTACCTTAGGTGAAAGACTTTCTACAGCGATACGGCACTTTCTGCACCTACTAAGGGTGAATAATTTTTTGAAAAATTCTTGCTATTTATAGTTAAATGACTGCATTTACCATGATGCCTTGGGGCTATTTTCCGCTTGAATGCAAGGCAGTGTGCTCCCTTTTTCTTTTTGGATGTCTAAATGACGGCTCCCGTGAGCCTCTTGCTGACGAGCACTGGCGATGCACCTGTGTGCCTACTGAGTGGTACAAAAACCTGTGAAGACGTTTGGCGGCATTTCAAGCGACCACTTCAGTTACATACGCTCTCTGCTGATGACGGCCGAAAGCCAGAAACACGTGTCCAGAGATACGGCACTCGCTGCACCTACCTTAGGTGAAAGACTTTCTACAGCGATACGGCACTTGCTGCACCTACTAAGGGTGAATAATTTTTTGAAAAATTCTTGCTATTCATATTTAAATGACTGCATTTACCATGATGCCTTGGGGCTATTTTCCGCTTGAATGCAAGGCAGTGTGCTCCCTTTTTCTTTTTGGATGTCTAAATGACGGCTCCCGTGAGCCTCTTGCTGACGAGCACTGGCGATGCACCCGTGTGCCTACTGAGTGGTAAAAAAACCTGTGAAGAAGTTTGGCGGCATTTCAAGCGACCCCTTCAGTTACATACGCTCTCTGCTGATGACGGCCGAAAGCCAGAAACACGTGTCCAGAGATACGGCACTCGCTGCACCTACCTTAGGTGAAAGACTTTCTACAGCGATACGGCACTTGCTGCACCTACTAAGGGTGAATAATTTTTTGAAAAATTCTTGCTATTTATATTTAAATGACTGCATTTACCATGATGCCTTGGGGCTATTTTCCGCTTGAATGCAAGGCAGTGTGCTCCCTTTTTCTTTTTGGATGTCTAAATGACGGTTCCCGTGAGCCTCTTGCTGACGAGCACTGGCGATGCACCTGTGTGCCTACTGAGTGGTACAAAAACCTGTGAAGACGTTTGGTGGCATTTCAAGCGACCCCTTCAGTTACATACGCTCTCTGCTGATGACGGCCGAAAGCCAGAAACACGTGTCCAGAGATACGGCACTCGCTGCACCTACCTTAGGTGAAAGACTTTCTACAGCGATACGGCACTTTCTGCACCTACTAAGGGTGAATAATTTTTTGAAAAATTCTTGCTATTTATAGTTAAATGACTGCATTTACCATGATGCCTTGGGGCTATTTTCCACTTGAATGCAAGGCAGTGTGCTCCCTTTTTCTTTTTGGATGTCTAAATGACGGCTCCCGTGAGCCTCTTGCTGACGAGCACTGGCGATGCACCTGTGTGCCTACTGAGTGGTACAAAAACCTGTGAAGACGTTTGGCGGCATTTCAAGCGACCCCTTCAGTTACATACGCTCTCTGCTGATGACGGCCGAAAGCCAGAAACACGTGTCCAGAGATACGGCACTCGCTGCACCTACCTTAGGTGAAAGACTTTCTACAGCGATACGGCACTTGCTGCACCTACTAAGGGTGAATAATTTTTTTAAAAATTCTTGCTATTTATATTTAAATGACTGCATTTACCATGATGCCTTGGGGCTATTTTCCGCTTGAATGCAAGGCAGTGTGCTCCCTTTTTCTTTTTGGATGTCTAAATGACGGCGCCCGTGAGCCTCTTGCTGACGAGCACTGGCGATGCACCTGTGTGCCTACTGAGTGGTACAAAAACCTGTGAAGACGTTTGGCGGCATTTCAAGCGACCCCTTCAGTTACATACGCTCTCTGCTGATGACGGCCGAAAGCCAGAAACACGTGTCCAGAGATACGGCACTCGCTGCACCTACCTTAGGTGAAAGACTTTCTACAGCGATACAGCACTTGCTGCACCTACTAAGGGTGAATAATTTTTTGAAAAATTCTTGCTATTTATATTTAAATGACTGCATTTACCATGATGCCTTGGGGCTATTTTCCGCTTGAATGCAAGGCAGTGTGCTCCCTTTTTCTTTTTGGATGTCTAAATGACGGTTCCCGTGAGCCTCTTGCTGACGAGCACTGGCGATGCACCTGTGTGCCTACTGAGTGGTACAAAAACCTGTGAAGACGTTTGGTGGCATTTCAAGCGACCCCTTCAGTTACATACGCTCTCTGCTGATGACGGCCGAAAGCCAGAAACACGTGTCCAGAGATACGGCACTCGCTGCACCTACCTTAGGTGAAAGACTTTCTACAGCGATACGGCACTTTCTGCACCTACTAAGGGTGAATAATTTTTTGAAAAATTCTTGCTATTTATAGTTAAATGACTGCATTTACCATGATGCCTTGGGGCTATTTTCCACTTGAATGCAAGGCAGTGTGCTCCCTTTTTCTTTTTGGATGTCTAAATGACGGCTCCCGTGAGCCTCTTGCTGACGAGCACTGGCGATGCACCTGTGTGCCTACTGAGTGGTACAAAAACCTGTGAAGACGTTTGGCGGCATTTCAAGCGACCCCTTCAGTTACATACGCTCTCTGCTGATGACGGCCGAAAGCCAGAAACACGTGTCCAGAGATACGGCACTCGCTGCACCTACCTTAGGTGAAAGACTTTCTACAGCGATACGGCACTTGCTGCACCTACTAAGGGTGAATAATTTTTTGAAAAATTCTTGCTATTTATATTTAAATGACTGCATTTACCATGATGCCTTGGGGCTATTTTCCGCCTGAATGCAAGGCAGTGTGCTCCCTTTTTCTTTTTGGATGTCTAAATGACGGCGCCCGTGAGCCTCTTGCTGACGAGCACTGGCGATGCACCTGTGTGCCTACTGAGTGGTACAAAAACCTGTGAAGACGTTTGGCGGCATTTCAAGCGACCCCTTCAGTTACATACGCTCTCTGCTGATGACGGCCGAAAGCCAGAAACACGTGTCCAGAGATACGGCACTCGCTGCACCTACCTTAGGTGAAAGACTTTCTACAGCGATATGGCACTTGCTGCACCTACTAAGGGTGAATAATTTTTTGAAAAATTCTTGCTATTTATATTTAAATGACTGCATTTACCATGATGCCTTGGGGCTATTTTCCGCTTGAATGCAAGGCAGTGTGCTCCCTTTTTCTTTTTGGATGTCTAAATGACGGCTCCCGTGAGCCTCTTGCTGACGAGCACTGGCGATGCACCTGTGTGCCTACTGAGTGGTACAAAAACCTGTGAAGACGTTTGGCGGCATTTCAAGCGACCCCTTCAGTTACATACGCTCTCTGCTGATGACGGCCGAAAGCCAGATACACGTGTCCAGAGATACGGCACTCGCTGCACCTACCTTAGGTGAAAGACTTTCTACAGCGATACGGCACTTGCTGCACCTACTAAGGGTGAATAATTTTTTGAAAAATTCTTGCTATTTATATTTAAATGACTTCATTTACCATGATGCCTTGGGGCTATTTTCCGCTTGAATGCAAGGCAGTGTGCTCCCTTTTTCTTTTTGGATGTCTAAATGACGGCTCCCGTGAGCCTCTTGCTGACTAGCAATGGCGATGCACCTGTGTGCCTACTGAGTGGTACAAAAACCTGTGAAGACGTTTGGTGGCATTTCAAGCGACCCCTTCAGTTGCATACGCTCTCTGCTGATGACGGCCGAAAGCCAGAAACACGTGTCCAGAGATACGGCACTCGCTGCACCTACCTTAGGTGAAAGACTATCTACAGCGATACAGCACTTGCTGCACCTACTAAGGGTGAATAATTTTTTGAAAAATTCTTGCTATTTATATTTAAATGACTGCATTTACCATGATGCCTTGGGGCTATTTTACGCTTGAATGCAAGGCAGTGTGCTCCCTTTTTCTTTTTGGATGTCTAAATGACGGCTCCCGTGAGCCTCTTGCTGACGAGCACTGGCCATGCACCTGTGTGCCTACTGAGTGGTAAAAAAACCTGTGAAGACGTTTGGCGGCATTTCAAGCGACCCCTTCAGTTACATACGCTCTCTGCTGATGACGGCCGAAAGCCAGAAACACGTGTCCAGAGATACGGCACTCGCTGCACCTACCTTAGGTGAAAGACTTTCTACAGCGATACGGCACTTGCTGCACCTACTAAGGGTGAATAATTTTTTTAAAAATTCTTGCTATTTATATTTAAATGACTGCATTTACCATGATGCCTTGGGGCTATTTTCCGCTTGAATGCAAGGCAGTGTGCTCCCTTTTTCTTTTTGGATGTCTAAATGACGGCTCCTGTGAGCCTCTTGCTGACGAGCACTGTCGATGCACCTGTTTACCTACTGAGTGGTACAAAAACCTGTGAAGACGTTTGGCGGCATTTCAAGCGACCCCTTCAGTTACATACGCTCTCTGCTGATGACGGCCGAAAGCCAGAAACACGTGTCCAGAGATACGGCACTCGCTGCACCTTCCTTAGATGAAAGACTTTCTACAGCAATACAGCACTTGCTGCACCTACTAAGGGTGAATAATTTTTTGAAAAATTCTTGCTATTTATATTTAAATGACTGCATTTACCATGATGCCTTGGGGCTATTTTCCGCTTGAATGCAAGGCAGTGTGCTCCCTTTTTCTTTTAGGATGTCTAAATGACGGCTCCCGTGAGCCTCTTGCTGACGAGCACTGGCGATGCACCTGTGTGCCTACTGAGTGGTACAAAAACCTGTGAAGACGTTTGGCGGCATTTCAAGCGACCTCTTCAGTTACATACGCTCTCTGCTGATGATGGCCGAAAGCCAGAAACACGTGTCCAGAGATACGGCACTCGCTGCACCTACCTTAGGTGAAAGACTTTCTACAGCGATACGGCACTTGCTGCACCTACTAAGGGTGAATAATTTTTGGAAAAATTCTTGCTATTTATATTTAAATGACTGCATTTACCATGATGCCTTGGGGCTATTTTCCGCTTGAATGCAAGGCAGTGTGCTCCCTTTTTCTTTTTGTATGTCTAAATGACGGCTCCTGTGAGCCTCTTGCTGACGAGCACTGGCGAAGCATCTGTGTGCCTACTGAGTGGTACAAAAACCTGTGAAGACGTTTGGCGGCATTTCAAGCGACCCCTTCACTTACATACGCTCTCTGCTGATGACGGCCGAAAGCCAGAAACACGTGTCCAGAGATAAGGCACTCGCTGCACCTACCTTAGGTGAAAGACTTTCTACAGCGATACGGCACTTGCTGCACCTACTAAGGGTGAATAATTTTTTGAAAAATTCTTGCTATTTATATTTAAATGACTGCATTTACCATGATGCCTTGGGGCTATTTTCCGCTTGAATGCAAGGCAGTGTGCTCCCTTTTTCTTTTTGGATGTCTAAATGATGGCTCCCGTGAGCCTCTTGCTGACGAGCACTGGCGATGCACCTGTGTGCCTACTGAGTGGTACAAAAACCTGTGAAGACGTTTGGCGGCATTTCAAGCGACCCCTTCAGTTACATACGCTCTCTGCTGATGACGGCCGAAAGCCAGAAAGACGTGTTCAGAGATACGGCACTCGCTGCACCTACCTTAGGTGAAAGACTTTCTACAGCGATACGGTACTTGCTGCACCTACTAAGGGTGAATAATTTTTTGAAAAATTCTTGCTATTTATATTTAAATGACTGCATTTACCATGATGCCTTGGGGCTATTTTCCGCTTGAATGCAAGGCAGTGTGCTCCCTTTTTCTTTTTGGATGTCTAAATGACGGCTCCCGTCAGCCTCTTGCTGACGAGCACTGGCGATGCACCTGTGTGCCTACTGAGTGGTACAAAAACCTGTGAAGATTTTTGGCGGCATTTCAAGCGACCCCTTCAGTTACATACGCTCTCTGCTGATGACGGCCGAAAGCCAGAAACACCTGTCCAGAGATACAGCACTCGCTGCACCTACCTTAGGTGAAAGACTTTCTACAGCGATACGGCACTTGCTGCACCTACTAAGGGTGAATAATTTTTTGAAAAATTCTTGCTATTTATATTTAAATGACTGCATTTACCATGATGCCTTGGGGCTATTTTCCGCTTGGATGCAAGGCAGTGTGCTCCCTTTTTCTTTTTGGATGTCTAAATGACGGCTCCCGTGAGCCTCTTGCTGACGAGCACTGGCGTTGCACCTGTGTGCCTACTGAGTGGTACAAAAACCTGTGAAGACGTTTGGCGGCATTTCAAGCGACCCCTTCAGTTACATACGCTCTCTGCTGATGACGGCCGAAAGCCAGAAACACGTGTCCAGAGATACGGCACTCGCTGCACCTACCTTAGGTGAAAGACTTTCTACAGCGATACGGCACTTGCTGCACCTACTAAGGGTGAATAATTTTTTGAAAAAATCTTGCTAGTTATATTTAAATGACTGCATTTACCATGATGCCTTGGGGCTATTTTCCGCTTGAATGCAAGGCAGTGTGCTCCCTTTTTCTTTTTGGATGTCTAAATGACGGCTCCAGTGAGCCTCTTGCTGACGAGCACTGGCTATGCACCTGTGTGCCTACTGAGTGATACTAAAACCTGTGAAGACGTTTGGCGGCATTTCAAGCGACCCCTTCAGTTACATACGCTCTCTGCTGATGACGGCCGAAAGCCAGAAACACGTGTCCAGAGATACGGCACTCGCTGCACCTACCTTAGGTGAAAGACTTTCTACAGCGATACGGCACTTGCTGCACCTACTAAGGGTGAATAATTTTTTGAAAAATTCTTGCTATTTATATTTAAATGACTGCATTTACCATGATGTCTTGGGGCTATTTTCCGCTTGAATGCAAGGCAGTGTGCTCCCTTTTTCTTTTTGGATGTCTAATTGACGGCTCCCGTGAGCCTCTTGCTGACGAGCACTGGCGATGCACCTGTGTGACTACTGAGTGGTACAAGAACCTGTGAAGACGTTTGGCGGCATTTCAAGCGACCCCTTCAGTTACATACGTTCTCTGCTGATGACGGCCGAAAGCCAGAAACACGTGTCCAGAGATACGGCACTCGCTGCACCTACCTTAGGTGAAAGACTTTCTACAGCGATACGACACTTGCTGCACCTACTAAGGGTGAATCATTTTTTGAAAAATTCTTGCTATTTATATTTAAATGACTGCATTTACCATGATGCATTGGGGCTATTTTCCGCTTGAATGCAAGGCAGTGTGCTCCCTTTTTCTTTTTGGATGTCTAAATGACGGCTCCCGTGAGCCTCTTGCTGACGAGCACTGGTGATGCACCTGTGTGCCTACTGAGTGGTACAAAAACCTGTGAAGACGTTTGGCGGCATTTCAAGCGACCCCTTCAGTTACATACGCTCTCTGCTGATGACGGCCGAAAGCCAGAAACACGTGTCCAGAGATACGGCACTCGCTGCACCTACCTTAGGTGAAAGACTTTCTACAGCGATACGGCACTTGCTGCACCTACTAAGGGTGAATAATTTTTTTTTAAAATTCTTGCTATTTATATTTAAATGACTGCATTTACCATGATGCCTTGGGGCTATTTTCCGCTTGAATGCAAGGCAGTTTGCTCCCTTTTTCTTTTTGGATGGTTTGTCATTGGTGGTGCTTATGTCCCAAAAAACCTAGGAAGTTCACACAGCATTTGTTGCTACATGTATGACAAACACATTTCCTTTCTCATTTCCACACTGAATAGCATCTGATGGTTGGACACATTGACTCCACATGCATACAAGCAGATTTGAGAAAACGCGCCTTGTGATGTTCACACAGTGGGACAACTACAATAGTCAGAGCCAATTAACACACACTGAGACATAGGCATTGAGTCACGGTATTGATTTGCGTAGCCTTGCTATCCTCTCTTGACACAAAACATCCCCAAACAAATGGGTAATACCTATTTGTATTCCACACGTTTGGCCATCTATTGCGTCTGTGAAGAGTGCAAATCCGGTACAACAACTAGACAATCATGGTCTGCAGTAGTATGATCTGTCACATGTGCCCATACACCGGAATGCACAATGTTGGTGCAATCAGCCTGTCTCTCTATTGTCACACCTGTCATGTACTATTAAAAAGGAGAAATGACCCAAACCCAGTCAAAGACAGAAATGTTTACACATACTCGTCAAAAAAGACACACATGCATGAATAAATGATGCATATGCGTCGAAAAATGACGCTCATTGCCATGATACATCCATTGGGGCCTTGAGCGGTAATTCTCACACTGTACCCCATGAAATTGGTTAAGTATGAAACACATTTGAAAATATGGATGCAGGGTTATTTCTAAGCATATGCTAAAAAAAAAAAGACGTTATAATATTTTGACGCATAAGAATAAAAATGCCCCGCATTTGAGGCAGGAAGTGATGTAATAGAATATCCTGTTTATAGAATTGGTACTGTGGGTGTACTTTCACTTTCACTTTGCAGTCTATGATATTTCCTGAGTGTGCGGCTGTGTTTTGACTTGTCTCTCTGTGCATTTTGTGATTTTGTCTCCTGTGTGGTCTTTAAATTGTATTTTTGTGTTTCCTAAGTGTCTGTGGTATCCTGTGTTAGTGTATTTTTTGTCATTTCTGGTGTATAAATTTGTCTTTGTACTGTTAGGAGTCTGTTGTGGGTAGTGTTAGTTTGGGGATAGTTGGGCTGTTTTCTGGTAACAAATTATAATTTCCCTCTCCTACTTTCCCTTCATTCTCTTCTGTACCCCTTTATTTCCTTTTTTTGTGCAAGCATGTTGGGTAGGCCTCATTTTGGCAGGATGGGAGAGGATCAGCTGGGTGGATTTATTTGGCTGGTGTGCCACTTCCTACCCTTAATGATCGAGGCAGGTGTGCGTGTGATACAGGAGTATCACACAGAGGCAAGGAGGCTCCGGTGGGCAAAGGTCCTGTACCATCTAAAGCGAATCTACAACACACCGCGCAACGACCACCAGCTGAAACACCGTTGGACTGACCTGGTTGCCCGGGAGCAAGACCTGCTGGACCACCTGGGGATTGTGATTGGTGGCCCCGTTGGTGAGTACAAATCAGAGTAATGTGCACATTTAAATGCTCTGTAGTGACAGTAGCATATTTGTTCATATGCTGCACGCAATGTTTTTGGACATGTGGAATGGAAGTTAAACATACAGTTGCCTGTGAGTTATACAATAATTCCAACACATTACCGTCATTTGTTGACGCAACAGCTGCACTAACTTACAAAACACAACAGAAGCCTGTAAATTAGTGCTGCCTTCACATCAATAGATGATGCAAATGTGGCTCTAACATATGTTTTATGCACTGTCTGTGAGCGTACCAGGAAAGACATGTTTTTAATCCAGATATTTTCTAGAAATAATGTGTCCAGAACTGGATTCTGACACATACGTAACAACTTATAGCTGACCTCAGGTAACATCTTAGATATTTGGACTTTGTTGTGCCACAATTAAATAATGGATGGATGTCAAAAGTAATGCACACAGGTTCACATCTCTATGTTTGGTGCAACTTACCATAGCTGTGGCACATAAAATGAAGCAAATGATACAAATTGAGGGGTAACAACTGTCCCTGGCCCTCTGTACATTGTACCTGTGTGTTTTACACTGGTCTTAGTCACAATAGCTGGGTGACTGGTATTGCAGTCCTCAAGAAAAGTGGCTTTGCAAGTCTCTCATGGATCTACATGATGAGAGGAATACACTCCATGAATGAGTCTGCAAACAAATGATGGAGCATGTTTGCCATCACATGATAGTTATGGCCACTGCATGTGTGCAGGTATTTGTGTATCACTCACTTGAGTGCCCGGGACTGTACATGTTTGCAGTGGTATGTCGGATGCAGTATCATCATGTCTGAGAGGCTTGACTTTCTGACTTAATCTTACACATAGTATTTGTATTTGGAAGTGTTGTACAGTGCACAGACATTGAGCGCATTTCTCCTTTCCACTCTTTGCAGGTGGACCTGTCCCTACCCAGTGTTCCCCAACCCCCGGGCCGCGGACCGGTGCCTGTCCGTGGATCAATCGGCACCGGGCCGCCCCACTGTGGCGGGCGGTAAATGTTTGATAATTTTTCCGTGGCCCGCTTGTCACACAATGGGACAAGCGGGCCACGGAAAAATTATCAAACATTTACCGGTCCGCGGCGATAAAAAGGTTGGACAACATTGCCCTACACTATCGGAGAGGTGGCTCGATTTGCAGACCCAGACATCCCCAGTAAGTGTTGATATTTCTGTTCTGTGTTGTGTTTGCTGCTGTTGTGTGATTGACTCCTGTGTGTAGGACACATAGCAAAGTGTGATGCACTGGTCAATGATCGGATA
Source organism: Pleurodeles waltl (assembly GCF_031143425.1). Lineage (NCBI taxonomy): Eukaryota > Metazoa > Chordata > Amphibia > Caudata > Salamandridae > Pleurodeles > Pleurodeles waltl. The sequence continues at coordinate 82,018,553 of NC_090439.1, forward strand.
TGTTCCTTGAGTGGAGTACCATTTTTTTCCCATCTTTGAGTTGGACAATCATTAGCGTAAAGTCATAATTTGTACTTGTAGGGCAGTCCTGTAGGCACGGCCATGTGGATAAAAATGTTATTCAGAAATGTAGCAGAGGACCATATTTGTGATTTAGTCTGCAAGTCAGACCCTGATTCTCACAGAATAGGGATACCAAAGTCTTACCCACAGACTTCAGCTTCCCTATTCACTAATGAACATGTTTGACTGTATGTTTGACTTCCTAGCAGCATGTAGCTCCACATGTTGAGGCACTTGAGTACAATGGCCTAGGTGTGCATGCAGCTCATGGGCAGATGGGTTATTGCATCTATCTGCTTGTTGTAAGTCATGTGTTACTGGTAGGTAATGATGTTGACAATTGTCTGCATTTCCAAACATAAGTGTGGATGGGATTGTCCAAGGTTTGGGTGTATCCTAGTTGGACATCCTCCTTACCTGTGGTGGGCTGCTCAAACCCATGTACAGCTGTCCAAAGATTCCTGGGTGTCCTTGATGTTTGGAAGTATTTGTTGCTTGTCCATCCCCCTCAGGAACAGGCGTAGGTTTGTGAAAAGTGTACCTAGGACTGATGATCCAAGTTTAGTACAAAGACATGTGAATCTGTAAGCCCCTTGTCCAAACCTAGGATACCCACTCATGATTAGCAACTGCATTCTATCCTGGCAATTCCATTCACAACTCGCAGATCTTGTGGCCCTTGATTGTCATCAAGAAGATAGTCATTAGTTGGCCTGTCACTGGTGGAGGACTTGCAGCATTTTGTTACGTGCCAAATGGCTGAACAATGATGCATAGGTCATTCAAGTTGTTACCCATCTTTTAGAGTATTGCTGTGCTGTTTGATAGGACATGTGTAGGCTGCTTTGGCATGTACTTCCTCAGGGACAATCAGTGATCTGTAAGATGATATGGGCTGTTTCTGGTACATTAAATGTATTGTCTGATTAACTTTTGGAGCCATATCACACAATGAAGTACCTAATGTTTGGTTTTCTATTTGTTTTAACAGCTGCCAAAGTGAATCCCATCCAGATTCGGGAGTTTCAGCGCAGGGCAATGCGTTACCACCACATTCTGCATGTGGAGTCGGGATTCCGCAACATGGCAAGGCGTTTTCACCATGAAAGAGCCTCCGGAGTGTGGAGGGCATTTGGCCAAGGGGGCCCTTTTGTGCCTACCACAGCCACCACCACCAGCACCACCACTACCACACAGGTGGCACCAACCTTAGCAGGCACATTTGCAGGACCGTCAACCTCCACTGCTGCAGGACCTGTCACAGCACCACCTGCACCTCCTCCTACAGGCATAGCACCGACAAGGGGACATACTTCTTCAACTGTCACCCAGACCACCCCTGCTGCAGTCATTGACCCAGCAGATTTTCAGCAGATGCAACAGAACTTGGACCGTATGTTGAGGAAAATTAACAGGCTGCAGCAGGAGGTGGCACAAGTAAATAGGAGGGCACGTGCCATTAAAAGGACCCTGGGGAGGGTGAACTTGTAAACAATATACCCTCAGCCATGATTTACTCCCCTCCCTCCTCTCTCCTTGTTCTTTTAATTAGTGGGTTTAGGGGGCTTAGTGTAAGGTTAGTATAGGCTGTTAGTTTGGTTAACAGTAGTGGGTGGGTGGGTCGGGGTATGATGTTGAGGTTTTGGTGTTTTATTAAAAAAATAATATATATATATATATATAAATACCAAAAAAAATATATTTGTTTAGTTTAAGATAATATGTGTTTAGGTTAGTATATGTTGTCCTCCATGTGTCCCATCTAGGTTAGTTAGAGCCAGTTGTGGGTAATGTTTAGTTGGGATAGGTTAGGTTAGCTAAGGTGTTTCCCCTGCTTTTAGCTTCTGTTTTTACTGTTTAATAAATATTTAGGTAACCCCTTACAGTATGTGTCACATGCTTGGGGATCAGGGCCTTGGCATGAGTGAACAGTGTCTCTTTAGTATTAGCTTTTGTGTCCCATGCTGCAACCAAATCCTAACTGAGCTGTTACATTGGCAGCTACACCAAAGCTACTTTGTTAAGATTCTGCCATCCATTGCATCCACCACTCACGGTTACTATGGATCCCAAAGTGTTGTTAATTTTTGATGTATGTTTTCAATGTCACATACTTTGCTACCAGAATTGGTATTGAGGACAATGTGTTAGGTCTGTCTGCAGCCTGATGTAGCCAAACTCCAACGCAAAGCCACAAACAGTCGCCTAAGATGCATCCTGCTTAACACCCTCTCCGTCCACAAACATGCAATTAAACTCTGGGACCTGCTGACCACATACTCACCCGGCGTCGCATTCCTCACTGAAACCTGGATGAATTCGGCCTCGGAACCAGACATAGCCATAGCCATACCAGATAACTACATGATCACCAGAAGAGACCGCAGCAACAGACCAGGAGAAGGAATCGCCATAGTCCACAAAAACACCTTAAGAGTCTCTACTAACTCCCACAACACCATCAAATCAGCCGAGCACCTCCATTTCAAAATCCACATCAATGCCAATGACACCATCAGAGGAACACTGGTCTACAGACCCCCAGGCCCCAGACCGCAGTTCTGCGACAACATCACCGACGCCATTACCTCCCAAGCCCTTTCCTCAACGGACTACATCCTCCTCAGCGACCTAAACTTCCACCTTGAAAATAACAACGATATCAACTCCACCAACTTAACCGACAACCTCGCCAACCTCGGCCTCAAGCAACTCGTCACCTCACCCACCCACTCCGCAGGCCACACACTCGATCCCATCTTCTCAGCCAGCAACCACATCTCCTTCAGCCACACCACCGAACTCAGCTGGACTGACCACCGCTGCATCCACTTCTCCTACCAGAAACCAGTCACTCACCACCACCGCACACAAGCCCCCCGACGCAAATGGAGCAAAATATGAACTGATCAACTCATTTCCACCCTCGCCCGGGCCCCACCCACTGGGACCCCGGATCCCAACACAGCCTCCACCAACATTCATCGCTGGATAGAAGACTGCACCAACACCCTCGCAACGCAAAAAAAAAAAAAAAAAACACCCCCCACAGAAACATGGCCAGCTGGTTTACCCCAGAACTACAAGAATCCAAATGACTATACCGCATATTGGAAAAAAACTGGCACACCGAACCTACCAACTCCAACCACATCGCCTTCAAGGACGCCATACGCAAACATCACCAACTGATCCGCACCACCAAAAGGACTCACTTTAAAAACCGCATTGACACCAACTCCCACAACAGCAAGGAGCTCTTCGGCATCATCAAAGAGCTCTCCACTCCCAGGACCTGCTCCAACGAACCCCCGCCATCGCAGGTGCTCTGCAACTCACTCGCAACCCATTTCCGTCAAAAGATAGAAGAAATCTACTACAGCTTCAACCCCCAGACCCACCAGCTGACTACAAACACCCACAAACCCAAAGCCCCATGCAACACCCACCTCCTCCACACCTGGACCCCCGCCAGCATAGAAGACACCACCAACACCATGGCCTCCATTCACTCCGGATCACCATCAGACCCCTGCCCACACCATATCTTCAATAAAGCCAACATCATCATCACCCCCTACCTCTGCAACACCATCAACAGCTCCTTTGAGTCAGCCACCTTCCCAGAAAGATGGAAGCACGCAGAAGTCAACACCCAGCTAAAAAACCCTAAGGCTGACCCAGACGACCCCAAGAACTACCGGCCGATCTCCCTCCTCCCTTTCCCAGCCAAGGTCAACAAATTTTTTTTTAACATCCAATTATCCTGGTTCCTGGAAGACAGCAAGGCACTCGACCTCTCCCAATTCGGATTCCGCAAAAACCACATCACTGAGACCGCACTCATTGCTGCCACAGACAACATCAGGACCATGCTCGACGGAGGTGAAACAGCAGCACTCATCCTCCTGGACCCCTACGCTGCCTTTCACATGGTATGTCACCACATTCTCCGCACACGCCTCCACAACGCTGGAATCCGGGACAAGGCACTCTATTGGCTCTCGTCATTTCTTGCAGGCAGAACCCAGAGAGTCCACCTTCCGCTGTTCCGGTCATAAGCCTCCAGACTCATCTGCGGAGTCCCCCAAGGATCATCGCTCAGCCCCACGCTCTTCAACGTCTACATGGCCCCACTCGCCAACATCGCACGAACCCACCACATCAACATAGTTTCCTACGCAGATGATACGCAGCTCATCCTATCCCTCACGAAAGACCCTTCAACAGCAAAGATCAACCTCCGCAATGGACTTCTCGCCATCGCCAGCTGGATAGAATCAAGCCGCCTCAAGTTGAACACAGACAAGACAGAAAACCTCATCTTTGGCACCAACCCCTCAGCATGGAACGACTCCTGGTGGTCCCCCTCCCTAGGATCCGTACCCTCACCCACCACCCACGCATGCAACCTGGGATTCATCTTGGACTCCACACTCAGCATGACTCAACAGCTCAACGCCGTCTCCTCTTCCTGCTACAACACTCTCCGCATGCTCAGTAAAATCCTCAAATGGATTCCCATTGAAACCAGGAAAACTGTCACCAACGCCTTGGTCAGCAGCCGATTGGACTATGGAAATGCCCTATATGCAGGAACAACAACCAAACTCCAAACAAAGCTGCAAAGAATCCAGATTGCATCTGCCAACCTTATTCTTGACGTTCCATGCCGCAACCACATCTCCCCACACCTCAGGGACCTACACTGGCTACCAGTACCAAAAAGGATCACCTTCAAACTCCTCATCCACGCACACAAGGCCCTCCACAACACAGGTCCAGCCTACCTCAACGACAGACTCACCTTCCACACCCCTACCCAGAATGTTCGCTCCACCAGCCTCGCCCTTGCCTCCGTCCCCCGCATCTGCTGCACCACCGCCAGAGGAAGATCCTTCCCGCACCTAGCCGCCAAGACCTGGAACTCCCTCCCGCTTTACCTTCACCAGACCCAAGACCTCCTGACATTCAGGAAACGCCTCAAGACATGGCTCTTCGACCAGTAGCTCCCCCCCAGCGCCTTGAGACCCTAACAGGTGAGTAGCACGCTTTATAAATTTCTTGATTGATTGATTGATGTCCAAGCGAATCCTCATAAGGTGAGTGGTAGTATGCTCTCAAGTAGTATGGTATACATAACTCACACCTATCATTTGTTACAATGCTCAGCCCGGTTACATATTTGTATGTAAACTCATACACATCCATTCATGCAGTATGGTGTGTGTTAGGAAAAATTTGAGTCAAATTTCACATACGTAGGTTTTGGCTTTAAGGCAATAATGTTTGGCTTAGACATCCCTTGAGGCAGCGTTATTTTGTCCAACACAGAATTATGATGTATAGTTTCTATTTGCCTCAGAAATAACCCTCAGGAAGGGAAGATGATGGTACAATTCAGACCACTGTGCATAGTTATCAGCCAACATTTTTTCAGCTCAGGTGTATTGACAATCTTTAATGATTGACCTGAGGTAAACATCACTGATCTACCTCACGGTTGATGTGTCACATTACACAGAGACAAAGTTGCTGTGTAAGTGCTATTTATTAGAAAGTGCTGTAGTGCTATATGTACATTGCCATGGTTGTGATTACATTAGTGTGACACCTTCCATTGTGATCCTACACAAGTGCAAAAGGACATGTCATTGGACATGCTGGGGTGAAGTGTCAGACAGTGCAGAGGGACAGGATTTGCCAATGAGTTAGTGGGAGACAATCACAGGGGAGGGTGACAAGATAAACAGTGGGCTGAAGAACAGTGCTCGAGTACAGTTGTTGCAAGACTGGCATGTTACAAAGCACAAGACCTTGGCAATAGGTGGCCATGTGGCAGGCACTAGTGCTACCGGGTACTTTTACGGGTGAAGGTGATTTGTTCCACGTATTAATATTCCGAAGTGGATGTTGTCTCCTCTGCCCTTGGTGGGGGTGGTTGTGAAGGAGCAACACACACCTCAGTGTTTGAAGACGTGGAGTCAGAAACCCAGTAGCTGCCAACTGTGGGGCTATTAAGGGCAGTACTGCAGCAAGGAGGAGCTATTGGTTCTTAGGAATAGCAGCCACATCACTGTGGTAGGCAGCCAGGTCGGCCCTGAGGGGTTCAATATTGCATTTGTGCACGCGTTGACAGGATTGTTGTAGGTGTGTCAACTCTATTACAGCTGTGCTGATTTCCTCAAACCTTTTTTTCAAGTACCTGCAAGATTGACGTTCGCCCTTGCATGGCTGCTGCCTGTTCTGCAGTTGACATCATGCACGAACGCACCCCCTCAAGGCTGGCTGCCATATTTTCCATCCCCACCCGCACCTCCTTGGCCAGCTCCCATTGTACTCCAACTACAGTTCTCTCAAAGCTGGTGCCAGTGTCGTCAGAGTCCTCAGCTGTGTTGGGGCTGGCAGGTCGTACAATTGGGGAGGTGGGTGGGTCCTCTGTGATGGCTGCTAGTTCTGTGCTCCTCCCTGTGACTGAAGGTGGGGTCTGGAAGGTTCCAAGGACATCTTGGAGCGTCTGCTGGCTGATGTTTGTCAGCTTGTCATCTATGTCATCAGGGTAGTCATAGACAGACATATCCGCAGGGGAGCCATCGTCCTCTGCAATGAGATATGGTACAATTAGTGTGTCTGTGTTGTGGGATTTGTAATGTGACGTGCCTGCCTTCCTATTATTTTCACATTGTGATCTTGGTTCCTGTTCATTGTTCCTGTCTTTCATAATAGCATTCTCCCAGGCCTATGCCCCACCTGCATGTCACATGCATTGTGGTCAGTTTGTGGACTTGTCAGCATCACATCCTCTAGGTGTTGGTTCTGGCCAAATTGTGAATTGCCACCTTCTAGTTCATGTAGGGAGAATACTGGCTGACGTGTGACAGCATGCCAGTTTTGCGTTGTACCCTACCCTCCTGGCCTGGCTTTACCTTTCCAACATCCTTGACATGGCAGCATACCCCCATGCAAAGGTTGTTAATGTAGTGTAGTACTGTGCCCCAGGTCTCCTCTGAATGGGCCATGCCCCTGTACCGTGCCCCTTTACCCATGCCACTCCCTGAATATCATTACTTCCATGCATTGTGTAGGAGGTATGTCCCCCCCGGTTGTAGTTAACAATTAGGCATTTTAGTTCCCCATGCGACTTACCCTGCATCTGTGTTGTCTCCTGGTAGTCTGCGCTGTCCTGTCCTTGAATCCCTGTGACGATCTCCTCAGGGATGATGGCAGCCACCATCTCCTCCAGGTGGTCCAGAACCTCCTGCGTTGGAGGATTCCCACCTCCAGTCTGCATTGCTGTCTTCCTGTTCCTGGCCATCTTTTCCTTGGTCCTGCGCTTGCAGTCATGCCAGCGTTTCTTGCACTCGATGACTGTTCTCCGTATTTCTGCCACACTGTTGATCTTGTCAACAATTTGTTGCCATATGGCCTCTCACATACTAATTGGCAACTTTGAGGTGACAAACAGTTGGTGCTGGTGTTCCATCACCTCTTTCACCAGAATTTCCTGCTCTTCTGCACTGAAGCAACACTTTCTTTTCTTCTTCTCCCTGTCCTGGGTCTTGTGTGGGTCCTCCTGGCTGGTTCCTGGTCTGTTGTCATCTTCCTGGGGTCTGTGCAAGCATCTGGGATCCATTTTGGCTCTCCTTAGCACATTTTGTTGTGTTTGCGCCGCTTTTTGAGGCAATTGCGTCAAAAAACAGCGTGTTTGCGGTTTACGACATCATAAACCGGCTCACAGTTATTTTCGCTGCATTAACGTAGTTTTTCTTTAGGACGTGACGCATTGGTTTGAGTAAAAAAAGTGACTCACACCCAATGTTCCCTCTAATTTTTTTCCACTGTGTGTGGCAGTGTAAGGTCTCTGTGCGCTGCAGCCAAGGATACGTGCACCAAGAAATTGACCCTTCACGCGAGCGCAGCGCATAACTACCAAGATCTTTGGCATTTGCCTCTCCATACCTTTGTTTTACCACCAAAGCAAAAAAGGGATATTTGTATAAACATGTCTTCATGTAATAGGGCATTAAGGTAGTTCTGTTACCTGGTGGCACACCCCAAGGACATGACCTGTTAAGTGCCACCTTCACCCCAGTTAGAGAAAACAGAAATCAGGAGGTTGAACCATTATGAAACTTTAATGAATACTCTCCGAATGCTGCAGAGGGCCATGCACATCAAATAGAGCAAGTTGTACAATTAGTTAACATTTGCAATTTGATTAACACACTACTGGCCGGTTTTAGGTCTGGTGGCATCCTATGCGACAGTTTATTGTGGTCCCCCCTACCCCATGACCTCGTCCTCGGTTTCGCTCACTACCACCTGGCAAATGTGCCCCTCATCTCTCCATTGCTGCCTTTTCACATACATTCATGTGTTTTAAAGCACTTGTAAAGGCTGGCTTTACTAATCCACTCATCTAGCCACATAAAATATAGGGGCATATTTAAGAGCCCCTAGCGCCATTCTAACTCCACATTAGCATCATTTTTTTATGCTAATGTGGCATTAGAAGGCCAAAAACGCCATGCCATATTTACAAAGTGGCGCAATGCATGCATTGTGCCACTTTGTAACCCTTACACTACATTATGCCTGCGCCAGGCATAATGTATGCAAAGTGGGCAGCACCGTTAGGAGGGCCAAACAAATGGCACAGAGAAATCTGACAGATTTCTTTGCGTCATTTTTTTCCGGAACTTTTAATGCCTGCTCAGAGCAGGCATTAAAAGGATGCATCCATTGGTTACAATGGGCCTCTGGGTGCTTTGCAGGATTAGCATCCACATTTTTTATGCTAATCCTGCAAAACACTGTATTAGCATATAAAATCATGACACTAGTCCACTAACTACCGCCATGGTGCACCATATTTTGAATATGACGCACTCATGGTGGTGTTAGGGGGGGCAAGCAAAGTGGCGCTGCACTGGGTGCACCGCCAATTTTTTCAAATATGTCCCATAGTTCCTTTTTTTTGCAGCAGGCATATTAACCCTCTATGCTACTTTATGTTAATTCAAAGCAGCCACCGGGCAAAACTCCCATCTCTCTCTCTAGCAAGAACATTAATCACAATAGGCATGTTGACATTTTAATTGTTTCTTGAAGGCTAAACGCACAAGGAACTTTTCAGAAGGAGCTTTTAAATCTCAAGTTTTGGAAGTTTTTGCTGAACACAGTGCTCCCTTGAGGTCAGGTCCCGGTGCTGTCGCACTTCCCAAAAGCCGGCCCTGTGTGTGATTATAGCAGGCTCCTCACAAAAGGCCAGGCTTTGCAGTTCATTTACAAAAATGTGAGTTCAGCACTTCAGCTAACTACCTTCAAAGCGCATATTTGACCCAGAGTAAATGGCAGTACTCGCAATGCACTTTCTCTGGTCATGGTGCAGCTGCCTTTCATCAGGATGTCTGAGCATCCACTATGTCCTCCATTTGTGTGCCTTTCCCCTGTGAGCTATTGCTGTATTAACATGGAGCAGTTGAAGTCACCGGCTTGGAGCCAGACCAGCGGCTCTTTGGAGGGCTTCTGTAAAGAGCTCTGATGAGCAGTGCCGATGTGATGCTGAGAGGAGGAGAGACGTTATCATATTGGAAGCAGGGCTGCAGGGTGAGTTTGATGCTCTTGTCCTTCTTCTGCCAGCATGAGAACGCTGTGTTAATTCTTTGCTCCTGTGCTATCCTCTCCTTTTTTTGGTTTACAGTTTTGTAAGTAGCATTAGGTAAGCGACACTAAATTGCAGCAGCCGCGTGGTTAAGTCGAGGTTTTGTGCACCAGCACGGCTTTATTTGCAGATTGAACATCAATTTGCCAGCTAACTGTGCCAGTCACTCTGACCCACTATGCTGCATCACAAGAAACACGTACCTGCTTTCATTTGGAGATCTCCTCGTGCAGGGATTTCTCCTCGGGTCCTGCACTACCGTTTTATTTTCCTGATCTGCCGCGAAAAGAGTGACCGTGTTTTCGCACTGTTTCGTTTTTTAAACGTAGTGCTGACGTACGGTTTCACTCTCTCGCCTGATGCAGGCAGAAATGTGCGCGCTTGGCAAACAGGCCTGTGCGGTGGGGGAAGGAAGAATGCCCGTGCACTCGCACATTGCTCACACCTGTGGTTTGCGCTGCCATGCGACAAAGTATAAATTTGACTCCCGCACAACGCAAAGAAATGGCGTTAGCCGGCTGAAAAAAGTTTTACGCAAAACTGCATTGGCGCAGTGTTGCGTCAAAAAGTATAAATATGGCCCTGATATAGTAAAATGATCTAGGTCATCCAGCAGGAAGAGCCTCTGGCACCTGTTTGCCAGAAAACCACTTCTTTACCACCCTCTTCCCATCCTACCATATCTTACTGAGATCTTCCATAGTGTGCACCTTTACCCTCAATATGTTCACCGAGTTACTGTACTCCTATCAGTATCCCGCTACGAAGCTTAATGGAGCCTTGTCCACTCCACTGATGGTGTGTGAAAGCAAACCATTTCATTAGCTGTGATGATCCACTATAAAGTTATCTACAAGTTATGCCTACTCCTCAGTGAGTTGCAGGGAGGTCCCACTGTTTTTTGTCATGCATATGTGATTTTCCTCAGATGATGGTTGATTTCCTGTTCCTTTAAATTTGTAGTTATAGGTAGAGAAGGGATAACGGTACACCTATGCAACTTAAAGCAATGCTTATCCACATATACCTAAACTCCATCTGTGATGTACTACAATTAACTTTATAGTCATATTTTGGCTCATATGTGTACCCATCCTCTTATATATTGGGGTTGGGATAAATATTTCTAGAGATTCATCGCAGATTCCATTTACCCTTTGTGATTATGCCTGTTTGGAGGCTTTCCTTGATTTAAAAAATATGTTCAATTGTAGACTTTGGACAAGACAACTTTACGCAATCCTTGTGGGGAAATGAAGTTTCATTGCTGTTGCTTCATCAGAGATGCGAAGTCCCAGGCTGTTACACTTGAATCTCAGGAATGATTACCAGTGACATTTTGCGAACACTTACTTCACACAGCCATTTGCCAGATAATTAGCATGGAATGCAATTTATTGCATATTCTAGCAGTGAGAACAAAATCTCTCTCCAGTCAGATTCAGCAACGAAGGAATAGTTAATATTATCTTGTATGCGATGAGGGCATTAGATATGTAATTGTAAAGAATAAAAATTGTTTGGTGCAGTTGGTGGCTGAACTACTAATATTGTTGTAAATGCAGTCATAAACAGTATCTCAGAAAATATGCATGTTATGATATGTATCAGAAGGTTCTCTCAGCAGGAAAACAACCCCAGCAAGAATACAGACACAGGTCTGTTGTCAACTAACCTGTTTACTTCCGCACATGCTGCAATCCTGCATATCAGTAGAATGTTGGAGCAGAGTGTGATTTCATGGACAACACGCAGTGAGAGGTCAGTAAAAATATTATCAATGCTAATGGTGATGTGCTAACATAATAGGTCCTACTTACAAATGTATTTCCAGCCATAAATACATATTGGACGAGGTTCTATTCACCTTGTGCAAATTACTATGCATTGCAGATTTTGACATTGGTGGAACTGAACCTCCTGGGAGATGTCACATGAAATTCCTAATAGCACATTTGAAAAGCTCAGCCTGGTGCAGCATTCCAAGTGTTCTGGGAACATTGATGAGTTTCAAAAAGTAGTGAATATATGCCCTTAGTTAGGTGTACTTCCAGGAGTGCAGTTTTACTCCTTTGTATGTGAGTAGGGCTCACTAACTGGACAACTGTGTTGTAGACATTAGTGCATGTATGATCTGAGATGTGTCTGCAAGCACGTTTTCATCCTTCGCAAAAAACAAATGTGTCACCAAGGCCAACGGATCTTTTGACTCACAAAGTATTGTCATGAACCATACACAAAGTTACATCAACACCATCTCAACAATTTAAATACCATGACCAATACGACTACATAAGAAAAACTTAAATCAGGAATAAAGTTCAAGCTTTCTTTTACAACCATAAAGTGAGTGTCATAAAGACAATGCGTAAGATCAAATTATAAAGCTATATGATCACCATAGGATGTCCAAAACGGTGAAATAAGTTTAAACATGTTAGCATTAACACAATTAGGCATTCAAGAAGAATCATGCATATCATTAGTGAAATTATCTCAGATACAGAAATATATGTCAGGTCATATTGTATCAAGATTTGTCAAGTTCAATTAAGCAGAGTATGAAAATGTGGCCTGGCTACAGCAAACCAAATTAGGAAATGCATGTGTGGGGACAGGCACATGCAGACAAAATACAAAAATGGACAAAAATAATATGGCACAAAAATATAACTTGGACTAAACAATACTAGCTAGAAAAATAAAAAGAGTGAATGTCAGCATGGTAGATTCTATTCTAAAAAAAGGGCATGTCAAGGGGCAATGGCAATCATCTAGGAGAGGTGTGACTCTCCATGAGACATCATTCAAAGGTTCTAAATCAGTAACACATCTAGATCAGCAGCAAAGTGCTGTCAGGCATGTGATCAGGCAAGGTGCAAAGAGAGAGGGACTGATTAGGGCAAGGGTGTTGAAGATGTGCAGAGACTGCTCTAAACTTTCAAAGTTTTATGGAATTTTGTCATGCAAAAGGGGCATCATCCAATCAAAATGTTATGTAAACTTCAGGTTGCAACAGTCCATTCATTTCCCAGGTCTGGCCTGAGATCATCTCTATTTTCCGTGTGGCTCCATACAGTTGAAACATTTGTATTCCTTTGCATCAGTTTGTTTGGTTCTGAGGTTTTATTAAGGGGTCATCTCAGTTCTGTGTGACTCTAAACAGTTCAAAACAAATAGTATCTCAAGGACAACTGTACACAGTTCTTCTACAGTTGATCAATAGGCCTTTACAAATGGGACTTTGCTTCTCATGAGAAAGAATCTGAAAGAAAACTTCATGTTAAAAAGAATAATTCAGAACATCTACATGAATGCGAAATGCAAGCTCTGTAAGCCTAAATTATGCTAACACAAGAAAACATAAAACACATTAAAATACTTGTTAAGAAAACACACATAATATGCAAACTTATAAATTCAGCATTAATGATATACTATGTATAGGAAGCTGGCCTGGCTTATAGTGGGTACCAATGGTACTTACACCTTGTGCCAGGTCCAGTGTTTCCTTATTAGTAGAGTGTAGTAGTGTTCTAGCAGCTTAGGCTGATAGAGGTATCTATAGCAGAGCAGCCAAAGCTGAACTAGGAGACATGCAAAGCTCATGCAATACCACTTATATCATATAGGTACTATATCATAAGAAAGACAATACTCATAGTTACTAAAAATAAAGGTACTTTACTTTAGTGACAATGTGCCAAAAAGATCTCAGAGGATATGCTCCCTTAGGAGGTAAGTAACATACACATAATATACACAACAAACCAAATCAGGTAAGTAAAACAGTCAGAAAGTAGTGCAAACACTGTAGAATACTATAGAATGCAATAGGCCTAGGGGCAACACAAACCATATACTAAGAAAGTGGAATGTGAACCACAAATGGACCCCTAGGCTACTGTAGTGTATAGATGGTCGCTGGGAGTGTAAGAAAACACTAAGGGTGTAAAAGATACCCCACCCCAAGACCCTGGAAAGTAGGAGTAAAGTACTACTATTTCCCCAGAAACACACTAAAGTCGTGATAAAGGATTTTGCAAGGACCACAACAGGCTGCAAAGCACTGAAGACGGATTCCTGGACCTGAAGGCCTGCAAAGGAAGGGAACCAAGTCCAAGAGTCGTTAAAATGTCCGGGGGGGCAGGAGCCCACTAAACCCTGGATGAAGGTGCAAAATGGCTGCCTCTGGTTGGAAGAAGCTGCACGGTTTGCAACAACGGAAGGAGTAGGAAGTTCTTCTTCATGCAGAAGATGTCCCATGGCATGCTGGAGGATGCAGAGTTGTTTCCTTGGCAAAATAGCACAAACAAGCCTTGCTAGCTTCAAGAGTCACAGTTGAAGAAAAAGGGTTCTGTTTGGGCCCAGGAAGAACCAGGATGTTGCCACTTGGGAGAGGAGACAGAGGGGGCCCTCAGGAACGTAGAGAGCCCTCGTACAGGGAGGAAGCACCCACAGAAGTCCTTGATCACGGGTTCAAGAAGTCTGAACATGGCGGTCGTCTCAACACTGCAAAGAGAGGTCCCACAACACCGGAGATTAACTCAAGGAGCTGAGCATCGCAGGACGGAGTGCTGGGAACCTAAGCTCAGCTGTGCATGCAGGATTTCTTGGAAATGTGCACAGAAGACCTTTTAGCTGCAGATCACACAGTGCACAGTATTACTGTCTGGGGGGAGTCAAGGAAATACCTCCTCCAAATTTGGACAGTTGGACCACAGAACAGTCTGGGTCACTTGGGTCCACCACCTGAAATGCTTTGTTTGGCCTTCCTGGGACTGGGCTGCCCAGACCCCAGGAGGGGAGAACCCTGTCTGTGGGGTGGCAGCAGCGGCAGCTGCAGAGAAAACCCCAGATAGCTGGTTTGGCACTACCGGGGGTCCATGGTGGAGCCCCTGGGATGCATGGAATTGGCTCTCCAATACCAGATTTAAAATGGGGGGAGGATTCCATGATCTTAGACATGTTACATGGCCATATTCTGAGTTATCATTGTGGAGCTACATATTGGTATTGACCCATATGTAGTGCACGCATGTAATGGTGTCCCCGTACTCACAAATTCAGGGGAAATGGCCCTGAGCTATGTGGGGGCACCTTTGCTAGTGCAAGGGTGCCCTCACACTTAGTAACTTTGCACCTTACCTTCAGCAAGTGAAGGATAGACATATAGGTTACTTATAAGTTACTTAAGTGCAGTGAAAATGGCTGTGAAATAACGTGTGCATTATTTCACTCAGGCTGCAGTGGCAGTCCTGTGTAAAGTTTGTCTGAGTTCCCTATGGGTAGCAAAAGAAATGCTGCAGCCCATAGGGATCTCCTGGAAACCCAATACTCTGGGTACCTAGGTACCATATACTAGGGAATTATAAGGGTGTTCCAGTATGCCAATTGAAATTGGTGAAAGTGGTCACTAGTGTACAGTGACAAATTCAAAGGCAGAGAGAGCATGAGTACTGAGGTTCTGATCAGCAGAGCCTCAGTGACACAGTTAGGCACTACACAGGTATTCACATTCAGGCCACAAACTATGAACACTGGGGTCCTGGAAAGCAGGATCCCAGTGAGAGAGGCAAAAACATACTGCTATACATGTAAAATTGGAGGTAACATGCCAAGAAAGGTGGTAGTTTCCTACACTATGGGAATAAGTAATGCATCTCATTATAAATTTTAAAGCTTTGTTAATACATTTCATCAGGCATAACAGAGTAGTGAAAATATTTTGTTTCCTCACATAACTTTCAAACTTGTAAATCACGTTAAACCTTTTAAAACTAAATTTATTTTGATACTAGCCATTATTTCACTAGCATATTTTTTAGTAAGGATGGCACAATTGTGATCACCAACAAATGAAAACATAAGCTCATTTAAAATACTTGTCAGTGCAGCTTTTTACGTTAGGCTGTCAAACCTGAGACATGAATTGTCACCTTCTGCTGACATCTGGACCACTAAAAGCATTACTAAAATGTACACTCTAACAGTCCCTCCTTTGATGGCAATCTATGCCGTCACAAAAAGGACACACTCTCATTTCAATGAGACAACTCAAATGTTCAATGTCTTTTTTTCCTGCAAGGCCTGCTGTAATTCTTAATTTTCTTGAGATTACCATAATAAATACTTCTCATCTTCTCCGTTTCTATCTCTTCTCTCCTCTGTCTACTGTTAGCTCTTTTCCTTTTCCCCGTTTTATAAAGTTTGTATAATCCAAGTACAACTAAGGCACACAAGCAATGATCAACGCTGGTTTCAAGATCATTCCCACTACTCCCTTTCCCAAGTTTCCAAACCATTTTCCAATAGTTGAAAAACCATTACTTATTCTCTCCCACACACCCATGGCTGTCAGTTCTTTCAAGTAATTTTTCAGGTTAGTGTTGTTTGAGATAAACTTCCTTATTTCCATACTATTATCTGGTAGGCAGCTGCAACAATGTTGGACATGTAAAACTTTACAGACCTCGCCCTCCTTTGCAAGTAAGATGTCTAACTCAAGACAATTCTGCAAAACCATTGATTTCACAGTAAACCATCTCCATATCAATTAATAGCACAGCTCCTACATAATCAGTTGACAGCTTATCTACTATTGTTGACAATTTCCTAATCTTAATATCTTTCAAGATTACTCCAGCTGATGGAATGATGGCACGGAAAATATCTCCTGTAATCTCCACTGCACTAGTGCCTCTCCTCATTTTGGAATTTGGTTTTGTTAGACCTGCCAGCCTTAGGGTGGTCATCCCCAAACTTGTTGCCTGCCTCCCTCGACTTTTCTGTCACTGTTCATGCTGGTTTTAGGACTCTGCACACTTTACCACTGCTAACCAGTGCTAAAGTGAATATGCTCTCTCCTTTAAAACATGGTAACATTGCTTTACACCCAATAGGCATATTTGATCTACTTGTAAGTCCCTAGTGAAGTGCACTACTTGTGCCCAGGGCCTTTTAGATTGAATGCTACTAGCGGGCCTGCAGCACTAGTTGTGCCATCCACATAAGTAGCCCCTTAAACATGTCTCAGTCATGCCATTGCAAGGCCTGTGCGCGCAGTTTCACTGCCTCTTCAACTTGGCATTTAAAAGTATTTGCCAAGCCTTAAACTCCACTTTTTCTACATATAAGTCACACCTAAGGTAGGCCCGAGGTAACCCAGGGGGCAGGGGGCTGTGTAGGTAGAAGACAGGACATATATCTGTGTGTTTTATATGTCCTGATACTGGAAAACTCCTAAATTAATTTTCCACTGCTGTGAGGCCTGCTCCTTTCATAGGATAACATTAGGGTTACCCTCATATACTGTTTAAGTGGTAGATTCTGATCAAAAAGGGGTAGACGGGTCATATTTAGTATGGCCAGATGGTAATACAAAATCCTGCTTATTGGTGAAGTTAGATTTTATATTACTATTTTAGAAATGCCACCTTTAGAAACTGAGTATTTCTCTGCACTTAAAATCCATCTGTGACTTACATCCTGTCTCCAACCCACGTCTGGGCTGGGCTGATTGACAGCTCCCTTGTGCATTTCACCCATACAACCACAAACACAGGATACTCATTCACACCTGCACTCATCTGCATACTAAATGGGTCTTCCTTGGCTAGATGGGTGGAGGAGCTTGACACTTACATTTCAAAGGCTAGTGCCTGCCCTCACACAATGAACTGCCAAACCCCCTACTAGGACCCTGGCAGACAGACCTGTACTTAAAGGGAACCAGTGCACATTTGAAAACCACTCTTTGAAGTCACCCCCCATTCAAAAGGCTCTTTTAGGTTTATAAACTGGGTCCCTGACCCCACCAACTCAGACACTTCCTGGGACAGACACTCTGAACCAGATCCTGCAACCTGCCAAGAGGAGCTGCCTGGCTGCCCAAAGGACTCACCTGGACTGCTTTGCTGTGAAGGACTGCTGCCTTGCTTCTACCCTGCTGCCTTGCTGGCCTCTGGCTCTGCTGAGAAGTGCTCTCTAACGGTTTGGATTGAGCTTGCCTCCTGTTCCTGCAGTCTCAGGGCTGAAAAGACTTCTCTTCAAGGAAACTCCTTGTTTGGCACAAGTCAATGAACAGCCTGCCGGACTCAACGCACAGCCTGTCCAGCGGTGAAAGAATCCCCACATCACTAAATTGCAACAAAGCAGCCCGGCTCCCCGAGTGGAGATCGATGTAGCACCTGCCCTGCGACCGGAACTTCGAAGCACAGCCCTACCGGATCGATGCATCACTGAGCCGGAACAACGCAGTCCGACTTCCTGCGTGAGGAATCAAAGCAGCGCCTGCTGTGCGGCAGAAACTCCAACACATCAGCACACTGGATCGAAGCAGCACCTGTGATTTCATCTTGCATGCCCAGGATTTCCACGCATTGTCCCTGAGCGTCAAAGTACCCAGCATCTCAGAGAATATCCATCAAAGCAAAAGATATATTTCAACTGGTGCTTATCAAATCTTGATCATTTTGACCTTACTTTACTTAGATATATGTCTTATATTTGTCACTGTGTTATTGCATGATTTATTGCACAAATACTTTACACATTGCCTTCTAAATTAAGCCTAACTGCTCGTGCCAAACTACCAGATGGTGGGCACAGGATAATTTGTATTGTGTGTGATTTACCCTGACTAGGATTGTGGTCCCTACTTGGACAAGGGGGTATACCTCTGCCAACTAGAGACCCTATATCTAAAAGATTTCTCTTTCCAGACCGGGTTGTCAAAATTGTCCACATGCTAAATTTTCAGAAATACTACTTCCACTTCACATGTTGCGTACCAGACTTTTGGCAGTTTGTAATAGGCGTTTTTTCTACAAATGAAAAAATCACCTGGTATGGGGGATCTTGTCCATTCACCATAATGGTGCAAATGCTCTTAAACAAAAATACACGTCTATATTCACTAGAACCTACAAAATATCTGTCTGTCTTTGACTTAGTTCAATATATCCATAATTTCCCTATGTGTTGCCAGTCTAAAGCTAAGTATCCATGATTACTGCTAATTGAAGCTTGTGCAGTCTTTTTGCCAGACTTGCCAAACTACTCCTTTTTCTGTCTTGGTTTTAATTGCTTTCCTTCTGTCATTCACTTTTCAAAATGAACTCCTTGTCTATTGATGTAAGAATGCATTTTAAATTGTTCTTGTATGCGTACGTGGATCCAAAAGACAGGGTTGGTTCAAAGAAACCTCCCACAATGTTGATGTTTTTATCTTCAGCCATACTACTCAGGTGATGATTAGTAGGCACAAAAGAAAACACAAGGTCATAATTGGAATAGAAGTATTGGATGCACATAGGAACAATGCTTGGATAAGATTATGGTCAAGGCTAGCCAATGTCTCATGAAAAAAGATAGATTTGGGGTGAGAGATTGTCAACATCACTAGCTTTTAAAATACGTGAAAAAAATATTCCTAATTTTCACCAAATGCACCTGTATATTGAGTGTATGTTCCATTACACACCAGCACTATTGCGTTAGTGGAATACAAGAAAAGTGGTGCTGCACCACTGCAGTGCCACTTTTCTTGCGCTCCTTTGGTCCCCCCTAACGCCACCATGTGTGGGCTGCATCTAAGATATGGCGCACCATGGCGGTAGTTAGGGAACTAGCATTAAAATATTTTACACTCGTTCAGAGCTTTTCAGGATTAGTGTCAACAATGTTGGTGCTAACCTTGCAAATCCCAATGAGGCCCATTGTAAACAATGGTGTGCCTCATTTTAATGCCTGCTCTCAGCAGTCATTAAAAAAGTGCTGAAAAAAATGACGCAAAGAAATCTCTTTGTGCCATTATTTTGCTCCCCCCTCCAAATGGGGGAATGCCTCCTTTGCACACATTTGCCTGGCACAGGCATAAAGTAGCACAAAGGGTTACAAAGTGACTCAATGCATGCGTGGTACCACTTTGTAACTATAGAGTGGGGAAAAGGCCACCTTAGCGTAAAGAAATGAAGCTAATGTAGCACTAAAGTGGCACTAGGCCCTCTTAAATCTGGGCCCAAATGTTTTAAATCAGTGTTCCAGACGTGGGGATTCTGGTAGTTGGGTCCACTTGATATGGGAATGTATTAGGGTAAAAACATTTTGGGAGTGAGATCTTCCATGTGGGTTTCTTCAGAGCTGAATTTAACCTGGATATGATATTGATTTTATGGGAGTGATCTAACCATTTGGGAATCTGCCCAAGGTCAGCTCGTATTTGGTGGTCTATTGCAGTAACACTAGTACGTTCAGTGATTATAATCTGCTGGAGATCATTTGAACCGTAAGAAAGTCGAGTTGGATTGAGAAGCGAAATAATGTATACACTAAAGAATGTATGCGAAGAAGATAGAAAAGAGGAGGAAGGTTTTAAGAATCTGGAAGTACACTATGCTTTTTATAAATTAATGGTGAGATGACAGCATTTTAATCTATTGGCTTTCCAGGTATTGATTGTATGTAACGTTTAAGAAGTTAAGCCAAATGAAAATTGTTTAACTTCTTCTTAATGCCTGCATGAATTACATTAGCTTGAAGATGATTGTATGTTTTAATAATTTATAAGAGGAAACGGAACAATAAATAAATGACTTTTTAAAAAGTGAATAAAATATTCCTGATAGCACCCGTGCTTTGGTTTTTCCTTCATACCACCAGAATGGGTTGATCCTTGCCCATCCAACAATGGGCAAGAGTATAAACTAGCAGGTGACAATGTGGGTGCATGGGGACATGTAAGACATGCCCCAGTATGAACGATGATTCATCGCAATGTCATGGGTGCTGGAAGTGGCACTGTGCACCTTTTGACCCAAACCTACATCATATGGTTGGCCTAATTGTCTCCGTTTAGACCCCCAGTGGCCTTCTATTTGCTAATGAATCCATGAAGACTACAGAAAATGACAAGGACTCCAAAGTCCCACGTTTTAGTCCTGCGACTGCTTCGTGAACCTATGAGATTAGGGAAAACAGAGGTAGTTAGTTCGGGTAGTATTAAAGAGCAACTCAGGAGTTGCAGCTCCCATGAGCATTTGTGACATACAGACGTAATCATAATCACAAAAGTGATGGAAACTGAAAAACTGCCAGTTCATCTACCTCATGTCACTTTCTGAGCAGACAGAGATGAAGAATATGATTATTGCACTCAATGGATAGCAAATTCCCTTTTCAAAACTATAGTTATTGTCAGGAACTACCAAAGGCACGCTCCAAATGTCTCAAAAGTACACTGTTAATCGCGTTGCCTTCATACAATATCAGAATGGAGTGACTCAGCAACTGTCACATTCATCCAAAATGTTCTTCATTTCAAATGTAGGGGTACCAGGGGAGCACATTTGTTGCAATGCAGGCAGTATTATTATTATTTATTTGGTCTAAAAATATAGACCTTTAAAATACAGAATAACAATCATACATAACAATAATAAAACCTTGTGGCCGGCATTCGAATAAATACCATTAGTGCGTTCCTTAGAACTAAAACCGGAAGCATTATTAAATACAATAAAAGAATCGTACATGGGAATAACAGAAAAGAAAAAGGGACTTGTGTCCATCGTTCAAATAAATACAGTTAATACATTCCATGAAGCTGTAGCCGGTATCATTACCGATTTTTGGGCTGGTAATTTCTTGTCATGTCAAAATATTTTGTAAAAATGCCATGGCAATTGAGCTAAAAGTTCATCTATATAAACTGGTGGGGCCTCAACTTTTCATGTGAAGGACCCAATGCTCCTAAAATTCCTAAAAAACGCAGGGAGATTAGATGAAATTCACTACAGAGTCAAGATGCATGGCACATTTAAGTATTTAAAAAAAGAGAATAGATATATCTTGTTAAAATCTCCATCTATAGACAAGAGAATACCTAGCCAGCTTGGTGCCCCGTGGCTAAGATAAACCTATAACGAATGGACCAAGCTTCAGACAGATATTTGGTGACTGAGCTAACTACCAATATGGATGTGTCATATTTGCATATTCTGATAGCATTAGCTCGGTCCTACAATAGTAAGGTTTTGCACAGAGGAATGATCCACCTCCCTCTTGGGCTCTTGTGTAGGGGGCAGAAGAACAGCACGTGCTCAGTTGTTTCCTTTCATTGGTGACAAAGTATACATCTGTCAGTCAAGGGGTTGCTTGGTGACCAGCGGGCCGTGAAGCTGTTAACGGGCAGAGTGCCGTATCTTAGCTGGAGAAATAGGGCGCAGGCACGTGCAGGTATAGGAAGGTCCATGAGGTTCTCGGGCCAGGGTTCATGTTTGACTTGCAGAAATTCTGCTGTTAACCTGCCCACCCTATTACGATGTAAAAGATGTTCGTTGGTTTTCTCCCAGTATCTCCCTTTGACGAGTTGCCTAGCGTTAGCAGGGATCAGCTCGGGGTACTTCCAATAGTGGGGGAATACCTAGCTTATCCCAGGGAGATTTCATCTCCTTCAGCCATAGGATTTTTTTCCATCCCTGTGAAGATGTTATAAGTTCTCTTATTGCCACCCTGAATGGTTCAAGTTCATCAGTTTTCCATAGACGGATCCAGTGAGAGAGCGGTCTCAGATCCGCTGTGGTTTTGATGCTGTTTAGTCTTAGGTGGAGTCTGAGAGGGGTCATTGGTGTACCCTTCCCTAACCTGGAGACGTGTCTAAGGAAATTACAGTTCGTAAGAACCCCAAAGTTCCGCTCCATACAGGGCCGCTGCACAGATTTGGACTTTGAAGATCTCAGAGATTGGATTCAGTGGGGGGCTCGCTGCTATTCTAGCCTTGCGTACTAAAGAGCCACCTCTTTGGCTTATAATGAGTGCCCCTTTGTCAATAGCAGCCTCCCAATTACCTGTGTCCGTTAGCCTAATGCCTAAATAATCAAACTCTGCCACTCTTTCCAACTGAATTGAATTCAGTGTTATTCTTGCACAAAGTCTTTTTCTTGAGGGACTGTATATCATAAATTTTGTTTTCTTAACATTGACATCCAGCCCGTGGTCTCTGCAGAAAACACAGAATTGATTGACCAGATTTTGAATTCCCATCAGTGATTTGGTTAGCAGGATTGTGTCCTCCGCATTTAGCAGACACAGTATTTTCTTTCTTGCCAGTTTGGGCGAATCATTTGTGCAATTCTCTAAATATTGGATACAATTATTTATGTGTAGGAGAAAAATGGTGGGGGCTATGACACAACCCTGTCTGACTCCTCTTTTGATAGCTACAGGGTCTGTCAATTCGCCCTCCTTACCACATCTAATTTGTGCATAGGTATTCTCATGCAGTCGAACAATAAGTTTCAGGAGGCCTATTGGAACGCCCATATTGGATAGTGTCAGCCATAACAAGTTCCTGGGGACCAAGTCAAATGCGGCTCTGAGGTCAATGAAAACCACATACAGGTCCCTCCCCCCAGGTCCACATTCTTCCATTTGATTGCCAGGAGTCTCAAGGCTTGGTCTATGGTACTAACTGCGGGTCTAAACCCTGCCTGTAGATCAGATATGGCTTCAGACTCTAAAATCCATTCTTCATGATGGAACAAAAGTTGCTTCGCATAAATGTTTTGAGAATTGTCAAGTAGACAAATCGGGCGGTAATTGACAGGATCACTGGGACTGCCTTTTTTGAAGATGGGAACTATCTCGGCCCCTAACCAGGAGGGTGGAGCAGCAGCTCCTGCTGCAACTGCATTACAGATTAAGTTTAAGTAAGGGGCCCATATGTCCGGACTTGTCTTATATAGGTCACCCGGGATCTTATCAGGACCAGGGGCCTTTCCCCATTTCAGTGAAATTATTGCAGCTCTAGTTTCAGCTAGAGTGAACTGGATCGGGGTGGCCCTGTGGATTGCACTGTCGTCAGGGGTCCTAAAGGCAGCTTTGGATGGCCCTTCATATATTCGACCAAAGTGCTCAGCCCACGCTGCAGAGAGGATTGAGGTACCGGGCGGGGAGGAGGAATCTCTGCTGTCATCTGCTATCAATTTCCAAAACCTAGAAATATTGTTTGTTTTAGCAGTCTCCAAGATAGCTACCCATCTGGCCTCCTCCCAGCTCCTGCGCACACTAGAGCGTTCCTGTTTATAATCCTCCTTGCTTTTCTTATAAGTTCTACATGACCTTCTTTCAGTGTTCTCAATAGGTTATGTTGTGCTTCCCTGCATGTGTTGCTAAACCACCTTGCACTGTACTTTTTCCTAGGTTTACTAATGATCTCTTTTCTGAGAAGGTGTTTTAAAGAGTTGAACAGTTCAGTGTGAGCTGCTAATAGCCCGTCGCCGTCCTCTAAGTGTAAAAGCATGCGCTCCATTCGGTCTGCTCATAAGTTGTATATTGATGAAAGGGAATCAGAGGAGGTAATAACAGACTCCCATTTGACATTACGTCTGTTATTTGTCAGGGCGAGCTGTTGTGCATATGCCTTAGGTTGGGGAACTTCAAGCGAAGGCAGGAGCCCCCTAATTGATAAAATCAGTGGGTCATGATCACTCTCATCGTGTTATTGCACCCTCATGTCAGACATATGGCCCCACAGTCGGATGTCAAGTAAAATATAATCGATCTGACTCCTGTGAGCTCCACGCCTAAAGGTGAAATGCAAATTAGTATCTGAACGGGAGCGACCGTTGCAAGCTCGGAGACCATGTGTTAGTGTAATATCAGCAACTTGGTGCGCTATTCTATTCAATCTGGGTCTTTTGTTTGACACTAACTGGGGGATGCCCCAATAGGCATCCTCTTCTTTATATAGCTCTTGGACCAGAGGGCAGGGCTCAAAGTTAATGTTAAGGTCCCCTGCAATTAAGATGAAATGGGATGAAATGTTGCTATCGAGAAAGCTATCTAATATGGTCAGGGCATCAGAATCATAGTCAATGCCCACACTCCTATTACAGATATTAATTATTAGGAGGGGTCTCTCCTTGAGGGTTGATAGTAGTAAGGCATGTAAATTAGGGCATCCCATATCTACAACTAAAACCTTGCACCTGAGAGTGCTGCTTAGCCATATAAGTAGCCCTCCTGATGGTCTTCCAGAAGACACCATGCGCGATGCAACCCAGTAGCTTTTAAAGCCTGGTCTATAATTGGGCCCCAGTGCCCATGTTTCTTGGAATAAACAAATCTGGAGTTCGTCAATAAATTGGCCCCATCCTGGGATTAGCATTTTACTCTCCAGCCCTGCTATGTTCCAGCTCATGTATCGAATACATTTGTTTTAGCTTGCCAAACTACACTCAGGGGTTGCTCACTGAGAGGGGGGATACAGCTAGAAGCCTTGATGTCCCCCATGATCGTACCTTGACTCTTTACTTTCTTCTCCTGTAGATTGTTCACCCCACTAGGTACAGGACCAGTCACATTCATGTCTAATAGACTAACAGAAGAAATAAACCCAGGATTGCAGGGAGTGCTTGTCACAGGGGATCCCCCCTCATCACTGGCTATGCATGTGGTATTCTCACTAATTCCTGGATTAAAGGGATCAGTCAGAGTGAATGGTATGGATGAAGTAAAACTACTAGGAACTGGGTAAACGATATGCTCAGTCTCATAGCAACTCGTTCCTGCTCCCCGTAGTCCATCACTGAGTCAATCTATCTCGGAGAGAGAAGCTGAGGAAGATCTAAGGCCTAGTTCGAGGTCAGACTGTGGCTGGATGCCGGGGTAGACTCTGCGTGCGGTTAACGGCTTGCTATTCGCAACTGTCGCTGCTGGAGGGTAGAACAATTGCAGTCTATACAAGGAGACTTCCCCAGCTGAAGGATAAGGTCTGTTAGCATTTAAAAAGAGCTGCTGGACAAGAGCAGGTGAGTTCAAATTGATAACAATGCAGTCCCCTGTGCCGATCTTCTCCAGCGAGCCCACCCATCCCACCCTTCTCACCATCAGTATTGAGGGTATCATATGAAATGCCAACCTAGCATTTACATGTAACCAATGTATAACCTTGTTTTTCAGTTCTGTGAAAGATTCCGGGGTGTTGGTTTTAAGTTCAGGGACATTAGTGATGACAAGGAAGTATGGGCATGACTCCGGTGGAAGATGTAGCGCTCTCGATCTCGTCCTGCCGTTGATCTGTACCGTCTTCAAGGGGTCTGCTGGGCGATGCTCGTAAATGGAATTAGCTGCACTAACATTTGTTGCTGTGTTGTTAGAGGAAGCAGAACCTCCAGTTCCTTTTTAACGAGGGGTGGGGACCTTGGGATGCTTGTTCATTGAGATGATAGCCACTCTATCAAAAGAGTCCCCCTCATGGTTCTTGGGAAGGAAGAGACCCTTGCTCATTAGAGCAGGAGATCTACCACCATTAGCGCAAGGTTTGCTCAAGTGAGAGGGGTGAGAGTAAGATTGAATTTCTACAGGTGGAGGAGATACCGGCAGCTGGATCTTAGTAAGTCTGTCTAGTTTCTCCTCGATCGCTTGGAGACGGGCTGCTATAGGAAGGAGCAGCTTGGTGAACTTTTCTTTTATGGATTCCATTATATAATCAATTGCCGGTCGTCCATTAACACTTTCTAGGGGAGTTATAATATCATCATTACCGGAAACCAGGCCCAGGTTAGGGGAGTTCACGATCCGGGTTCGTTTGTTTCTTCGTTTCCTTTTCCCTTTAGTATTGGAATCGACAATAATTTGGGACCCTCCTTTAAAAGGGCCCGGGATTGGCGGATCGGTGCGGATAGGGCACTAGGCTCATTTGAAATTTCAACTGGGTACTCCTGAGGTTTTCTGGAGGGGGTATTGGGAGGGGTGGTCAATGCGGGCTGTAAGTCTGCTGTCAGAGGAGGCTGTATGGCTTGACAGCTGTGGACTGAGCTTTGGGCTGAGGATGTGGGGGCAGATAAGAGGCGCTGTACCATTTCTATCTCTTTTTCAAGTGCCCCAATGACCTTTTGAAGAAATCCATCTAGGGTTTTGTTGTTCCCGTGCTTTTCTTCAGCTCCCGTCCCCTTCTGTCTGCCCATCTTTCCTCTTATTTCAGGCCTCCTCACTTGAACACTTGGTAGAAAATGCAATTGGCCCTTCTGGACCCACCGGCTATAGCCCTGCTAGAAACCCCTCACCTGGGATAAACTTGGAGCTCCTCAGATCCCGCTGTTGTCAGGCAAGATTAGCGATGTTGGGCAAAAAGAAGGAAAAATAAAGAGGTATGGCCCGGCCTCCTCTGGTCGCTGACGGGCGCAGGACGGGCCCGCCCTTGGCCCAGGCTTCGCCCGGGTGCGTTCCGCGGGCGCAAGTTGAATTTCAAAGGGAGCTGCCTCCTGCCCCTGCTGCCGATTCCCAATCAGCGCGTCCCGCGGCAGGGGGCGCGCACACAGTTCAAAGGGGGCTTGGCTCCTGCCCCTAACGATTTCCAAACAGCGCGACCCGGGGGAGGGGGCACGTGTTGAATTTCAAAGGGGGCTGCCTTCCGCCCTTGACGCCGATTCCCAATCAGCGTGTCTCGCGGCAGCGGGCGCACACACAGTTCAAAGGGGGCTTGGCTCCTGCCCCTACCGATTTCCAAACAGCGCAGGCAGTACTAGGCAAGGTTACCTTTATAACTCAAATATCTCAGCGAAAACAATGTTTAAAAGAATTTCAGGTATGCCATGGGCCCCATGCATGGGCATCATTTGGGGGTCGCCTGGGGTCTCAGCTGCAACCCCTGGATTGCCCTTTGTGACGCCTGGCAAAGTCCTTGCCAGGAACACAAGGGCAGCTGGTCCTCATTGATGTTGGTTGGGGCTCCATTTTTCATGTTTTATTACACTAATAGTCAACAATATATTATTCACTGTTACCGTAATGAAGAATGGAGTACGGTTAGCTGAAATACCATCCTCCCTGCCAGCTAAGGTAAGTAACAACCGCTATTAAATGTATGTTGTGTGAGTGATTGCATGTGAGAGTCTGTGTATGTGTGTGTATGTGTAAGCATGTGTGCGTGAGTGAAAGTAAAGGTCAAATGGCGTGTGATGGCACTTTGGTGAATTGATTTCATTGCCCCATGGTATGTACTGTATTCACAAACTGTTTATAACATATCTGCAGAAACGACCTTTCCTACTTTCAAAAGTTGCTTTTTACTCGTAGAAGACATTCATTATGAATTGGCTACTGTTCATGTACATTATTGCACCTGAAAACATCGATACCGTTCATTATTTACCATATGCTATAATTTTATCTCACCGCAAGTTTTGGTGAACAAGTTTCAGATTTGGGTGCTTTCTACACCAAATGTCTCACGGGTCGGCAACTAACAGAATTTGTCCCCCGATAAATATTAGCAGGTTTGATCATCTGATCATAATTAGGATATGTGCAGTAATGAGAGATGCAACTCATGTCGGAAGTTATGTTATTTGTTATGAGGAACTATGAATTTCCAAAAAGTTTAGACTAAAATGGAACAATAGGAGTAGACAGGTCTTTTGGTTAGGGGTCCTCATACAAAACCAGGATAGACGAATTCACAGCTCTTTCTGGGTTCCCCCTATTCTTACTGGATCATTGAACCCTAATGTAAGAACGCCACTCTCATTGCCTGCAAACTAACATAACTTGCTTTCGGAAATAACCGATATTAAACCTAGTTTAAATGAGTTAAAAATAAAAAATAGAAAATGCAGTTAACCTGAATTCAACCCTAGGCTCGTGGTGTAGCACTCCTGCCCAATGTCTCTGTCCTACCCCGACCTCTATTTTCTGTTCAATATATCTGTTTCACTTTATGAGCCAAATATTTTAATTTACAGGCATTTTATGTCCATATCAAGCAAGGTCAGAGTGTTTTCACTGGTCGTTATGAATGATAAATGTTGAACATTCTGGGTTATTTTTGTTGCATGATAATTGCGCGAGAGGGAATAGGTCAGGGCCATGGCAGTCCTACCATTAGCAACTATGACATCAGCGAGGGCAAGAACCAAGGCAGGACAAGAGGCATCCGACACTTGGAGTAAGTGTGAGTACAGAGCGATGCCTCCCTGGGTCCCTAGGATTAGGCATTGTTCCTGGCCAATTCGGAACATTGAACTTTCATTTTTGAGAGCTGAGATAATAACAATATAGTTGATAGTGGGTCATAGGAAAATAGGGAACCCACCTCTTTATGGTAGGTTTGTTAGGCCAGAGACAGTGGAACCTGACAGAGGCCACTGACCCTACCGCACATTTGAGACGGCTAAAACATGACAACCCATTTAGGATGATAGTGTCATTATTTCCCAATTTTTAATCCCCCTGTTTTTTCTTTTAATCCTATCATGGTATCCTTGAAACTGTCAATGAGTTTGGACAACCCTAGGTAGTTTTAATCGTTTCTATTTTTTTCCTTGGTTGTGGTGGTGTATTCAGCCCACCAGTATCTGATAACACAAAAAACGCTCGCTCCTACACTTCATGTAGTAGTAGCCCACTTTTAACTTATTGGAGTCCAAGAAGTGGGAAGTTCGATGATGAAGCATGCGACATCTCGATGTGGGGGAGGGCCTTCATTTTCCCAGAGGGATCTCCCTGTGGCATGTTTCCGCAAGGCATGATCAATAGCTGAAACCATTTGTTTGTGTGTTATGACCAGTAAAACACCCCCTAATGTTTGCAGCGATCTGACAGCATTTTGTAAAATACCAACGGATGCACTTGTCGGAGAACAGGGTTGATGTTAAGTGTGAATCACATCACATCCTCACATGAAATAAAAGTTGCAGTAATAGTTGTCTACTGGATCAAGAATTAACAGGTTTTGAAGTTTGATGTGCAAGATATTGGAGCAAGTTATTAACTTTTTAGGTGTGTGTTACATTTGGGTGTGCGTCCTTATGTGTATGTGTGCATGCAAATTTGTGTTTTGTAAATACCATCATCTAGAATGGTGCAAGGGAATGAGGGGTTCTTTTGCATAACATCACCCTGTGAATATTCACGGGCTTTTTGTGCAAAACGTAGCACAGCCAGGCACAGTGATCGAATATCTATACTGTATACATTTTTGTCGTTATATGCTTTTACATGTAACTGGTAGGGATTCTCCCCTATAATGCTATGTTAAAATGACAAAATATTGCTGACCAAGTAGATTGACCACCTTGCTTCAAATAATCATACATGCTGTTTTTAATCCTGATCTTTAAACCCACAAATTATTGTTAGTTGTTTCTTAGTGACTATAACTCTGTGGTAGCAGTAGCAAACTTAGACTACAACACCCACAATGCACTTGGGTGTCACATTAAAACCCAGGGCTAGAAACAATGTACATGATGAAAACTGAGAGGCATGTCAATGGCAACGCAGCTGACAATAATGGAAAGGTATTAAAAGCAGGTTG
Organism: Pleurodeles waltl; assembly: GCF_031143425.1. Taxonomy (NCBI): domain Eukaryota; kingdom Metazoa; phylum Chordata; class Amphibia; order Caudata; family Salamandridae; genus Pleurodeles; species Pleurodeles waltl. The sequence continues at coordinate 82,048,600 of NC_090439.1, forward strand.
CCTGCGGCTAGGGGGATGGTCCTTATCACAGAGTCTTGAAGCTAAGACACCATTGACCTTAGTCTCATTTAAATCAATTAAGTATGGACTACTGATTGAGGAAACTGTAGAGCAGAGGGGGTTGGAGTTGTGTAATCATGTTTGACTAAAGGGCGTAGTAAGTACATTGGCTATTTTTTTTTATGGTCTCAACCTCAGTGATGAATCTTCTTTGGTGACAATGATTGATGACTTAGGACCATATTTACAGGCTCTGTGACGCACAGCAGCACAGCAAGTCACCTTGCTGCATTGCCCTGCATTACAGGGAAAGGGCAGGAATACGCCATATGTATCCAATATGGCACATTCCTGTCCTTTCCCCCTTTGCTGGAGCCCTTTTGGCAGCCTAGCACCAATGCAGTCACACTTGCACCACGGTGCTAAGTTGCCTGGTTTGCTTGCAGGATTGTTTTTGTGCAGGAAGGGACACCTTCCTGCACAAAAACAATCCTGAGAGGTTTTTTCCTCTTTCTATGTTTGTTGCAGAATGCAGCACATGTAGAAAGAGGGGAGAAAAAAACCGAGAAGAAATAAACACATCTCCCTGAAAGGCATATCTGTTTGGCATATTCTCAGGGTTACAAGTTCTTGCAAATCTGGCAGTGCATCAAAATCCATGGAAAAGCCTCCCTTGTGCAGAGCAATGTAACACAACAATTTGCGCTGCATTACATTACTCGAAATTTAAGAAGCCACGCAGAGCCTTGTGTGGCTTCATAAATCTCATTTAAGGTTTGCGTCGCTCTTGCACCATGTTGCCTGGTGCAGGAGTGACGCAAACCAGGCCATAAATATGGCCTTTCATTTCTAGGCCATGATTTGCATTGTTTCTGGAGATCTTGAACCCATGACACATGAGTAATCTAAAAGTGGTCAGCTGAGGTCCCCCATATCACTAACGGTCAAAGCCTTTATCTGTACTATCATGTGCCTCATAAATATCAGATACATAAGACACCAGGAAAGAGAAGGACGTTTAATCTGCCAAATACAGAAGATCTTCAAAAACTGACTGCATGATGGTAGATACCACATTGACTCCAGGGGTGTACAGTGTGGAACATTTATAGAACCAGTTTTCAGACAGTTTCTCAGTTAGTGTTGTGTTTAGTATCATCTCTAAACTCAGAAGATCAAGTCAGTTGTCATTTTATAAGAAACTATGAAAGAAGCATGATTTTGGTGAATCTAATGCCTACTGGATTCCACAATTTTGTGATCCTAATATTTTTTGTGCTTCACTTTTTCTTCCGTGGGAGACTTCCAAGGCATTTCTGAGGAGGTTTCCGAAAGCACTCTTATGAGAAATCCAAGAAAGCACACTGCAGCAATTCTTGCACTGAAGGGAGAAGAAGGGCAATTGGAAAGAAAGAACACTTGCTTCTGTCCTCTTGCACAACAGCATTGGCCCTAGGAATCTAATTGTTATTTCACTTAGATTACACAGTGGAATGTGGCAGAATCTTTGGAGTGGCAAGATGGACGTAATTTGGGGTGTGGTAAGAAATGTAGCACAGTACTTCCCTGGCATTCAAGTGCTCTACTATTTTAGGGTTTGGGCAACTAGATAAGAACTCTTTTGTATATGATAAGACGGCATTGAATGTTTCCTTGTTTTACATGAAGATGTATAGGAATAGCAGCCTGATATGTGGTATGATGTGGAGGATTACTTAGAATGGTGTTCCTCCAAGATCTGTCAAGCAGTGAGGAGAACACGCTTTTTAAAGTAGATATTGCTACAAGAATGGTACAACATCAGCAAAGTCAACAAGCTAGATGGTATTAAGATAGATCTTTTAAGGGTATGGAACATGCTTGATAACTCAGCTTCTCAGATCATACAATGCCATAATTCAGGAAAGGCGAAGTACCAGATTCCTGAGAAGAGGAGATGATCTCCTTAATTCTCAGAAACAGAAAGCATCAAATAGAATGTGGGGCATGCAGATTGATCTCACTTTTTAACACAGATCTGAAGGTTTTATTTAAAAATATTATTGCTTTAATGCCAAGAAAGGATTTCACAGTGTGGCCTGGGACTTCCTGTTTAGCGTTCTGTGAATGAGGGTTTTGGAGATGGTTTACCACATCTATTGCAGGCCCTACAAAGTACATTTCATCAGTAATAATTGTAAACAGTGACATTTTCCAACATTTCTAGTTGTTTAAGGGCTCATGGCAGGGCTGCCTTCTTTACACTCTATTATTTAAATCTTTCCTGAAGCACTAGCTAAGTCATTCATTGAGTGGTCTTAAACATGCACTTCCATTCTGCTACACATTACATATGATTTAATTATAGACACATCAGCTCTTGGATTTACATTCCCAAATACCATTTGTTGGAGGTGGCTTGGTTCATTTGCAAAAGCGTATGATCAGCCAAGCGGAACGTGCCACTCCTGTCCAGGGTGGTCAAGTACACTTGCTAGATAACCTGTGCTCGCTCTTGGGTAGCACGGCATGGAGCAGTCAAGCTTATCTGGGAGACAATGTGCAAAGCACATGGGGATGGTCACCGAGGGCCAACCATTAGACACGGAGGCTCCCAGCCCCGCCAGACCATCCAGTGTTGTCAAATAGTAACCAAACTCAGCACCTCCATAATCGAGAGGAACCGTTGGGGAGTGTTGACTCGACCTATTCTCAACACTTCAGGTTGCACACAACAAGTCACCGGGTCCATGTCTCCGGATTGGAGACACCCTGTCTGGTGTCTGTGAACTTCCAGTGACCCCAGAGAGGTTTGATCTCACCTAGAGAGGGCTCTGTGCCATACCCCGATGACTGGGGGTTCTTGAACAGCAACTCCTATCATCGTATCCCCCTTGACAGGAGGCACTAGTTTGGTGCATGATGACTTGAAGTGCACCAGACCTTCAAGTTCTACTCAGGACTAGATTTCCCAACCCCTCTGGGTAGAGGTACTCTGCCCAGTACGCTATGAACTTATCAGTTTCAGACTCTCCGGAAAAATACACTAGATGCAAGTTCTGTTTTGTAATACTAGGCCACATAAAGCACTCCTCAGGTTGTACCTACACATACGCAGGTTCCAACCTATGAACGGGCACAGCACACATTGAGCATGCAGCCAAGGGTTACACAAGAGAAAGTAGCATAAGCAGCATGTTGCTACCTTGCACATGGTGTGCCCGGTCGCAATACTTAGTTCTTGGTCTTCAAACACACTGCTTCTGCCAGGTGGAGTCTGGAACAATGTATGCATAAACAGAGGGCGCCACTCTCCAGATATTGCCGATCACAATGTAGGTCCCTCTCAAAGAGGACTTTGATATTCCGGGACCTCCACAGAGAAGAGGGGGCAGCCAAGCTACCTTTGGAGAGCCACTTCAGGATACCACACAGCAGCAGGCAATCAGCCTCCGGCCAGTCTCTAATCAGGAAGGGTGCAGGGATCTCCTTCCTTGGACAGTTAGGTGGTCATTCTGACCCTGGCGGTCTTTGACCGCCAGGGCGGAGGACCGCGGGAGCACCGCCGACAGGCCGGCGGTGCTCCAATGGGTATTCCGACCGCGGCGGTAAAGCCGCGGTCGGACCGGCACCACTGGCGGGGTCCCGCCAGTGTACCGCCGCCCCATTGAATCCTCCGCGGCGGCGCAGCTTGCTGCACCGCCGCGGGGATTCCGACCCCCCCTACCGCCATCCAGATCCCGGCGGTCGGACCGCCGGGATCCGGATGGCGGTAGGGGGGGTCGCGGGGCCCCTGGGGGCCCCTGCAGTGCCCATGCCACTGGCATGGGCATTGCAGGGGCCCCCGTAAGAGGGCCCCTACATGTATTTCACTGTCTGCTGCGCAGACAGTGAAATACGCGACGGGTGCAACTGCACCCGTCGCACAGCTTCCACTCCGCCGGCTCGATTCCGAGCCGGCTTCATCGTGGAAGCCTCTTTCCCGCTGGGCTGGCGGGCGGTCTGAAGGCGACCGCCCGCCAGCCCAGCGGGAAAGTCAGAATTACCGCCGCGGTCTTTCGACCGCGGAACGGTAATCTGACGGCGGGACTTTGGCGGGCGGCCTCCGCCGCCCGCCAAGGTCAGAATGAGGGCCTTAGTCTCCTGGGCAACTAAATTCCTCTGACAGTGTGCCGACGCAGTTCAGCTTCTCTGGTCCCACATATCCATCAGTGGTACTCTTAGTTGCAGACTTGAGAACTCCTACCTATACTGAGTAAAATCTCTGAAATGGGGGTGGTTCGAAGGGTATTCCTTTGAACCCAAGACGTCTCCCTTAAATGTCCTACATGTCTGCCCTAGGGTCTGGGAAGTTGGATCTTTATCTTTATGGGTGCCAGGCTATGGCTCCGGGAGGCCAAGTTTAACATCATGTCCCCCCACCTATGTCACCATGCCCCAAATGGCAGTGATCTGTCATTCTGGATGCCCAAGTTTTATAGTGGTCGTCCGGGGAATGTGCAGATGTGCTCTTTGTCTGGGACCTATGGAATGAAGCCTAATTTTAGGGGGCACCAGGACAAGTACCAACTCATAAAAAAGCCCAGTTCATAGAAGTGGCACTTCATGGGCAGGGATGACAAAGCATCTGTTACCAACAGCTCCGGTTTGTCATCCTGAGTCCAACGATAACAAGCCGATGAAGCTGCTCCCCTGCAATCTGTTATTGCAACTGGACTTCATAAGCCTTGCTGTCCCACATCACTGTATGGGTAGATAGGCTCTCATGGGCAGTGCAAACAAGACTGGGTGTTTGGCACCTCCAGGGCACTTACGCCCTAGCGCACACACAAAGCTGCCAAGGTAGGTGACACTTCGGCTACAGCCCCCATCACGGTGCCCGTGCGTGGTGGCTGGACAGAGTCCTTAGGCTCTCTTCTATCATGAAAACTCATACGTAAATATGTGCACAGTTGTCATTTTGGTCATGTGCAGATTCACAAGGGAACCATCCCACCCAGTTGTAGACATGGAGGTCTGGGCTGGAGAAGTCAGTTCCCATTCATACCTGGCCCAGCTCAGGTACTCACACCTGCACACGTGTAACAGTGCCTTTTTTCAACTTGTATAAATAGCATGGGCAACTTTCACCCTGTTTTGGCAGAGGGAAAGTGCTACAAACACCTAGTCCCCTGAAGAGGAAAACTGATGACACCTACTTGAAAGAAGCGAAAAAATTCTGGGGAACCACTGCCTATATGAGTCAGGTCTAACACCATGGTTACCATCAGAGACTTTGGGTGAATATCACATTATAAGCTTAACATAGACAGTTCTGAGATAAAGATTTAAAGTTAGAGATCAACTTCTCATATGAGGTACAAGAGAAAGACTTTACTAAGAACCAAGGCATTCAGGTCCCTAAGGACTCAAGCTCTTTCTACAATGTAAATTACAACAGGGCCTTGTATGACCTGAAGAAGCCGGTGAGGTCCTCCATTAAACTTTCATCTGCCCTGGAAGGTGTAATGAGTGACAAATTTTGCAAGTTTCGAAAGGCAGGGGTGGCATCCATGCCACTGAGTGCTTAGCTGAAGGATCAGTTGATGGATTGCACATTTAAAAGTATTATGTGTTGAGAGGTTGAATAAAAAAGTGGACAGAAATCTCAGGTAAACCTTAGGAACTGTTAAAGTGTTTCTAGGAATTGGATACAGTGACACAGTGATACAAGGAGTTTCTTTTTTGTATAGGCCTTGGGTCAAGGCAGACCCGCAATCCGAATCTATGTTACTGACAAAAAGGTTAGCAGATTTGGGTGGATTTATGAGTTATGAAGAATTGATCTTCAGAATTTGACAGCTGCATGACACGGATCTTGTGACCATAAAGGATCTCTTCCGCACTATTTATTGACACTACTGAATGTTAAATAACATCTCAGAGGTGTTTTCAGACAGGAGAGGACGGATGCTAAAGATGTAGAATTGTGCCTGCTAATTATTCTCGTTAGTTCACATCTTATCCAGGCTGATATATGATTTACATCAAGTATTTGAACACCAAAACATATAGTGGATATAAGTCTGCTCCCAGTCATATGGTGACCACCTCATGTAATTTTCTTTTCCTGGTGATGACGGATATAATTAAAACAACTCATCACACCTTCTGTTCTAAATAGAGAGGGTGATGTGACGGCCTTAGTCTGACAGCCCCTATTCCATTGGGCAGTCACAGTAGGCTTAGAGTGAGCCAAAGGGCTTTGCTGACGAAAAGCTTACAGTAACTTTTTTCTACATGAGGAGGGCAGGCTGTTAGATTGGAGTACAGGTCACTTGGTAGCACGTTTGACGCATTACCATTTCAGCCAAAGTCTAAATCAGCTCCTGTGTTTGCATTCCTTTGTTATTTGTCTGTGCTAGGTCCCTTTAAGCCTGCAGTCTTGAAGTTAATATGATGTACAACTGCTGGTGTCTAAGGTAGCGGAGAGATATGTCCACCTCCAGAAATGAACGTGACAAAGGCAATCGAGCCAAGTGAGAGATGCTTGTGCAAAATGAAATCAGGCATAAGTAGTATAAGGAGATAACTTCCATAAAACTTTTGACAGGTGCCCCGCCCGTGATGACGTAGGCAATGATTTAGGCACGGACGTGGATGCCCCGCCCCGTGCTGACATAGGCACTGACATAGGTGTAGGTGTGTCACGTGGGTTGTGACATTATGGTGTCACGTGTTAGTCATGTGCCAGGGTCCTAACCCCTGTGTCTAGGTCTATGGGCTGTGTAAAATGAGGGCCCTGCTAGTGTCCAACATGTTTCAGAGCCTAAGAGGACCAGTCTGGACATTTCAGACATTCAGGACCAAGTGGCTGCTTGGGGGCCTCCTGACAGGGCGATGCATTGGGAGCGTAAGGCCAAACCTCCACACTGCTGGCTAATCCAAATAGAGGGGCTGGGCAAATATTGCTTGTGTTAGAGCCAGCCAATCAATTTAGAAATGCAAGCCTAAAACAGATGTAGCACTAAGAGTTCACATACCTGGGTTCAAAGGTGTTCAGCATATGTCAAAGTATAAAGTGACCAGTCAATTTAAAAAAGATTAGAAATAGACAGAAGGCAAGCAACTCAAGCCTAAAACAGATGTAGCTCTAAGAGTTCCCAGACCTGGGTTCAAAGGTGTTCAGCATATGTCAAACTATAAACTGACAGGTCAATTTTAAAAAGATTTGAAATAGACAGAAGACAAGCAATGCAAGCTTAAAACAAATGTAGCTCTAAGAGCTCCCAGACCTGGGTTCAAAGGTGTTCAGCATATGTCAAAGTATAAAGTGACCAGTGAATTAAAAAAAGTTTTGAAATAGACAGAAGACAAGCAATGCTCCCTTAAAACAGATGTCTATTTCTAAGCTCAACCCTCCATGAAACCTATGCATAATTAGCACAATGAGGGCTATAGAAAACAACCCCCACATTCACAGGGCTCTTTTTCTGAACTACATATTTGAAGTTTGTGGAGAGCCTGGGCTTCCAGAACCCCTCAAGGAGAAAAATATGAAGGGCAAAGCGCAGACTGGTGGTGTTAACCCTCTTCTACTTAAGGTCTGTAACTATGTGTTGTCTGTATGTTCTATTGTTGTTTAACATAGACGGTATCCCCTTCCTTTTTAGCTATACCTAGCAGAGCAAAAGGCATGTGTTTTGTACAGGTTATTTTGAGACATACATTTATACTGTGTTGAAACCGATGTTTAATTTGTAGAGGGGTGCATTATTTTTTAAAGGCGTAAAAACATGGTGTTGTGGATAAAAATAGAAGTGTCTAAATTTATAGACCAATATACATGATGATTAAATATTTTCTAATATTGTAACTCTTGGCTATGTAGTTTAGACCCGTACAATTTTATTACGCTGATGTCTTTATAGAATAGGTCTATCAGACCATGTATGTTTTTAAAAGGTTGTTAGCAAAGCTGTTTTTAGGCCTGGGAGAGAGGCATTGAGGCATTGGGTGATGTTCTGGGTTTGGGGACCCAGACCATGTGCGGTTTGTGTCCTCAGACTCCCTTTTAAAAGTAGTGTTGGGGCAGGGACACCAACCCTTCCCCTAACTATGCATACGTAATGCAGGCCTGGGGGCAAGGGCTGCGTGATGGCTCGGGTACCCAGGCATGCATTACCGGTGTGCAGTTAGGGCAGGGACCCCAACCACTGCCCTAACAACACTCCAGTAATGCAGGCTGGGGGACCTGGACAACGTGCGTTGTTCTGGTTCCGAGGTCTGCATCACAATTGTATTGTTAAGGCATGGACCCCAACCCCTGCCCTAACTGCGTACCTGTAATGAAGGCCCTGGGGACCCGGGCTCCACGTTGTTCAGGTCCCCAGGCCTGCAGTACTAAATTATTGTTAGGGCAGGGGCCCCAACCCCTGCCTTTAATGCGTACATGTAATGCAAGCCATGGGACCCGTGTCGCTCATGGTCCCGGTCCCCAGGCCTGTATTACTAGAGTATTGCTAGGGCCGGGACCCCAACCCCGGCCCTAAATGCGTACATGTAATAGAAGCTAAGGGACCCGTGTCGCTCGTGGTCCCGGTCCCCAGGCCTGCATTACTAGAGTATTGCTAGGGCAGGGACCCAAACCCCTGTCCTAAATGCGTACATGTATTGCAAGCCAAGGGACCCAGGTCACTCATGGTCCCGGTCCCCAGAACTGCATTACTATAGTATTGCTACCCCTGCCCTAACAAAAGTATTATTAGGACAGGGCCGGAGTCTCTGGCCCTGTCCTTAAATCCGCCTGTAATGGCAGCCGGGTCGTGGATGACTTGGGACCCGGCTGCCATTATTTAGATAATGTTAGGACAGGGCTGGAGTTCCTGGGCCCTGTCCTAACATTAGCTAAATAATGGCGGCCGGGTCCCGAGCCTTTTGTCACTTGGGAACTGGCTATCATTATATAACTCTGTCCTAACATTATCTAAATAATGGCGGCCGGGTCCCGAGCCGTTTGTCACTTGGGAACCGCCCATCATTATATAGCCCTGTCCTAACATTATCTAAATATTGGAGGCAGGGTCCCGAGCCGTTTGTCACTCGGGAACCGGCCATCATTATATAGATAATGTTAGGACAGGGCCGGAGTCCCCGGCCCGTCCTAACATTATCAATATAATAATGGCCTGGTGCCGCATCACAAATGGCTTAGACCCGCCACTATTTATCTATAGTGTTAGGACAGGGCTGTGAACTCCGACCCTATCCTTAAGACAGCCTGTAATGGCTATAGGGGGATCCGAGCCGCTCGTGGGCCCGGATCCCCGTCCCCTTCTTTTATTTTTATTAAAGAAAAACCCATTGCTGGGCTGCAGAACCTGGGGGCCCCCCTAGGCCAAACATGAACAAGGCCCCCAAAATCAGCCACCAAGCACCCATGCAGACCCCAGGAGGGGCCTGAACAGCACCTGAAGCACTGTATTGGGTGCAATGAATCCTCCCATCACAAGTAGGGGTTTAAAAAATTAAATTACAAATAAATAAATTAAAAAATTAAAAAATAGAAGAAAAAGTAGCCCAGGAGTGGGTGTTTGAAAACACTGTACAACTTTGGGGGCCCTTTACATACCTTTTTTTTTGAGGGGCAAATGGGGTCCCTCAGATGTGGGGGTCCCTAATGGTGTCCATGGGCTTAAGAAGGCCATCAGGAACTCCATGTGCTTGGGAGGAAGAATGGCTGTGCAGAATCTGGCTCCACCCTTCTTCCTAGCAAGTCAGCCCCACCCCCAATGCACATAGTTGAGAGCTTGGAGAGTGAAGGTAAAAACCTGGAATGGATTCCAGGATCAGGCATCCAATGTATTGTATATATATATATATATATATATATATATATATATATATATATATATATTTATATCATTTATATATACTGTAATCATGGGGTATTACAAGGACTGTGAATGATATAGTAATGTGTGTAAATAATGCTGTGAACATTCTGGAACCAGCTCCTTAGAGCTTATGGTATACATCAGCGCCACCTTGTGTGTCTTTTTTGATGAACATCTCAGGGTAATTGAGAAATGTAAACATTAGGGCCCATATTTATACTTTTTATATATTACCGCCGGCTAACGCCATTTCTGTGCTCCATGCGGGCATCAAATTTACACTTTGACGCCCGGTGACGCAAACTACAGGTGTAAACCATTTTTTTTGCGCACACCGCAGCGTCAAGTCGTAAAGCAAAATGACGTTACCGCGGTGGAAATGACTGTGGGTCGATTTACGACACCGCACACCGGATATGCGGCGTTTTTTGAAGCAATAGCGTCAAAATTCTCCGCAAACACAGCCATTTCAGCAGAGGGGAGCCAAAATGGATCCCAGATGCCTGTACAGACCCCAGGAATATGACAACAAACCAGGAACCAGTCAGGAGGACCCACACAAGACCCAGGACAGGGAGAAGAAGAAAAGAAAGTGTTGCTTCAGTTCAGAGGAACAGGAAATTCTGGTTAAAGAGGTGACGGAACACCAGCACCAACTGTCTGTCACCTCAAAGTTGCCAATCAGTAGGAGAGAGGCAATATGGCAACAAATTGTTGACAAGATTAACAGTGTGGCAGAAGTACGCAGAACAGTCATCGAGTGCAAGAAACACTGGCATGACTGCAAGCGCAGGACCAAGGAAAAGATGGCCAGGAACAGGAAGGCAGCCCTGCAGACTGGAGGTGGGAGTCCAGCACACCAGGAGGCCCTTGACAACATGGAGGAGATGGTCGCAGCCGTCATCCCTGAGGAGATCGTCACAGGGATTCAAGGACAGGACAGCGCAGACTACCAGGAGACAACGCACATGCAGGGTAAGTCGCATGGGGAATTAAAATGCACTAATGTCAACTGTAAGCAGGGGGGGATACGGACCACAAAATGCATGGAGGTCATCATATACATGGAGTGGCATGGGTAAAGGGGTATGGCATGGGGGCATGGCCTGCACAGAGAGAAGCTGGGGCACACCATTACAGTACACCAACAACAGTCACATGGGGGCATGCTATCATGCCAACGATGGAGCAAAGGTAAAGCCATGCCAGGAGGGAAGGGCACAATGTCAAACTGACATCCCGTCACACATCAGCCACTATACCCCCTACATTAACTAGGGCCCAATTAACAACCTCTAGTCATACCGACAACTGGAATGTAACAGTAACAACAGTTGCCACTACCACCTCCGCTGTGTGTGCTGGTCAAGTAGCCAATGGCAGTAACGTCCCTATAGATCATACACACCTAAATTAGTGGGTTGAGGATGACAACTTTAACAATCCCCTGAAACAAAACAGAGGCTCCCGTCCTGTCAAATGTGAATGCCCATAGTTGCCGCAAACATCAGCCACTGTCATCAGCAGTAGGAGCTACACAGCACTAAGGACACACCCATGCTGCATATGCCAGGGTCCATCCTGTGCCTGGGTCACAATGCAACATCCCAAATGTCATACTGCTCAGACAACAGCATTGAGGGGGAGGACACATGCAACTGGTCACTGACATACACCTGCATAGTCAGAGGAGGAAATAGAACACTGCTACGACTATCCAAGCAATCCAATCACCACACAGTCCCCAACATGAGCTGTACACATTACCAATGCTAACATTGATATCGTGCCAAAACAATGCTTTCATAGGATACGCTACATGTCAAATACATATAAGTGGATGTGAAAGATCAGAGACTGGGGCAGGTCCAGATTCTTAAGTGTGCTGCTAGTGCCATCAGAGCACCCACAGCCAGTGAAAGGCCTCACCATGAGAATAGATGTAGACGGAGGCTTGAGTAGGACAAGATGGTGGCAATTTACTATTTGGCCTAAAACAACACGAGAGGAGATGATGCCGACAAGTCTAATAACTTACCACAATACATGTGACATGCAGGTGGGCCATAAGCCTGGGAGAATGCCCATCTGAAAGACTGGAGCAATGAACAGGAAATAAGATCACAATGTGAATTCATCACAAGGCAGGCAGGTCACATCACCAACGCCACAACACAGACACACTAATTGTACTCTATTTTATTGCAGAGGATGATGGATCTCCTGCAGATATGCCTGTCCAGGACTACCCTGATGACATGGATGATGAGCTGACAAGCATCAGCCCCCAGGCCCTCCGAGATGTCCTTGGAACCCTCCAGATCCCATCTTCAGTCACAAGGAGGAGCTCAGAACAAGCAGCCATCACAGAGGACCCTCCCACAAACCAATTGTAAGACCTGCCAGCTCCAATACAGCTGAGGACTCAGACGACACAGGCACCAGCTTTGAGAGAACTGTAGTCGGAGTACAGCGGGAGCTGGCCAAGGAGGTGCGGGTGGGCATGCAAACTATGGCAGCCAGCCTAGAGGGGGTGCGTTCATGCATGATGTAAACTGCAGATCAGGCAGCAGCCATGCAAGCCCTAACATCCATCCTGCAAGGACTACAACAAACTGTCAAGGAATTCACCACTGCAGTAAGGGAGTTGCCGCAACACCTCGCACCCTACACCTTCAAATGCATGCATGAATGCAATCATGACCCCCTCAGGGCCGACCTGGCTGCCTACCATCATAATGTGGCTGCTATTCTGAAGAATCAGCAGATCCTCTTTGCAGCAGTACTGCCCTTAAGACCTTCACAGGTAGCAGCAACCGGGATGTCTGACTCCACGTCTTCTAACACTGAGGTGTGTGTTGCCCCTTCAAAACCACCACCACCAAGAACAGAGGAGGCAACACACACATCAGAAGAAGAAGACATGGAACAGATCACCTTCACACAGAAAAGTACCCCGAAGCACTAGTCCCTGCCACATGGCCAACTATTACCAAGGTACAGCGCTTTGTAACATGCCAGTCTTACAATAACTGTACTCAATGACTGTTCTGCAAACCACTGTTTATCTTGTCATCCTGCCCAGTGATTGTCTCTCACTTACTCATTGGCAAATCCTGTCCCTCTGCTCTGTCTGACACATAACCCCAGCATGTGAAATGCATTTTCTTTAGCACTTGTGTAGAATCACAATGTAAGATGTCACTATAATGGACTCACAATCATGGACAATGTACCGATAGCACTACAGCATTTTTCAATAAATAGCACTTACACAACCACTTTGTCTCTGTGTAATGTGACAGATCAACTATGCAGTAGATAACTGAAATGTGCCTCCTGTCAAATAACGTAGCTTGTCAATACAACTGTCCTGAAAATATGTAGTCAGATAACTTTGCACAGTGGCCTGGATTGCATCATACTCTGCCCTTCCTGAGGGTAATATCTGATGTAAAGAGAAAACACACACTATCATGCTGTGTTGGACAGAACAATGCTTCCTCAAGGGATATCTAAGTCATCAAATAGTGGCAGCACAATGTTGTCACCATGCAATACTAACACATATAACAGTGCCCACAAATCTGAGCAAACACTAAAAAAACTGCATGAATGAAGGTGTCTGAGTTTCCATCCAAATAAGCAATCATGCTGAACAGTGTCACCAATGATGTCTGTGAGTCATGAAGACGATACTACAAGAGTGCTTACGACCACTCACCTTATAAGGGTTTTCTTGAACATTACACTGCAGTCAGACCTAAAACAGTTCCCCCAATACCAAATCTGAAAGCACTGTTTGTGACTTTGAAAACATACTTATTGAAAAAAACACGTTGGGATCCATATTAACTGTGATTGGTGGTTGCAATGAATGGTGGGAGCCATATTAACTGTGATTGGTGGAAGCAATGAATGGTGGAATCTTTGCAAGGTAGCTCTGGGGTAGCTTCCAATCTTACAGCTCAGTTGGGATTTGTTTGTAGCATAGGATACAAATGTAATGGAACAAAATTCATGTACACTTATGCCAAGGCCCTGATCAACAAGCATTTAACACATACTGTAAAGGGTTCAGTATATATTTATTAAACGGAAATAACAGAAGAGGAAACTTGGGGAAAAGTCTTACCTACCCTAATCTACCCTAACTACTCATTACCCACAAATGTCCCTAACTAACCTAAGCTAAACTTACTTATTACATGTAACAAAACATTCTAAACATCAACCCCCCACCCCGCTTATGAGATGGGACACATGGAGGACAACAGATACTAACCTAAACACATACTATCTTATACTAAACAAATATATATTTTTTTGTATTTGTTGATATATATATTTTTTTTTGTAAACACACAAGAACCCCAACAGTCGTACTCACACTCAGAAAGAAAAAATTTAAATAAACAGGACCACGCCACCCCCCACCCACTAACACTAATTAAACTAATAGCCTATATTAACCTAACACTAAGCACCCTAAGCCCACTAAGTATAAGAACAAGGAAAGAGGAGGGAGGGGAGGGAATCATGTCCATTTAAAAAGTCTAGAGGTTTGCCCTCCAGAGGGTCCGCTTTATGGACCGCACACGCCTGTTCATATGGCGAACATCCCAGCTCAGGTGACTAATTTTCCGTAGGACACGGTCCATTTTGCATTGCATGTCCTGAAAAGCTGCAGGGTGAACTGTAGCAGCTAGGGCGGTCTGGGTACCAGCGGAGGATGTGTGTGGGCGTGTATAGTTTATGCCTGTGGGCTGCCCTGAAGGTGTTCCACTGCTAGGGCCTGGAGATACTGCAGACGTAGTTAGGACAACAGTCCCAGCTGTGGTTGGTGCCACCTGGGTGGAAGTGGTGGTTGTGCTGGTGGTGGCTGTGGTGGGCAAAGTAGGGCCACCCTGTGGGAAAGCCCTCCATGCTCCGGAGGCCCGTTCATTCCTGTATCTTCGGGCCATCCGTCTGAACCCCGACTCTATCAGCAGGATATGCTGGTAGCGCAATGCCCACCTCTGGAACTCACGGACCTGGATGGGTGCCATGTTAGCAGCTGTGAAGACAAATGAAAAAAATTACATTAGGAACTGCATTGTGTGAAATGGCACAAGAAGTAAATCAGACAGCACATCTACTGTACTTGTAACAGCTCCTATTATCATACAGATCATTGAATGTCCCTGAGGAAGCACATTGCAAGCCAGCCTACAAGGTCGTATCACACATAGCAACAGCTGGCATTAATTTGGCATCAGAGTTCTGACAGTTGTCAGCTAACAATCATGCAGCACATCCTGCACCAATGCCAGGGCTACAAATGTCAGTGTACGGGATGGAAATCTAGGGCCACATGATCTGCAAGTTGTAAATGGACTTGCTAGTATAGTACTCATGTGCTATACCTGAGTGTGTATACTAGGTTCCGACCAAACATTCACTGATTTACATGTCTGTGTAACATACTTGTATCATCAGTCCTACGTACACTATTCACAAACCAATGCCTGTGTTTGAGGATGGTGGGGTGGAGAAACAACTATCAATTTTAAACAACATGGACACCCAGGAAGCTATAGAAAGCTGGACATGTGTTTGGCTCTACACACACAACACAGGTGAGTTGTATCAACAAATAGGAGACAGCAAACCCTTGACCAATCCCAGCCCCACACATGTCTGGAAAAGCAGACCTTTGTCCACATCATATACTTCCAGTAAGGCATGACTTACAACAGAAACAGAGTTGCAAGAACACCCATGGCCATGATTTGCATGCACGCCTAGGCCATTGCACTCAAGTGCCACATACGTGTAGCACTACATGTGGAGCTACATGCTGCTAGGAAGTTCACCCTACAGTTTCATAAGTACTTTGGTGGATAGGGAAGCAGAAGTCTGTGGGTAAGCATTTTGCAGCCCCATTCTGGGAGAATGTGGGTCTGACAGGCAGACTAAATCTGAGATTAGTTCCAGTGCGACTCTTGTTGATACAAGTGTTATCCACATGACTCACCCCAGTTCACATTGCAGGGCCTACAAGAATGACCTAGAATCCCTAGATAAGACAATAGGATAAGCATTGGCAAACTCCAAAATGCTTAGAAAATTAAATCCCACTCATGAAACAAGACAAATGATGGGCCAGCGCATCATACCTTGCTATGTGTTCAACACACAGGAGTCCATCACACATCACCAGCAAACACAACACATAACAGACATACCAACACTTACTGGAGTTGTTGGGGTCCTCAAATGAAGCCACCTCACCCACAGTGTAGGGTGCCGGTCCACCTGTAAGGCATGGAAGGAAGAGATGTGCTCAAAATCTGTGCACTGACCAACAATTCCAAAGATAAAAACTATGTGTAAGATGACATAAGTAAGTAAAGCCACTCAGACATGATGATACTGCATCCGATATATCACGGCTAACATGTACATAGCATGGGACTCCTGTGACAATTACACACATATCTGCACACATGCAGTGGCCCTAACTATCATGTGGTGGCAAACATGCTCCTTCATTAGTGAGCAGACATAATAATGGCGTGTATTCGTCTCATCATGTGCATCCAAGAGAGACATCCAAAGCCTGGTTACTTGAGGACTGCATTACCAGTCAAACAGCCTATGTGGCCATGACACATTTATAACATATAGAAACGATGTACAGAGGGGCAGGGACTTTTGTAAGCCCTCATTTTGTTACAGTTTCTTCATTTGATGTGGCCCAGCTATGGTGATTTGCACCAACCATAGAGATATGAACCCATGTGCATACCTTTGGCCTGCCATCCCTAAATGAAAGGTGGAACACCAAACACCAAATACCAGTGTAAGATGTTAGCTGAAGGCACTTTACACCTTTTCCCTATGTTTCTAAATCCAGATCTGACATGTATCCAAAATGATGAAGGACCACAATAATCCCTAACATTCATAGAACTTCCAAAAACGCTTTCCTTACACACTCACCAGACACACATGAGACATATGTCTGGGCCACATTGCTATCATCAATTGACGTGAAGCCAGCACTCAATTTCTGCATCATGTAGTGTTTAGAAAGTCAGTCTAGCTATTGCGTCAACAAAGGTTGCCAATATTTTTTAAAATCTATACTTTACTGCCAAATGTGACCTATATAGACATGATTGGCTTCTAATTTGTGTTGCTGTCTGACACAAAGGTGGCACCAAATTACATTAAGCAAAAGTATTCTAAAAGTTTGCAGAGCACGTGCTTCCTGACAGCTAGCAATTGTGGTCCTTCACATAGTCCATCAATGACCCTGTATGTTTCTGAAGCATTCCACACAGTCAGCAACTTAGCCGGCAGATATTGTACAAATCACCTGATGTCACTACAGAGCTTTTAATTGTGCACATTTCCATGATTTGTACTCACCAACAGGGCCACCAATCACTATTCCCAGGTGGTCAAGCAGATCTTGCTCCCTGGTGATAAGGTCAGTCCAGCGGTGCTTCAGCTGGTGGTCATTCCTCTGGCTCCCATACATGCGCTGCAAGTGATGCAGGACCTTTCCCCACTGGATTCGTCGCACCTTGGTGTGATAACCCTGTATCACCCTGCCTCGATCATCAGTGGGAGGAAATGGCACACCAGCCATATAAACCCCCCAAGCTCCTCCTCACCCATCCTGCCAAGGCGTGGCCTACCCAAGATCTTAGCACCGAAAAGGGGAATAGGGGAAAAAGAAGAACAAAGGAGAAAAGGAGGAAAGTAGAAGCACAAAAAAGTAAACTTAACAACTAAAAGAGCCCAACTATCCCCAAACTAGCACTACCCACAACAGACTCCCACAAACAACAAATACAGAACAATACTGGACAATTGTACCCAAAACACACTCAGACAGTGTACAAAAACAATATTTATTTCACAAACTAACAAATAGTGGAGCACACAGGAGACAAAAGCACAAATTCACTCGACAAAACTCAGAACACAGCCACACAGTCTAGAAGAATCACAGACTGCAAAGTGAAAGTGAAAGTACACCCACTGTACATAATCTGTAAACAGGATATCCTATTATATCACTTCCTGCATAAAATGGCCATCCATATATTTGTAAATAGTCTTAACACTTAACCAATTTTCAGGGCATTATGCATTGTTTTTCTATGCTCGTGCGTCATTTTTTTACTCAGATGCCTCAAAATTTCAGGGCATGAACTGGTTTTGGGTATTTTTTCCATTTTAATGTTATGTTACATTTGTGACACAACTGAGATAGGCTGATTGCACCTACTTTGGTGTTGATGGTGTATGTTCACATGTGAGACATCATACTGCTGCGGACCATGACCTGCTACTTCCTTAACAGGATTTTCACGCTTGGCTGACACACTAGATGGCCATATGTGTAGCCTACATATATGTATTGCACAATTTGGGCATGTTTGGCATCAGGAGAGGATAGCAAGGTGACGCACATGAGTACAATACCTCAATGCCTATGGCTCAATGTGTGTGCATTGGTACTAATGTATTTGTCGACCCAGTGTGTGTGCATCACCAAATGCATTATTGTAAATATGCTTGTATGAATGTGAAGTCAATGTGTCCAAACCTTAGATGCAAGTCATTGTGGAAATGAGAGAGGACATGTGCTAGTCATACATGTAGCAACATCTGTTGTGTGCACTTCCAAGATTTTGGGTAACGTAGACACCACAAATGACAAAGCAGCGGATAGATGGCAGATGCTTGTTCATGTCAATGGTCCACAAGTTTGCCATCCCATGTCCTAGAATTTTGGTAACTGCTTCCTAGGCACTTACTGGTGAACCCACAGTGAGTCAGGCACATGCATAGACGAAGTGGGTACCATGTTATTGGCACAGACAGCCAAAGGTGAACCACAAATGTAATATGACACCACAGTTGTGGTCATATGACTGAGCCACTACTCTCCAGTGGCAGTGGTGGACCAGCAGACGAGACAGCACGTGTCCACATATTTCCAGTGATCAATTGCACAGAGGTGTCTTGTTCATGTGTGGTCCAATGTGATCCTCTATATTTTTAGGGGTGTATGTTGTCACAGTTACGTCCAGGTCTCATCATGAGTCAGTGGGAGCTATTCCTGTATCTACTGAGTAACCTTCGGAGATCAATGTGAGTAAAGTGGATGAGGACATGAGAACCTACATGGGGATGGTCCCACCCTGTCACTGAAGACGTGTAATGAGACTGTCAATAGGGCAACCTTGGTGTGCTGAGTGAGATAATGTCTCCGGAGTCATGTTCCGGCAGGTGTCATTACAACATTTGTACACAGGTTGGCCTGTGAAGTTCCAACTGCATCAGGGAACATCATAGCCTCTGTGTTGATTAATGTAGCAGCTATTTAGCATGCACAGCCCATCAATATGTTGTGAGCAATGTGATTCAGCGTGTGAACTGTCAGGGTCCTAATATGTGTGGACTTTTCATGCACATTATCAGAGGTAGCTGGTTCTGCTGGAGGCACCATACCCAAACCCTGCATACGGCCCTGGTACACTGTCACACTTTGTCGTTCATGCATACATGAGACCCAGACAAGGGATGGGCCATGACTTTGGTATTCAAAGACAATTTTACTAATATGGTACATTTAAAAAGCAGATGATGCTATACAATGTATTTGGGTATGCATTGATGGAGCACATGACAAAATACCCTTTGATGAATGAGAGGTTTGCTAACGCAAGTGTGGTACATATGTAGACACAAGGAACCTTTGGGGTAATGCACAGACAGATGCCAGTCAGGCTGACAGGATGCAGGGTCAATCTGGATCCAGCAATTTCACAAGGTACATAATCAGTGGTCTGACTAAGACTGGTTGGAGGAAGAACAAGACAGTTGACATGGAAAACTGTGTGTCTATCCTGTGTTTTTAAAGGTGACACATAAACCCAAGGGCTGTGTTACACGGCTTAATTAGTAGCAATGCATAACGGTGTATTTGACAAAATGGAAACTTCTATACTGTTTCAGACATCAGCAGGGGCAGTGCATGTTGAAATGGGTGGTGTGAATGGAAGTGATCACAGGTGTGTGCTGCATCAGTTTCTCACAAGTCCTGTATGTGAGATTTGAATTCAAATGGCCAACAGTACCTTTCACACGGGAAGCAATCTACAGGTGATAACAGGGCTTAGAAACTACAAGCCAGTGTATTAATTGACCTGACGTCCATGCAGTCAGATGTACTATGACAATGGCATAACATAGGAAAGGGTGTAGCACACAGGATTAATATTGTTTGCCTGTGTGTGTAGAGGAGGGAATATCAGGGTACACATATTACCATTCCAGGGACCTCTTCAGACAGGTGGGTTGTGACCAGGAGCATGAGTGTGTCAGGAGTGTGTCAGTAGTTATGAAATGGGCTGACATCTACATGGAATGTCATGTGTGCAATGCTTGTCATAGGTGTGGCACTTGTGCTGTCTATGTTCTGCTTATATGGAACTCTAGTCACAGATAGTCCTTGCAAAGATCAGTGCAGTTGGACTTACTGCTGTCAAGGGTCTGGTCATAATTTCCTTTTACCAATGCAATAGTACATCAACTGCCTCATGTATAAGGCTTGTTTTCCCCTTATAGAGTGATGGTATCTTAGTTGTGTGCCATATGCTGCGATGAACCATGTTGCCAACATGTATGTGTGAAATAGGTGTGGTCCTCTGCCATTGCCCTTTGAAGGTGAAATGTACAGGATATATGTCATTTCCTGTGTGTGTGTATGTGACTGTTGTATGATACGCATCACAATTGCTCTGTGATTTTCTGTGTCCTGATCGGTATATCAGCAATGCTCCATGAGGCTACACTCTTATTCTAATAGTTAGAGATAAAGGTGAGCAAAAATGATTAGCCAGACCATGATATGGTGATTATTATCAGTGTTTATTTACATTTGTTAATACAGTGGTGATGGTGATTAGTTTTAAAAGAAATTGTTCAAAATATGTTGGCGCCTACGCACTCCAGCAGCCGTGTTTTGTTGTTCCCCCTCATGTTGCAGGCCAGCATCCTCCTCTTCAGGCATGTGTGGTTCTGGTTCCAAGAGGGGAATGTTCCTTCTTATGCAAATGTTGTGCAGGATGCCACATGTTAGAATGATCTTACAAACCATTTCAGGGGAATGTAGGTGGCTACCACCAGTGATGTTGAGGCACCTGAATCTCAACTTGAAATTAATTTATTTTTAAATGTATATGTAAAACATCTCAAATGTAACATATGTACTAGTATATACCTCTAAAAGTGTGTGTATACCATGATAATTAATAAGGCTTAAAGTCATGAGGATTGATAAAGTTTCAACTAATATTTATTTGCGTGGCTACCTTGCAATTATGAATGTAGCATAAAAAAGCATTAGGGGCTAAAAGTTCTCTCTGTCTCTTCTGTACGTAGGATCCCCAAGAGCCAACGCTGTCCCCAGAGGAAATGGAGGCCTTGCAACAAGGTATATGTATGTAGAGATTTATATATCAGAGATCCGTGTAATTGGGCGTCCTAAACAAAGCTGTCTTGATTGTTATATTTTTTTAAGTTTACCATTAATGGCTTCCTCTGTGTTTGGGTGGTTTTACAGGTTATGATAGGGAACTACAGCTTGCGTTTGGTGCTCTGCAATAAATCCTCCAGGCTCAAGATGGCCCAAGCCCTATGTCTTAGGATGGAGCTTTTGCGAGTAAATAATAGGAGTCTTTATGTAAACGCTGTGAAAGCCTAAAAACCCCCATAAAAACAGCATAGAGGGAACCATCAGAGATCTTGTATAGTCTGTGTATTATATTGTAAATGCAACATTTTATTCTTTTTATTTTTATCCCCAGGCCGCCCTGCGGTACAAGTGACTTCCGTGGTAATGACCCAGAATGTGGTCGGGGGCTTTAAAAAGATGGTCCGCAAAAGGAAATCCCCAGCGTCTAAGGAAGGTCCACCTATAAAGAAAGGCCCCTCACATCAGAACACCTCAGGTGAGTTTTTAGAAAGTGTAGAGCCAAATGAATTCAATCCTTATTGTGTCTCAAACCTCTTTCACCCCAAGACATAGCATCTATAGCAAAACACCTATTATGTATTTTGTTGTCTTTACACCTTGGAGTCAGCACACAAGAGTTCTGGAATCAGTCTAAGTGGACCTCATCATCTTTAAAGAACAACAACATGACCCTTCGAAACCCCTTGGCACCAGCTGCGTCCGTGAACACCGCAGGACACCTGGACAAACCGTGCATCAGCTCTACAGACAGCGGTCATGGCCCAGGTACAGCCCTTAACTACACTGCATCAACAGCAATAAAGGCTATGCCCAGTACCGCGAACACTTCTACAGTAACTACCTGTGTACAAGGGTTTGGACAATGTGACAGTGTAACGCTTACAGACACACACCATCCTGTACCTTGTAGAGCCTCTGGTTGGGACCCTAACCAGTGCAATAAGCCTAAAAAAATCATTGCTTGTAAAGAACCGCAAGAAGAAGCTGCAGACACCTCAGCTACAAGCCTTTCCTCTAGACCAGTCTTTAAAAAATGTTGTTAGGACTCAGAATGTTCCACACAGCCCACCGCGTTCTAAATGTTCAGCGCTTGAGGATTCTAATATAGTCGGGTCTGTCAACGCCCTAGTACCAGCAGCCTGTGTAACTTGCCCTCCCTGTTTACATGACACATCCATGGAGAATCCATACAACCTTTAACCCTTTGACCCTTCTATTGCACACCCTTTGACCCTTCTAATGCACCCCCAGGTGGGTTGCAATCATCAGGGTCTCAATCACCCACACGCAGTCACAGCACTTCATATGTATCAGAGGCCTTGAGTTATTATGACCAGCATTTAACTTCCCCATGTCTGATGTCACCAATTACACCTCCTGGAGTGTACGACCCCACCAGCCCGTCACCAAGTGCCTGCGTGCAATGGTCTTCACCATCCTCCTCAATGTTCCCTGATAGCAGTACAGGATGTAGCGGTTCACATAATCTGAGTTTGAAATGCCATCCAGCGATGATCAGGACTCCCAAGTACCGGGGTGTTCACACTGGGGACCTGTTCTTTTGACCCGTCCCAATTCGAAGTTCAAAAAGGGATTATTGCAGTTAACAGTGACAGACCCCCGGGGTGGTTATGGGTAATATACAGCACACAGCTAATGGCACACGTAGTGGAACAAAATGTGGCACCCTGACCCCCAACAAGGTTTTGGATTCATACCTGAAAGAAATACAACTGGCCATTAGAAAACTAAAATCACGCATGAAGCTCAAGACCTCAAAACTGGGGAAGTCGGGGGGCAATACTGGGTCCTCCAGACCAACCCAGAGAGTGTTAATCCTATGGTTAGCAAGGTGTAGAAGGGAGGTGGTCACAGCTTGTGAATCAGCCATGGCAGACATAGACAACATATATCAGCGTGACTAGGCAACCATGTACCCCTAAGGAGTGCCCTGTCTGCTTTTTGTAAAAAGGGTGTCCATAGGTCTAAATATAAAAAGAAGACCCAGGATGTACTCAGTAGTAAGGTCTACATGTTTTACGAGTGTCCAAAACAAAAAAGCTGATAGAGCCAAACTCCTAAAAGCAGCACCCTCAACACCTAAAACATCCCCCATAAGGCATCAAAATATAAAGTTAGGAGAGAATATAGGCATTCTCAGGACCTCAAGGGGTAAAGTTCAGAGCTGGCTCAACCCCAAACATCCTGTAGGATCCCGCCCGTATTAGGTGAAATGGTAAGGACACCTTTTGTTAATACACCAATTATTGTTCAGATAGGCTGTGGTCCGTTGCCTAAAAAGAGCTGGGCTTGTAAGAAACAGAAGTGTGTTAGTAGCGCTACAAAACGTAAGCTTTTAATGAGAAAATTAAAGAAAGCCAGACTATTTGTTACACGGTGGCATAAAAATAGCCCAACACCGAGCTGTAGTCAACTACCGCCGAATGATACCCCAGGGAGCCCTCCATCCTGCGGCGATCCTTAAGCTGAGGATTCAGAACGGGTGTTTTTAGAAACTGTCTGAAGGTACAGTCGTACTGTAGAGAGGTTTAACGCTACCGAGCACTATGAGGAATTTACGTTTGTAAACCTAGACCGTCTAAACTCCTTCAATCAGGGTGTTACAAATGCTCATAGACCGATTGTTACATGATGTGGGGCCTAATGATTTCTTCCAGCTACGTTTCAGCGGCACGGTCTCAACAGTCCTCTGTTCACCAGACGGTCGCCTCAAGATGTGTTCACGCTGTCACGTTTCTAGAAAACCTTTCTAAGCTTTTTGCAGAGCAAGGCTGAATTAATGGCATATGGGACCTTTAGAATCAACCCCTCATTGTTAGGGATCATGAGGGCGGTGCTTCCAGAACCTTAAAGAGCGTAGTGTACAGTAAAACATTGGCAAGAAATATCAATGGTTGCTTGACTTTAACACCGGAGCTACCAATATGTGTTTGGCGGTGAGCATCGCAGGGTTGTTGGTGGAACGAGCTACCCCAGACAACGTCATTATGTCTATGGTGGCAGCAGCCCGTGAGGCGCTTCAACTACCACCCGACAGACTGGTTGGTTTTAGGGACCTGGGCCTTTATGAGAACCATTTTGTCGTTACAGTAAAGGTTCTGTACCACAGCGGTTCTTGGAAGTAATTCACTACAGATCAGCGTGTGAAAAACAAGACCATTTTTGAGCTACATCACGAAAACCACTTTTATGGTATCTTGAACCTGAGGAGCCAAGTACATGTGGAAGCATTGTGACCACATATACAACAACCGGACCAGACACCAGTGTGAAATGCACTCTAAAATGTGTCTGAGGGATGGGTGCGTCGATGACGAAGCACAGAGGGTGAACTGCTCCACGTGTGTGATGTTTTGTTGGTCTCAAGACTGCTTGAACATGCACATCAGCCTGGCACAGTGCATTCGTAAATCAGACTGTCGGGCTTGCGGGCGCCACAAGACCGCCAACCACGATTGTAGAGGTATGCAATGTCCCCGGTGTAAAGCGTATTTTATCACCGGAACAGCACACAAGTGTTACAGGTTCGAAGGCTTCCCTCAGAAAAAATCAGAAGACAATAACGTATTCAATATAGAGTGTACGCAGGAGACGGGTGTGCACCAGCCTAACTACATTTACACCCATTATCTGACAGCCGATGAAAACTGGGAGTTTGAAGGCCGGTCGTGCGTCAACGATTTCTTCAACACATTCATGCAGCCAAAATACTACAAGTATACATGCTGGCTCACAACTCGAAAGCGTAAGACTCGTTTTTTATTCTCCGGGACATGATTCGTGAAAACCTGGACGTGGAGCTCATCACCCAGGGTTCCAAATTGATGCTGTTAAAGGTTGTGCCTTTTGAAACTAGGTTCATAGAGACCTTTAACTTTCTGCCCATGAAGTTGAGCAAGTTGCCAAAAGCCTTTGGTTTTTAGGGCTGTACAGGTTACTTCCCTCACTTTTTTAGCACATGGGCTAATCAGAATTTCAGCAGTCCTATGCTTCCATCCGACAGTTACGGCGTCGAGTACATGATGCAGTCTGAAAAAGAGTTTTCTACAATGGTACGATGAAAACCGTGAAAATCGGTTTCTTTTTCATACAGAGTTGAAAGCTTACTGTCAGGCGGATGTCATGATCTTGCGAAAAGCGTGCAACCTTTTTAGAGTCGTTGTGGTGGACATAACGAAATGGGTGAGACTTCTCAAAACCAAATCCCGTAAGAGGAAAGAAACCATGGAATACCTAGACCCATTTAAGAACATTACTCTGGCTTCCATGTGCAAGCCCATTTATCAACACCTGTTTTTAAAACCTGAAACCATAGCTCTAGTACCGCCTGACTTCTACAATGGTAAACTGAAACGTTACTCCACCCTGTCTATTCAGTGGCTCATGTACGTCTTGGAGAAAAAGAACATCTTCATTCAACACGCGTTGCAGCGTGGCGAATACCACTTGGGCCGCTACTACCTAGACGGGTATGCATTAATTAACGGGGTACCAACAGTCTATGAGTTCAACGGTTGCTTTTACCATGGGTACCCGCATTGTTACAAACCCAACAAGTTGAATAGACTGCAGGGCACCACGTTTGAACATCTGCATTGTGTTGTGGCAAAGGCGCAGTATGTTGAAAACAGCGGCTTTGTTCTGATAACCCTGTGGGAACACAAGTGGTTAGACGAGCTAACAAAAGATGCGGAACTCTGCGCTTTTATTAAGAGCTGGCAGTCAACAGCACTGTTGGAACACCGCAACACCATATTCGGCAGTTCTACAAACGCCATACAGCTGTACCGGGTCACTTGTGAGGGTGAGAAAATACACTACTACGACTTCACCAGTCTTTATCCGTTTGTGAACAAGGTGAAGTTGTACCCGGTGGGGCATCCTAGGAGCATATATAGGAACATTAGGTCCCTAGACGAGTACTTTGGTCTCGTTAAGTGTCAAATCCACCCTCTGCTGAAGCTTTACTTCCCAGTGCTTCCGTACAGAGTCAACGGCAAGCTAATGTTTCCACTATTTTGAACATGCGCTGAAAGTAAACAGACTAGCGAGTTTAAACATAGTGATGAGCAAAGTGTTCTAGAGGGGAGATGGTGTACCTTTGAGGTGCAAACGACCCTCTAGAAAGGGTACTGCCTCGGTAAAATACTTGAAATATACCACAACCCAACTCTTTTCTGAGTACATCAACCATCAACTTGTTTCTCAGAGACAAACAGGAGGCATTGGGGTATCCCGATTGGTGCGTCGATGAGCCCTCAAAGCAAAAGTACATCACTGATTACCATGATCACGAAGGTATAACGCTGAGACCGGAGTCCATTACGGTTAACCCCATCAGGCGCCAGTTAGCTAAGCTTTCTCTCAATTCCTTTTGGGGAAAATTCACACAGCGCACCACTTTGTCAAACACATCCATCGCTACAGATCCACATGATCTTTTAAAGTATCTTTTTGCCCCGTCTTACAACGTGTCCAGTTGCAAATTTAGTGGCAATGAGATGGCCTGTTCTATGTTGGAAATACGCCAGAGTACCCCACAATGTGTAACAATATAAACATCTTCATAGCATGCTTCACAACCGCTCATACTCGTCTAGAGCTTTACGGGTTGCTGGATAAGCTTCAGGGTTGTTGTTTGTACCACGACACCAACTCTGTTATTTTTATTAGTAAAGAGGGTGAAGAAGATCCTGCACTAGGTGATTATCTAAGGGTTTTGACCAGCGAGCTCAAAAAGGATGAGTACATACTCGAATATACCTCCTCTGGACCCAAGACCTATAGTTGCAAAACCTCTAAGAACAAGGTTTGCATGAAAGTCAAAGGTATCATTTTAAACGTCAGCAATACAGTTAAAAAAAATGTTGGCAGTCTGAAGGGTCTGGTGCACGAGTACTACGCATCGAGCGATCGTGAAAATAATAAAGCAGTAGTCGTAAATCACCCTAGCATAGTCAGGTCCAACAAAAAGTGGGAAATAACAACACAGCCTTTGTATAAAACCCTGCGAGTCGTGTTTGATAAAAGGGTCCTGACTGACTACAAAACACTGCTGTATGGTTATTAAAAGACATTAGAGGGGTGAACCCCAACTGCTATGGACACCAGGCTACAACACCCATTCTCCTGCATTTTGGCAGGGCCCTCAAATAGCGGCCAAAGTTATTTTATAAAGAAACTGTTAGAAAATGCTCCCAGTGTTTTATCTCAGACCCCTAACAACATTGTCTGGCTTTATTCCTGTTGGCAAGATCTTCACACGGAACTCTCCCTAAAGATACCTCACATCCGATTCATAGAAGGCTTTCCCAGTAATCTCAGTGACAACGACTTGTTACCTAAACACCTTGTAAACATGGTCAATATGGATGATCTCATGCGTCGAGGTTGAGAGGGCTTTTACTCAATATTCACATCATTAATTCTAAGCCTATACTACATCGTGCAGAACTTGTTTTACAAGGGTAAGAGCAGTTGTTCTATAACTCTCAACGCTTCGTACCTTGTCTTATTTATTTTTTTAAAAGGCAACAATTTTCAGATATCAATTATAGCTAACAGATGTACCCAAGAAACACAATGTTTTTCATGGAAGTGTTTAACAACGCTACCATAAAAACCCACGGCTACTTACTGGTAGATTTAAAACCCAATACTCTAGAAGCCTACAGACTACGCTCCATTATTTTCCAACCTGACCTCCCAGTCACTTACACACCTAAAACAGTCCCCAAAGCCTATAAAAAGACCCATTAAAAAGACTTTTATAACATTTACACTCTAAACCTTGTAATAAAAGGTTGCCACCATGTATGCACAGATACGGTGTAATTTAGACCTCCTAAAAATGCTGGTCACAGCCAGCATCCTGAAAAGAAAGGCTATCCCATGCGCGGCTTCGGACGATTTAGTGGCTGCCATTCCAGAAATAGCCCTAAACACCCTAAAAGCTAATGTCCCGATATCAACGAGCCAGTTCCTCGTGCTGAAGAAGCACTACATTATTAAGAAGCTCAGCAATGAAAGAGCATCGATCCTTTCTAAAAAGAAACTGGTCAAACAGTCTGGAGGTTTTATAGGGGCGCTGCTGGGTAATTACCTATCGAGCTCCTGATGGAGCAAGCCCAAAAAATTTACCTTATGCCTTGCCAACAGCTGGAGCAGTTGGTCCTTTCTACCACTGACGTCTGGGACATATGCAGAAACGAGACGCAGAGTCTCGATGCTGAAATCAAAGCCATTTTGAACTGAACCAATTTAAAACCACACAGCAAAGCTGGGCTTTACTCAGGAGCCCTTCAAAACTTGTAACAGTATTACAAACAATGGAAAGCTGAAAAAAACAAATTTACTCTGTATACCCCCGACATGGAACAACCATCAACAGACCTGTTAGCACAGACCTGTTAGCACGGACGCCTTTGTTAAAGATCTTTTAAAAAATATAAGTATAGAGGCCCAGCTCAAATGCTGCTTGGTAAAATTACCACTTCTAAAGATCTGACCTCTTTAAACAACCTGGGTAAATTTGTTTACAAGGGACAACTGGTTGCTGGATCACACGTGTACGATCTGGTCAGAGATCTCATGCACAGCAAAACACTATTGTCACAAAACGCTCCTAAAGGATGGGACTAGTTCCTACGCACATCTGCAGAACTCAACATTCCTTCCACGATCATCGGTAATGCCGACCACCAGCGAAGGCTTAAAAGTTTGAAAGATCCAACCCCTGGTGTTTTCACCATGAGTCCCACCATGTCGACATTGCCTTTCTTTTCGCAGCTAACACTGTCTAGGAGCAGTGATGCTTTACATATGGAGCCTGAAAAGAGACTGTTCAAAATGAACACTTGGCTACCACTCTAATGTTATCATGACATTTAAACAGTTGTACAGTTTTGTTAAAAGGTTTGCGTCTCGAAAGATTTTTGCTCCATTTATTTCATTACCCGTGTAAATGTTTGTGCTGAAAACTGTCTGTAATAAACACTTTTAACATTTCAACAGTTACCCGTCATCTTTTTTTTTTTTTTTTAAATGTGTGGTGGGTGACCCAAAAAAATGCATAGTGTGAATTCATGTTTAAAAATGTTTTTATTGTATACAGTCATCAGTACAAATAGAGGCGTTACAAGGCCTACACTTTTGACTAACACCGTATTCAGTTTTAACAACGCTCGACATAGTCCTTGAGTTTTCATTCACATATTTCATAACAATACCATCGTTGTTTACTAGATCATCGGAATACAGATTTAAGACACTTCTAAACCTCATAACCTCAGACATTTTACTAATAAAATATATACAATGTTCCCCGTGTGTGATGGCTAAAGAATCCTGTAAACGCACCTTGTCATTCTTGACCATGGGCGATGCTTTTTTTACATGTTTGAATATCGGTTTTGTATAAATGTTATGCTCTGGGAACTCTGCTAATTTGTCAAACACTATAACGTTGTCTACATCCAGAAACAGGGCCGCCCAATGTGTACCACCCTTGTAATGCGGGTCGGTGTTAAAGACGAGGGGGCGGGGTCTTTCTGGGCCTATCTCTCCCGGTAGCTCATCTCTAGGAAATACAGTGAAAAATTATTTATTAGCGTATTTATGCCTGCTTAAGAAGTCATGAATCTGCACAGTGTCCATTTTACAATCTTTTAATGATAGTCAAACATAATCTGTCGGGCCTGATTAACTTGAATGACGCTGTCGAATAAAGAGAATACAACTATGTTCACGCTGGTAGCCAGAGCCTGTGTAAAGCGTATTTCAGATTTTAGATTTCCATTTTTGATCAAGTTGTAATGGTCACCGTCTTCCATGTCATGAGTCAGGTTGAACGCAAACAACGTGTAGCCGGCCCCATACCCCTCTCTTGGAACAACGATTCCTGAGTCATGCAGATGTTTCCCTGTTATTAACACCAGACCAAGATATTCCCTGAAAAAATTGGATGTTCCAAAACTTGGGGTGAATGGGTTTGCAGGGATTACAGCTCCCTCTTGGACCAAAGCGGCGTAGTTGATGTTGTAGTACTTGAAGTTGAAAGGGTTAGAGGTATAGAGCCCTCTAAAAGCTGTATTGTCTGTATTGTCCAGAAACCCCATGATGATGAGTTTCAGGAGTTGCCCCAGAAATAGATTTTGCTGTTGTGTTAATCTAGTACTGGCGGGATGCTGAATATTTTCAGAGCCACTCTTTCAATGGCATACTTGGCGTTCTATAGTTGCAAAGCTTTGGCGTGGGCCAGTCTGATGCTCTGTGACACTTTCACTGTCTTTAAAAACAGGTTCGCGTTCTACTATCAGAGCAGCTAGAGGCAATACTTCCATGAAAAAACGGTTCTCGATGCTGGTCTGTATTGGTTTAAGAGAAAACAAATCTAGCTCAGATTTTGCGCATTCACCCAAGGTGCAGTGTACGAAGGCCATGACAGCTGATTTAAAAATATTCGCACTAGAGCATGTTCTTTTCTACTTCTTGGAAGATCTCTTCCGTCTTACAACTCTTCTTTTGTGTGGGCCTTTTGAAGAAGTCCTCCGTTTTTTACAGGGCTTTGGTGGGCCCCTGTGCCTCTAAGCCTTTCACTTCCTTTTAACACCTGCACACGCCTTGTACAACAACCCAGCTCCTTCTTGGGGCTGCTTGTACATGCGCTCGGTGACAGCCGATGTTACAGAGCCCATGATGTCATGGGCTATATTTGCAGCAGCTGCTTTAACGTGAGGTTTTGCAATTTCATACCCTCTTCTAAAAAAAGGCATGGCTCTTCTAAACAAACTCCGAAAAAAGCCCCCTAATCCAGCCCCGTACATAACAAGGGCCCTTTGAAAGTAGGGTGGCAGTCCTCCATTGCCAGCCTGAGCTTTATAATAGTCCCTGTACATAGAGGAATCCCCGTACTTTTTCATGATGAACATCACAACTGCCTAATAGTCACCGTTGCAGCGCGACCGTAAATGAAGCTTAACAATAACTTTCCGGTATTTAAAGGCCAGAGCTCTGACTGATCGTCATAGACCATGATGGTTATAGTGTCAAAATGTTTTTGGGAAATTGCCAGATAGTCGGATTTATGATGTTGTATATTAACCACCGTGTTATTTTTACCCTTCACCGGGACCCATCTCAACAACGGTGAATAACAACCCACTATCCTCTGAGGTTCTACGATGTCGCTAGAGAAGTATAAAATCCGCTGTCAATATTGGGACATGTAGGGTCTGGATCCACCTGTCACAAGTTGTACAGTCCCTAAAACCCTTTGTATTTACCGGTACAAGGAAACCGGGTATAGAGCAAGGGGCTTAACAGATGTATATTCACATACTCTTCAATACCGGCTTTGGCTCTGTTGATGGCGTCGACCACCGCTGTCAAGGTGGTGTAATACCCATGTGGGAAACCCATGGGGAAGCTCGAGAAGTCCTGAGAGCACTTTATGATAAATTTAGCCTTGTGCTTTGTAAATGTATTCCACGTTCTAGGGCACTGTATCTTATTTAGGGCCACCTCCCAGCACCCTTTCAGGTCCACCGGTTTAGCCAGTTTTACTGTATAATTAGAAATCTGACTGTGGGGAACATGTCCTTCGAGGCATTGGATGATAGTGTAATATAAAAAGGTGAGGTCTCAATCTCAGCGCTTACAGCACGACCTCACACCCCGTGCAGTGAGCAGTCCAAAACCCAACTGTTACATTTCTCAGGCCAGGCCTGCCATTTTACCAGTGCCTGTCTCTTAGCTCTGCTGCCTTTCCATTTCAGAACCTTTTCAACCTTATACACACTGTTCGGATCGTAGGGCATCTTTTGTAACTCTTTGCTGTAAAAGAAACTTGTTACCTTTTCCGTGTCGTAGTCCTTTAACTTGTAAATATATACCCCTTCTTTAAACTCTGCACTTTCCACTATAAATATCTTGTTGCTAAATGTCTGTAGCCATTGGTGAAGACACCCTTCAACTTTGAAACCCTGACATGATACCCTTCTTTTAAAACAGATTTCTTGACCTTCGCTGCAAGACGACTCCCGTACACAGTGCTCCACACCATTAACGAATTATCAGCCGTTACCTCCACAGGAGACACTTTGATGGTCCTATGGTAACTGGCGTTATAAACATCTATAAAAGCCTGTAGATCATACAAGTATCTGTAGGTATTGTTGGCTGTTAAATATCCCCACATCTTTGATTTTAAAGTTCTGTTAAAACGCTCTACAACTGTCGCTTTTACCTCAGTGTGTGTTACAAAATGCTGAACAGTGTGCTGCTTTAATAATTTCTGAAAATGTTTGTTTAAAAATTCTTGTCCAGCATCTGTTTGTAGTTTTTGAGGTACTCGACCTCTCACGAAGATGACTTTAAAGGCGGTGGTGACGCTGGTACCACTTTTAGTGTTTAATGCTTCTGCATAGTCCTACTTGGACAATACTTCTATGACTGTTAATATATACATTACGCTGTTGTTATGCTTTGCTAGATCTTGATCTTGAAGGCTGATTATGTGAGCCTGCCACTGATAATCTAGCTGTACGCTAACAACTGGGCCCTCCTCCTAAAACATCTCCTGGCTGGTTTGTGGGGTGAATACACCTCTTCCCCGATAACCAAGTCTTCACCCCTGATCAGTCAACTTGAGCCCTCCGAAACAGAGCTTCAGTGCTTCCGAAGCTTCCAACCCCTAGTGTATTGTAATAAAGCTTCCCTAATCCAGCCCCCGTCATGCTTTCACACACCGCAACCATGAAATCAAATACGTTTTTTTTTTAAGGTCGTTTTATTAAACATAAAAAAAAAAGTGTGTCAGCACAACATAAACACATTGTGCTTGACATTTCGCTGTACATAGCTTATAGCTGTCAACGCTGCTGGACACTGTGAGGCCTTTTGACTATGTATACATAGTAGGACACATGTTACACATATTACTCAGAGCTGTTCCTTTTGCTAGGTCTCAGCGTCACAAACTTTGATATTTTTATAGCAATACACTCAATAGCTCTAAACATGACTTCCCGCTTCCCCCGCCTATAACTCTGTATGCTCAGGATACTGACAGCATTCAACAGTTCAAACAGTTCTAGATCGGACAATACAGAACCTTTATGTGTGAAATAATCTTCAGTCCTAAGTTCCAAAGCAGGGTGTAGCCCAGTCAATGGTGAAAGTCTTAACTCACGCGCATAGTCTTTGTACGTACTCCAGTTTTTATCCTTTGCCGGTAGCCATGCATTGATACACCCGTTGGCGATACACACAGGGCTGTTGCACTGTAATGTAGCCAAAGGTTCCAAAATGTTCAGATAACACAGAGTCACAGGGTGTATTTCAGATAGTCTTTCTTTAACCAGCACATATATCAATCTCCCGATACAGATGTATGGACATAGACATCTTTCACCACAACACTCTGATTCTCGTCCTAAAAGTGAGTAAGTATGTGGTGTTAAATAACACAGTTATGGCCTGCTAACCACGACCTCTGTATTTTTTTAAAGCAATTGTTGTGGGGCTAATGACCTCATTCTTCTATTTTTTTTTATAAATATCACACATTTGTCTTTCTATGGCCCTTTCTATCACACTTTTGTCAAAATAGGTACACAGCCCCTGCATATGTTTGAGTTTTGAGCAGGGCTCCACAGTGTATCGTATCTCATTGATCGCTACTGCCAAGACCTTAATCATATCAGCATGGTCACATTTCTTCACAGCTGACAGCCCGTACACCACCCTTAACAACTTATATACCTTGTGTGGGTCTAACCAGCTACATATGTGTTGAATTGTTCTTGGGGTCTATGACTCGTACAGATAGTCATGAGCCTCCTGCTGTGTCTCGTTAATTTTATGCCCGTAACACAGGTTATAATAGTCACGTTTAACACGTGTTCACAATGGTCACTGCAAAACCTTTAATAGGCCATATGGAGTCATAGGGTACGCCTGGAGTTTCCTTTTTAAATTTGATGCTATTGTAGGTGCAAACACATTTCTTACGTGCCTCTTTGTTCTGGCTTGTAATACTTTCAGACTGTCTGGAACAGCATAAGCAGTAAAAATTTACGTTGTTAACCTTTGGCATAGACCCCTCTAGAGCATCTCGTTTTGCAGTTGTTTTCTACGGTTCAAACAGAAAGCAAAAGACAAACCATTTGTTCAAAGTATGATATCAGCGTATACACAATAATATATAGTTTTTTGCTAACCTCAGCATTTTCGCTACACTAAGCGGCTGCTCTGAAATCTTGTGAGTTGCATAGGTCCATTGGTGTATAAGCGGCTTCAGAGTTTACACTTGCTGGCTGTCTGACGATAACCTCTGGATCAGGGTCCTCCTGAAAGCCCATGTCTTCATAGACTGGCGAATTCGTTGGTGCTATACCTTCTTCATCATCTACAGTGTCGCTGTAGTTGATTGCATCATTTAATTCATCTTTCAAGGCTTCGCTGCTGCTGCTGTCAACCTTAATCGGGATATCAGTTGTGGCAAATCCTTGAGGCTGCACTTTTCAAGCTTCTCTTGAAAACTGGAAACGTCAGAACCCCCATCTTTAGGGACAGCCTGCTGTGCATTCTCATCCAACACCAGCAGTGTTAGGGTCCGATAATATCTATTGATAGTTTTCTGGTCCCCTGAGTAGGGGCTTTTCTGGTGAGCAGATTGTATCTTTTCATATTGCCTTGACAACCTATTTCATCAATGGTTCACGGTTTGACCTCCTGCTCTTTAAATGTATTCAATGGTTTAAAATGTGTACCCCTTTACAGCTCATAGTGGTCACATACTTGTCTTGATGGCTCTGATATGTTGAGGGGCTACATGTAATGCTAACCATATGTCAAGACCTGTGCAGCATTTACCCAGCCCCTCTTTTTGGAATAGCCAGCAGTGTGGAGGTTTAGCCTTACACTCCCAATGCTCCACGCTGTGAGGAGGCCCCCAAGCAGCCACTTGGTCCTGAACATCTGACATGTCCAGACTTGTTCTCTTAGGCTCTGAAACAGGTTGCAGACCAGCAAGGCCCTCATTTTACGCAGCCCATAGACCTAGACACAATCAATCAATCAATCAATCAGGAATTTGTAAAGCTCACTACTCACCCGTGAGGGTCTCAAGGCGCTGAGGAGGGGGAGAAGGAGGAGGAGGTGCTGCTACTGCTTGAACAGTCAGGTCTTGAGAAGACACAGGGGCTAGGACCCTGGCACATGACTAACACATGACCCCATGATGTCACAACCCACATGACACACCTAAACCTAGGTCAGTGTCTGCATCAGCACGGGAGCAGCCACGTCAGTGCCTACGTCATTGCCTATGTCGTCACGGGGCAGAGGCACCTGTCAAAAGTTTGATGGAAGGTATCCCCTTATACTACTGGCATAAAACAAAGACTCCACCAAAATGGCAAGAAATGCACAGGAATCTAACAGTAAAGGCAAATAGAGGAAGTAGAAACTATGTGAGTGCGGATGAGAAAATTGAGAGCAAAACAAAATCAACAAAATATTCTAAACTCTAGCATAGAACAGTCCGTAGACCAAAACACATTTGGACGGTAAGACGATGGACAGAAAGTGGAACAAACCCATCCACTACATGCCACTGTCAAAATAAATTACGACAGCAGTAAGTGTTAGGGAAAAGCACACCTATCCAGTATGTAAGAGCATAGTACACACCCTATGACCAACACAACAAGCATAACACCAGCTGTAGCATACTTATGTGTTATGCGAGACTACACATAAAGTTCCCAGTAATCCATCTGTTGATGTAAAATGAAGAGCAGTCTTCTTAGTTAATGAGAAGGGCAAGTGGATAGTGCAGGGTATTACCAATGTAATGCTATGCAGAAGATCAATAAAACCCAGCGGTTGAATATAGGGATATGGCACTCAGTCCATAAGGAGCACTATGCACAATATTCAATTAAAAAAACAATAAATAAAGCACGAGTATCTGCTAACAAGGCTAAAGATTGGTCACACACACCAACGATCTCCAATTCATGGCAGATGATACAATTAACATCTCCCACAGTAGGGGAGAGGTGAACCCATATGACCTCTTGGAGTCCTTAAGGGTGACCGGACTGCTTTCTAGCTCTTTCCCACTCTTCGAATGCCCAATGGCATGAGTCTGCTTCCAGCCTCTCTTTTTCATCCAGATGTGAAGAGGCCGAAGACTTCTCAAGACCACTTAACCACTTATGAGAGCCACCCAGAGCTCTCCGGTTCAGAAGAATCCATCACTGAAGAATCCAACAAATCCATTTAATTTCTAAGATTATCCATCATTGGTGATCAGCGTTACAGTTGGGTCATATAGTCTGAAGCAAATATCCTACTTTTTAAGAGGGTGTCTGAGAGGCAGAACTAAGGGCCAGATGTAGCAAAAATAAAAATTGCGACTCGCATTTTGCGAGTTGATGCGACTCGCAAAATGCGAGTCGCATTTTGGAATGCCAGAAAAAAAAACGATCAGATTTTGCGACTCGCAGCCGGACTCGCAACGCATTGTGCGAGTCCGCAGATTGCGAGGTCGCTTTTTGCGAGTGTGCAAAAAACGAACTCGCAATTAGCGAGTAGATGTCGCAAATTGCGATTACCTCGAAAATTGCTTGCAGGTGCAGCAGAACACTCCAGAAAGCACACCAGAACACTCTGGAAACACTTCCTGGCACATGATGATGACATCACAGCCAGGAAGTTTACTAATACACCTGGGAGGAGGGAGGACCACAACCTTTTATAACTGCCAGTCTTCACACAGAACAAACAGCAGCTGCCATGGAGGGAACCCCACGAAAAAGAAAACTCAAATTTTCTGAGAGGGAGCTGGAGGTGCTGACAGAGGAATGCTGTCAGCACCATGATGAGCTTTTTGGGAGAGCAGCCCTCAATGTTCCTGAGGCCACCAAAAAAATACTCTGGCAGGACATCCAAGATAAAATCAATGCCCTGGGTGTGAGCCACAGGACAATCGAGGACATTAAGAAGAGGTGGTATGACCTCCGCTCCCGGACCAAGGAGAGGGTGGCTGAAAGGCTCCAGGAGATGAGAGGCACTGGAGGGTGACCATCATCTGTGCCACCACCCACACCCCTGGAAGAAAGGGTGGAAGAAACATTGGAGCAGGAGGCAGTGTGTGGATTTGGGGACCTGGACACCTCAGAGCCCAGCACATCAACCGGTGAGTACCATGTGATAAGCCTGTACCCCTATCAATGTCAACCCCCACCCACCATGTACACAGGTGCATGCACAACCAAAATAGCTCCATTTCAGGGTAGAAATTGCCAGAATGATGCATTATGGGAAATGTAGTCAAATAGGCAGTTCATAGACAAATGTTTATTAGGATGTGTGCAATAGATAGTAGACACTGACAGTCTGTTCCCCATGTCCCACAGGTCTCCAGCAAGACACACGCAACACCCCAAGCACCCAGGCCCAGGAGGACACCCCAGGACCCGCCAGCACCCCCACCTGCACCGTCAGCAGCATCCCTGCAGTAGTAACACCTGCTGCAACTTTCACGCCAGAAGCTGCCCCAGCAACAGGCAGGGAGGACACAGGTGGGAGCACAGGGCAGCCACCGCTGCGCAGGCGTCGCAGGGCAAGACCATGTGGGCTGCTGTCTGCATCCAGGAGACTTCCTCCAACCAACAGTGAGGCACATCTGCTGCGGGGTCAGCGCCTGCAGAACAGAATATTGGGCAGGATTAGTGGTGTGCTGCATCGCTTTGTGAGAACCAACCATGCAAGCATGCAGCACCTCACCAGACGCATGGACATGATGTGCCAGAACACTGGGGACATTGCCCTTGCCATTAGGGAACTGGGGGGAGGACTGCTGGCCCAGGCAGAGGCTGGGCGGCTCAGAGATCGCCAAATAATGCTACGACTGGACAGGATGGCCACATCGATCGGTAGGCTCGCCATTAATACAACAGGCCTGTCGAGGAGGACAGTTGGGCTGCAAATAGAGATGGGCCATTTTGCTGGGGATGTTGCCAGGGGCCTGGGACGTCTCACCCACATAATAGAACTTATGGAGACACGGGAAATGTCAAGGGCCACAGGGGAAACACCCCAAGACAGTGAAGAGGGCTCAACAGTGAGCAGTGTCTCTGCCACTGACAGCAGGGTGCTGAGGAGTGGTAGGCAGAGCACCATGGACGCAGCAGGCACCAGCCAGGCTGGCAGGAGGGGCAGGAGAACATAGATAACACCCAGGACCATGAACTGTGGCACATGGCGTTAATGTGCCACATGACTGGTTGGCATTTTCCTGCCCATGGACAATTTCTACTTGTATATAGTTCTTACTTACAGTAATAAAACAGTTATTTTTGTTCCACTTAACAAATGGATCTTTTGGTTAATAGGTGAGTATGGTGGGAGTTGACACGTACCGTCCAAAATATTGTGTTGCAATGTGTTCCCGTCTCAGACTGCCTTGATTAGCTATACTCCTATCCCCATGATGGCGATCTGGTTGTGCTTGCTCTTCATCATCAGGATCTGGGTCTGCAGGGGTGAGAGGTAGCCCACGTCGGGTGGCTATATTGTGGAGGATGGCGCATGCGACCACAATTTTGAATGCGGTAATGGGGGTGTATTGGAGGGCGTCTCCACTGCGGTGGAGGCATCTGAATCTTGCCTTCAGGAGTCCGAAGGTGCGCTCTATCAGGTTCCTGGTCCTCTTATGCGCACTGTTGTATTGCCTCTCAGATTCAGTTCTGGGTGTTAAAAACGGAGTCATGATCCAAGGCCTGAGAGCATAGGCACTGTCACCTGTTGGGCACAAAAGTACACTGTTAGGAAGTCCAGATAGTCGTGCACAGTGACCTGTGTGTATGTCTGCAAGTGTCTGTGGCTCTACCTAGGAGGTAACCGTCTCCGAATTCCCCACGTTCCAGGCGTTGATGTATCCCACTATGCCTAAAAATGTAT
This sequence comes from Pleurodeles waltl, assembly GCF_031143425.1. Classification (NCBI taxonomy): domain Eukaryota; kingdom Metazoa; phylum Chordata; class Amphibia; order Caudata; family Salamandridae; genus Pleurodeles; species Pleurodeles waltl. The sequence continues at coordinate 82,087,990 of NC_090439.1, forward strand.
GAGTCATGGGTACTGCCTGGAAACTTAGCTACGATGTCCGTGATGACATAATGGGCATCGCACACAACCTGTATGTTGAGTGAGTGGGTACACTTCCTGTTGCGGAAAATGTGTTCCAGATTTGCAGGGGGGCATATTTGAATGTGTGTCCCATCTACACACCCTATGACATGGGGAAAGTGGGCAATGCAGTAAAAGTCCAGCTTGGTGCTGTTCATTTCAGCCTCATTCCTTGGTAAGTATATGAAGTGAGACATGTGCATGACTAAGGCATCTAGGAAGGCCCTGAGGAACCTTGACACTGCACTTTGGGATACCCCACCTGCCACAGCAATGACCCCCTGATAGCTCCCTGAGGCCAAGAGGTGCAGTGAGCATAGTACTTGCACATGCATAGGAATGGCACAGCCACGCAGAGCCTGGTGTTCTAGCTGTGGTTTGAGTAAATCTATTAATTCTAGAATGGCTGCGCTGCTAAGGCGGTATTTGTCATAGATCTCCTCTTCAGTTTGCTGAAAAAGAGTCTGCCTGGTTCTATATATCTTCTCCTGTCTGTGGCCCCTCCTCCTCCTCTGCTGGGCTGCGTAGACTCTCCTCCTCACTGCTATCAGGTATATCTCCGCCATCTTGAGTAACCCAGATGGCTTCTGGGTCCCCTTTTATACTTTGGTAATGGTTACCACCTGCTCTGAGTTAGTGGTAAATGGGACATGCAAACTGGGCTTTTTGCGACTAGTCGCAATTTGCGAGTTGCAATTGCATAAGGTTTGCGACTCGCAAATTGCGACTTGCTATTTGCGGGTCGCAAAATGGGGTCGCAAGGGATGCTTTTTGCATCCCATTTCCGATTTTGCAAATTGCGATTCGGCCCGTTTGCGAGTCGCAAACCTTTGCTACATCTGGCCCTTATTTCTTTTCAAACTAGTTTCAAATGAAAAGTATTATAATACAAACATTTAATGTTCTCCATACATTAAAGGACTGTGATTAGTGTAAGCCATGATAACCTTTTGTGTCGTATGAAGCATACAATTATTTGTCTTGTTTACCAATCTTTTGTTTCAATTCCTTGTTCTGATTCTATGCACCCTGTTGAATTCCAGGAGTTGGTCAAAATTTATGTTTCTCAGTTCCATTATGAAACTAGTGAGGAAAGTAATCACATTTTCCTTTTCTGTCTTCTTAGAGATCTCTGTGAAATTAACATTGTCTCTCCAGTTCTGTCAAGCTTCCTTTTGATGAGGCTCCAGTGAGCCTGTGTGAGCCTGCTCCGAGTGCAGGTATTCTGCTAATCTTTGCTCTACAGATGCCAGTCTGTCTTCCACAATGATTATCCCCAAATTAAATGATGCTTTGTTGTTTCTTATTGAAAAGATGTCGGCCCATATAAATGGACTTTTGGCACAGGGCAGCAAAGCATCTCATCTTGCTTTACTGCCATGCATCAAAGGGGAAAGGCCAGGAATGCACTGTATCTATGGCATATGGTCCATTCCTGTCCTTTCCCCCTGTGCTGGTGCCATTTCTGAAGCCTAGCATCAATGCAGGCACCCAGAGTACAAGGTTGCCCGCATTACATGCAAAATTGTTTTTGTGCAGAAAGGTGCCCCATCCTGCACAAAAAACAATCATGGGAGGCTTTTTCTCTATCTATGTGTGCTGCAGAATGCAGCACATTTAGAAAGAGGGAAAACAAGGAGGAATAAAGATATTTCTCCTTGTTGCACCTCCCCTGGTGAGGCGTAAGGATTTGCTGCATCCCCACGTTTACATGGTCTTGTAAACCTGGAGATGTATCAAATTCCATGGATGCTGCTTGGGAACACTGACCGCAACCCCCATGGAACACCTCCCTGATGCAGAGACTGCATACCTATGTATGTAGGCCTCATAGATACGCTTTCAAGGTCAGAGCCGCCTCTGTGACACAAAAAGCTCATAAATTGTACCCTCAATTTGCTGTTCTCACCATATTTCTCTCCACTATCCCGATAGACAGCTTAATGTAAATTAATATATGGTGCAATGGAGGCCCCATAGAGTGCCAATTCCACAATGTTTAGAACCAGTCAGTCACGGGATTCGCCACATGTGGCCCATCAGTTGGTAGCTGCCTTCTTCTCAGAAGTCTTAGGTAGAATAGTCGGCCAGGTGTTAAGCAAGGGATCTGGGTACAACATAGGTGAAGGTGCCACGCTTGGGTTGGCCAGGCTTGTTTGGACAACCGGGAATTCTCTAAAATATTTCCAGTGTTTCTTTAGAAATGCCTGTCAATACTATTGCTCTTTGGACTCTTTAGTAAAGAAAGTGTGCTGTAAAATGCAATTTTTGGCCAAATTGTAATTTTTGCTCCTCTTATAATACTTGGTTCACTCACTCTGGTAAATTCATAGGCTGTAATTAGAAATCGTGCTTTAAAAGCTCACGTTATCCTCCGCCTCGTTGTTCCTTCTTCAAAGGTTTCTAAATCTGGTGCCTCTGATCGGTGCAACATTGCAATGGGGCACCTGTTCCTGGCGTGCCTGTCACTGTTACATTCGCAAAACCAGCAAGCTGGTTTCAAAATCTATTGAATAGTATTATAGCCTGTGTTTTATTTTTTTACTATACAAACACATGTGAAATATGTTTGAGAGAAAAAGACAAACATTCAGCCATTTGTACAATTTAATTTCAAACGTTTGGCAAGCAGCGAGGAACTTCAGTTATATTAAAGAGCAAAACAGAAGAAGACCGTGATCTGTACATTTGGCACACGTTTCTAAACGTGGATTCGAGAGTCTTGCAAATTTACTGAAATATCTGCTTGTTCTTCAAGCCCTTGTAGTCGGGTGTCGAGGGAAAGCTTACAATTTTTTTTTTATTGAATGTCATCATCAGGTTCAACAGGTCATCATCCAGATTATGAAAAGTTCTAAATACTGGGCTATGGTTATTTCAAACATTAAGGCCTCAGAGAAACTGCTTTTGAGCTTACCTGGATCAAACAATTTAAGGCTTTTGCAGAGCTCTTCCTAAGGTTGCACGGTTTCTGTTATATTTCTGATTAAACATAACTCAGTGGGTTGGACATGATCACACCTTGAGCACTCCACTTATTACAACTAAGCAGTGACTGACACATTAAGCCCTATATGTCCTGTTCATTTTATACCCTGACTTGCGTTTCCTCAAACGTATGCTGCATTACTTAATTTCAATATTTAGATTTCACTTCGCCTTTAACTGCTGATTTATACTTTAAAGATGCAGTCAATCAATGTATTTATTGTTTTAGCCCTGGAGTACAAAAATTAGCAAAATCAATGTAAACGCAGTTTGTTAATCAATACCAATAGGGCAAAACACTAACATGTTTATTACAGTAATCTATATCACTTCTGCCATGCTCTAGCGAGGTCATGGCTTTAAGATGTCAAATTGGATCTAGTCAGTGTCCATGTACTGGAGATATAAAGAGCCATCCTCTAGGCAAACAATCAGTGTCAATTCAGAGAAAGAGTGACAAAGCCTCACTGCACTAATAAAAAAATCCAGCTCTTACATACTGCATAAATGAAAAGCCAGGGCACACCTAGAGGGTACACAAAGGGAGGCAGCGTCTACACACAGTAAGGTGCCTTCTCTGCCAAGAAGTTGGGCCCCATAGCAATGACCTGAACTGAACAGTGTAATTTTCAGACACTGGACACTTTCAGCAGTGCTTGCACGTTGTCTTCTTTCATTCCAAGCAGCAAGGTGAAGGGGGCGCAGGGGCCTTCAGATTGGGGGGCTCCAGCCTGGCCCACAACAAAAGCCAGTTAAATAGCCACCGCTCCTATTTTTGATGGAGCTATCTGGAGCCTCACACCTAGCTGCAAATGCTGTGGAGGGGAAACAAAGGCTCACAGCTTGGTATTTCTTCAGAGCTACATAAGAGAGGCATACTTTTGACTTTGTTCAGGCTCCTTATATAAGACATATGCATGCACTGTAAGAGTGTCAGATGGGTTGGTCTGTCTCAGTATTTACACAATTAACAGTTAAAATACCATTTTGTCTTATTTCTTTTAAAGTGCTACTCACCCCAATCCAGGGTGTAAGAGTACTCTGCACATCTACACATTATACAGTGACCATAATGTGTATGCGTGTAAATCAATGTACAGGATGTGTTACATAAAACAGTGAGGGTTACAATGTATATGAGTTGCAAGTACTTCGTAGCTCACTGTGCTATATTAGAAGGATTACAATGTATGGACTGCAAGTAACTCAGATCTCTGTGTTAAAAGCAGTAAACCTCTTATCCATCAACATAAGATAAAACTCAATCATCTGTGTGTCACATGATGTGCTTTGCAGGACACATATTAACCTTCTATACTACATTGATTCAAAACTAGAGCTAGACAAAACACAGTTCTCTCCAGCAAGTGCATTAGAAAGAGTGATCTTATCATTATTATTATTACCTGAGATTTAGTGGACACACAAAGATCTATGCAGCAGGTGTCTTAACTCCATATAATATTTTAAAATGCAGAGTTTGCAAGCAATTAGGCAGAACAGATTTACTGGCATGTGTCTCCTTCTTGCCAATTTAATTGTGGCAGAGTTTTAAAAAATAAGGCCCAGATTTAAGAAAAGTGGCACTTCACAACATGAAGCACCACTTTTCTTGTGTCCTGTTGTGCCCTGTAACGCCGCCTTGTGTGCACCGTATTTAACATATGGCACACAATGGCACATGTTAGGAACAATAGCGTCATCATTTCTGACACTACTGTAGAACTTTGCAGGATTAGGGCCAAAACGTTTGTCACAAATCCTGCAAAATACATAGAGGCCCATTATAAATAATTGTGTGCCTCATGTTAACTCCTATTCTGAGCAGGAGTTAAACAGGATGCAAAAATGGCGCAGTGGAATCTCATAGATTTCACTGCACCATTTGTCTGGGCCTCCTAATGGGGGAAAGCGCCCCTTATATACATTATGCCTGGCGCAGGCATAATGTGTCGCCAAGGTTTACAAAGTGGCGTCATGCGAGCATTGTGTAACTTTGTAAATATGGCGTGGCATTTTCGCCAATCTAGCGGCACAGTACTGTAAAAAAAAATGATGCTAAGGTGATGCTAGTTGGCACAAGGCCCTTCTTGAATTTGAGCCTAACTGTATAAGTTGAGGCCAAAGTTTTCCTTCGTTGTTGCGTCACAACCTCAACACAAAATCTCAATTGTTAAATTTTGTAATTTGCTCAAATGATATGCTAAACGCATGTGTGAGCTCTTAAGATCTGATGTCACTACTTTTGATATCGCTGGGTAGTGATGCCACTTCCTGTGATCCCATGTGCGATGTCATGCTTCAGGATGTAATGAACTGTGATGTCATGCAACTTGATGTCACTTTCATACTGCTTAACTTGCTTAACTCTGGGGAACATTTTTCCCTTTGGTAATCATGTAGCTTGACCTCTCATAGAGCAGGCATTAGTTGATTCACCACTGTAAGCTGCCCCCACCGTTTTTGCAGACAGAGGCCCTCATTACAACCCTGGCAGGCAGTGATAAAGCAGCCATAATACCACCAATGGGCCGGCGGTAAAAAAAATGGAATTATGACCACGGCGGAAACCGCTCAAGCAGACAGCCACTTTATCACACCGACCGCCACGGCGGTAGCAACAAGCACCATGGCAGTAACCGCCAACAGCCAGGTGGAAGACAATGTACCGCCCACACTATTAAAACAAGCCAATCTGCCACCTTTCCTGGGGCGGTACCAACAACATCAAAAGGACGATGGAAACAGTGCACAGAAGGGAAACAACTCACCTCTGGAGACCCATGGAAGAACCTCACTGCCATGGAGCCCGTGTAGCAGGTCTATCTCCTTCTTCACCATGAATACCAACGCCGACGAAGACGACCACGGTGAGTACTGACACCTAGCACACAAGGGAGGGGGGAGGAAAAAGAGAGTGAAAAACACACGCAACACGCAATAACCCCACCCCAACACCATACACACAAACAGATGCAGTAACATTACAAATGCATCCTGTACCCCTCAGTAATAATGTAAGGACAAAAGGAATTGATCAAAGTGAGTGTAATAAGATAAAATACTAGAAATACGTCCTTCAAAATTAAAACAGTATATAGATATATACAAATGGAGGGACACTGCCCAGTCCACAATGTCCGTGGGCCACAGGGCCACATCACACAGGCCAAGGTCCCATTTGACTCCTGCAACAACATGGAGCGAACACTGCAGGGGCATCAGGTCGAAAATACACAGGCACCTCAGGGGGACAGAGAACGGGGGGCACCTCAGACGGAAGATGGAACAACACCACAGGTCCTGGAGGAGGCTACATGCCCATCACACTGTCCTGGGGAGTGCAAAGCCACAGTCTCTCTAGTGGGTGGTCTGCCGACTGCCTGGTCCTGAGGAGTGCAAGGCCACAGTCTCTCTAGCGGGTGGTCTGCCCACTGCAAGGTGCTCAGGAGTGCAAAGCCACAGTCTCTCTAGTGGGTGGTCTACCCACTGCCTGGTCCTGTGGAGTGCAAAGCCACAGTCTCTCTAGTTGATGCCTTCTGCCACTGGTTCTGGAGGGGGCTTTGTGCCCAGCGTGCTTCATTCGGGCAAGGATGGGGTGAGTGGATGGCTTCTCCAATGGTTCTGGAGGGGGCCTTGTGCCTAGTGTGCTTCATCCTGGCAAGGATGGGGTGAATGGGTGGCTTCTCCAATGGTTCTGGAGGGGGCCTTGTGCCCAGTGTGCTGCATCCTGGCAAGGAGGGGGTGAGTGGATGCCTTCTTCCACTGGTTCTGGAGGGGGCTTTGTGCCCAGTGTGCTTCATCCTGGCAAGGAGGGGGTGAATGGATGCCTTCTTCCACTGGTTTTGGAGGGTGCTTTGTGCCCTGTGATGCAGCACGTGGGGAGTAAAAGGTCACAGTCTTTCACCTGGGTTTCACACCGACAGGATTTGCAGGGGCCAGGACGCACTACAGTCCATGGAGGCAGGACTACACACTGCCCGCCGTTGGTGATGGCTGCTCAATAGTGGCAGTGGCGGGTCTGGTGTCGGGATGCCAGTAGTGGGGGGAGACTCCTGCCCGTCCCCTGCAGCCTCAGATGGCTGCCCACTGGGGCTGCTGGTGGTGCTGGCAGTGTTGGGGGAGGCTCCTACCCCTCCCCTGCAGCCTCGGACGGCTGCCAACTGGGGCTTCTGGCGGTGCTGGCAGTGGTGGGGGGAGGCTCCTGCCTGTCCCCTGCAGCCTCATACAGCTGCCCACTGGGGCTGCTGCTGCTAGCACTGTTGCAGGTAGTGATGCTGGTGCTGGTGCTTGTGGCGGCACTGGTAGCGGTGCTGGTGTCAGGAATGCCCGTGGTGGGGGGAAGCTCCAGTCATTCCCCTGCAGCCTCGGATGGCTGAACCGCCATGGTTGGTGGTAGGGGCTCCAATTCAGTCCCTGCACCAGGCCTCCTGACCTTCCTGCCTGCAGGGGCAGGCCCCTTGCCCTTGCCCTTCCCAGCTTGTGGTGCCTCTTTGTCCTTCACCTTGGCAGCCGGTCGTGCCTCCTTGCCCTTGTCTTTCACAGCTGGTGGTGCCTCCTTGCCCTTCACAGCTGGGGGTGCCTCCTTGCTCTTGTTCTTCACAGCTGGTGGTGCCTCCTTGCCCTTGCCCTTCACAGCTGGTGGTGCCTCCTTGCCCTTGCCCTTCACAACTGGTGGTGCCTCCTTGCCCTTCACAACTGGTGGTGCCTCCTTGCCTTTGCCCTTCACAGCTGGTGGTGGCTCGTTGTCCTTCCCTTTGGTAGCTGGTGCAGGCACACTGTCAGTGATTATGGCTGGTTCCCTGAAGTCTCTCCCACCTTCAGTATCTGTCGACACTACTGTGGCCGTGGACTGGGTTGCTGAGGGCCTAGCCTGGGTTCTGACCACCCCAGCCTAACGTGATGGACGATGGGAGGGGTAGGGAAGAGGTCAACGGCAGAGAAGAAACGCTTCTTAGGGACACTGTGGGGGGAAGAGAAGGAAGGTCTGGAAGTGGAGGAAGAGAGAGTGGTTGTAGGAGGTGTCAGTCTGCTGAGTTTGGATGCCGGTCCATGGGCTGGATGCTGTTGTGAGTTGGATGGATGTTGGGTGTCTGAGTGCTTGCGTTTGTGTACTTTGGGAGGAGGGAGCAGAGACTGGTCTGAATGTGTGCTTGGGATAGGTTGATGTTTAGGGGAATGTGACTTGTTAGAGGAAGTAGGAGGGGGGAGGCTAGAGACAGGAACAATGGCTGCCATCAGGGAGGAGACCAGAGCCTGGTTTGATCTCTGTTGGGCCGCCATGCCAGAGTGAATGCCCTCCACGAATGCATTTGTTTGTTGCAAATGGCCTGCCAGCCCCTGGATGGCATTCACTATGGTTGACTGCCCAACAGAGATGGATCGCAGGAGGTCAATAGCCTTCTCACGCAGGGCAGCAGGGCTAACTGGGTCAGGGCCTGATGTGCCTGGGCGAAGGAGATGCCCACCGTCCTGGGTGAGCTGGCACAATAAACTCACTGAGGGGCTGCTGGGAGGGCGATGCTGGTACAGGGGGTGGCGGCTGTACCTGTAGTTGCGGTGGCCACAGAGGTGTCTGCCACCAGCAGGGAGCTTCCATCGGAGGAGGTATCACTGCCCGAAGTGTCCCTCCTGTCTCCGCCGTGGTGCTCCCCTCACCCTCCGTCCCACTGGTGCCCTCACCGTTGGTGGATTCGGCCTCCTGGGCCATGTGGGATGCAGCTCCCTCCATTGCCAGTGACTCTGCTCCTCCGCCAGATGATGCTAATGCACACAAGGACATGGTGACAAAACAAAAACTGGGGGGAGATAAAGGATACAACTGGTCAGTGGCTGCACCAACACCACCGTTGGCGTACGCAGCACACTCACAGAGGAAACAGGCATACACACTATGCGATACACTACCAGTCACAACGTTAGTCACCAGCCATAGGACAGGAATACCTAAGGCCAATAACAGCACACCTGAGACCCACAGACCCTTGCCCAGTAGTGGAGGCCTGCTAACTTGGTTGGAGAATTTTACATCAGAACCCTGCCCAACATGGGACCTACCATGCAATGTCCTGCCTGGCCTAGGGGCACCCACAGGCCCACATCCCCCACCCAGAGACTACCCCACCCCTTTCAAGTTGTAGATTTGGAAACTGTACTCAACCCCTTGTGGCTGCTGTGATGCCCCCAAACGCCCATCCAGCTCCGGATAGGCCTCCGCCAGTATGTGGAACATCAGGGGGGTCAGGGTTTGACGGGCACCCCTTCCTCGTTGGGAGGCCATCCCCAGCTGGGCCTCTGCCGTCTTCCGTGCCCAACATCTCAGTTTCACTTACTGTTTGCAACAGTGGGTGCTCCGCCTGCCGTAGACCCCCAGGGTCCGCACGTCCTTGGCAATGTCACGACATATACCCTTTTTCTGATGAGCGCTGACCTGCAGACAAATAAACATAGAAAAAGGTATCAGCCATACCTTCAGGCCTCTTACACGCATGGCCCACCATATCCCTCACATCCCCTATGCACAGACATTGACCACCATACATGCAGCATGCTGCCCAGACCCTCCCACCCCCCCTTACACGAGGCCCTCACACACACTACTCCATGCATCTATGCCCCATGCATCGTGCTCCCAATGTACTCACCTGTTGGTCTGGAGGCCCATACAGCATTCGGTAATGGGGTAGGACCCTGTAGTGTAGCCATTTTTAATGTAGCTTTCTGCACGTTTGCTTAAAGTATTAGGCCTCTGTGCACTTTGGCCTAGATGCATTTTATTTAGCCTCGCACTGTTATTTTTCAATAACCAGTTTCACGGTCTTGTTTTATTTTCTTCTATCACACTGTTTAGCTTACTTCAGCACTGAAGTTTTAAAACAATACATTCTTGCTCGCTCTGTGCTTCAGTCAAGGATACAGTCTGTTACATTGCCGATAGACGTGGTAGAAGTTTAGTCTTTAGGGTTCGTAGAAAGTACACATTCTTACGTAGGGACGTTTCTTAGAACACCGGCGTGTTAGTTATAAAAACACTTCCTAGTCCTGGTACATGAAGAGGGAGATTCCGACCAGGAACCCACAACTAGATGCTGACTGCCCTGTTGCAGATGCTGATCGCGATCACAGGTCTTTGCTCAGGTATGAGGTTCGATGTCCTCCTGGGGGAACCTGAAAGGCAGGCTTAGAGCTTAACATGCTGTGCTCAAAATATAACTTAGGGAGAGAACGTAATCTAGTTGCACTATGATAGCATTATTCTTATGTTTCACTCTCCTTGTTACTATTTCAATCCTACTGTGTTGTATGGTTCTGGTTATTGCGGCTCACACCTTATTATCTAAAATGCAGTTGTTTTATTAAACCAATCTTCAAAACTCAAACTGCCTTTGTCATTTATATATGAGACCACACTGTGTATGAGAGAACTGGTTGGGACCTGAATGACCACGACTTCCCTGGGAAGCACTAAGATGTAATGCGCTCGACTGCCCAATTGTCTCTTCCTTTTGGGAGAGATAAGTCACTGCTAGTTAGCCGGAGCTCAACCCGGATTTGGGGTGACAAGGGTCCTTCACCGTGGGTCAGACTTAGTCCCCCAACTGTGAACGATCTTGCCGCCCGAAAATCCAGTAGTCTCTTTGGGGTAATGAGATCCTACGCGAAACGGCACCGCCAACGATTGGTCTGGCTCTAATTTTCGGGTCCACCAGTCTCTCTCGGTCTCATATACTATAATGATCCCTCAGTTACTTTAACGGAGACGTCCGTGGCACTGAGGACTTCCACCACTGTGTTAAAGGTAACCCTAATTATAGCAGATGGTTGTCCAAGCTTGAACCTTAAAAGGAAAGACCCCGTCTTGGTGTGCCTTCTCTGAACTCTAGCTGTTTTTCTAATGGCGAATCCCCAGGTAATGCAAATAGCTCTTAATAAGAGACAACCCCTCACAGCACATTTGCTTGCACATGGTCTTACGATCCAGGGTGGTCCAGTCACGTTTGTGGTGGCTGCCCACGCAGCCTATAGAACAGAACTTTTTGACTCCTGGGTCACATTTCCAGCAGTTGATGGGAATACAAATACGCTTCACACATATACGGTTGCGAACGCGCCTGGCCAGTACAGGGCGTACGCATACCTAGAGATACCTCTATCTTATCAAGAACATAATAATTGGCTTGATGGCGCCCTACCCCATACAATATTGCCAGTAAGGTTAGGTCCACTGAGTAATGATGGTCCGACCTGGCCTTTATTGGCCACATATACACCACATCCTGCGGTTGCAAATATGTCGGTGGCTGAAGTTCGTCGTTTATATACAGACTTAACGGCTACATATAGATGTTTAGTACAATCTGTGATGCAGACACTAAATACAAACCCAGCGCGTGCTGCTCCAGCACAACCACATGCAGTAACACCAGGTATAAACCCGGTGACTGTACACTCTATCATGGGTAAAGTTCCAGCAAAATGGGAGGAGACTCCATTTTGGCTAGCACAGAAAATCAATACGCTGGAGGCGGTATTGCCCCATACGGGACCTCAGGACAAACATAGAATACTAACTATGGGGGTGATTCCAACCCTGGCGGGCACCGCCATTTGGCCGTTTGCCATTTGGCATGGTTCCCACAGTGGAACATTGTAATACATGGGGCACAGTGTTTGCCGCGCTCTATACAACGGCACACGGTAACCCGACCTTGGTCAACCTACCGGAAGTGCTTAAACAAAATCAGGATGAATACGGGGCTGCCCCGGCCTTAGATATAGGAATGCAACTGATGGGTAACTTTGCCACGGTTTCTTCAATAATCCTAAATAATCTTAAAGGGGAGACAGTATGCGTCTTCGTGACGTCCCGCAACTAGATCAGGAACGGGAACTGCCAAAAATAATAGCGGAAACATATTCCAGTATCGGTCGAGATAGCCTAGGGGCTAGACCACAAAAACCTCAGTTTCAAAGAAAAATTAGTAAAGAAAATGCTAAACAGCAACCTGAGGGTAATAAGAAGTGCTGGGAGAAAAAACAACAGACACCTAAAAAAGAAATGGGAGAATCTCCGCGTACGGAGACCCCGCAGAATAGGTATAATCTCAGAAATAGGGATAATCTGAAAACGCCTGATAGATATCAATACACTGATACATGCCAATCTCTTTCCTTTCAGGACTCATCGGAACAGAGAAATGAGAGAGGTGGGCGGTCGGAGCGGGGAACAGAGTACGTGAAACCAAGACAGGAATCACAACGCTCTTCGGAGGTTTCTGTCAAGAAGGAAGAGAAACCAATACAACAAAAACAACAGTTTAAAAAGAAAAAGGTGGCAGCAGTCTCAGTTAGACATGCCACTCAGGAAGAGAGTTCTCTTGAAGAACAAGACATGGGCACTAGCACTGTTAGACAGCGCGGCAGAGGTCACAATAGTTCGCCGGAATCTTCTAGAGCATCTGTAGCTGAAAGCAACTGATGACTTCATACAAGTTGAAACAGCAGATATGCGTGTCTCTGAACCCGATAGGGTGTATACAGTGACTTTACAATTGGAAGGAGACATTGACCGCACTATACACGCAATCTTTTGGGATCGTGTAGTCAAGATATATGACATTTTGCTGGCTGAACAGGCTTGGCCGCCTGATTTTGTCCGCACCTGCCCAGTTGGGGAGGAGGTTATTAAACCTTCATTCTCACCACTTGTTCCAGGGGAACTCGCAGGGTCCTATTGCATCAAATGGGCTCTAGCACAGGCACCTGCCTTATATAGAAATTACGTAGGGTGGGATGGGGATTCTCCATATCATGTAATTCCAATTAAAGGTGAACCACAGCCACAACCGCAGTATCCCATAAAACATGAAGCAAGGGCACCGGTGAGAGAAATACTTACACAACTGGAATACCAGGGGGTAATTGAACCCTGTGTCTCACCGATGAATAATCCCTTATTCCCTGTAGCTAAATCGGACCATTCATATAGAATAGTCTTAGACTACAGACATTTGAACGGACATACATGTACATACGCTATACAAAATTCACATAGCGCCGCACTGATGAATAACATTGTGCAGGAAAAATATAAAACGAATATAGACATCTTGAATGGATTCTTCTGCCAGAATATAGCACCCGAAAGCAGGGATTTAAAAAGCTTTAGCACGTTAGGCTCCCAGAAATAATTCTGTTGTTTGCCTCAGGGGTATAAGAATAGCCTGGGACTGTTTGCGGCTTGTGTGACTGCAATTTTACATGAGTTGGACCCTGAAGCATTGTCATATGTAGATGATACATATCTCACCGATGACGAGTTACTACAACATTTAAGACGGGTAGCCCGCATTGTTGTAGGGTTTGCCGAAATTGGCTACAAATGTAACTTCTAAAAATCTAAAATTGCATTCCTCAGCGTCATATTCCTGGGATATGAGCTGTCGAATGAAGGTAAGAGCCTAGTGCCACAATTTTTAGAAAAGTGGGCACAATTGCAACCACCTAATATGATTAAGAAACTCCAATCATTGTTGGGCTTTCTAAATTTTGGCATAACATACATTGCTGATTATGCTACACGCATAAAACCTTTATACAAATTAATCCGTCCTGATTTTTCAAGCAAATTGTGGACAATGGAACATACACATACTCTTCTGGAGTTACAAGCAGATCTTCTAGCTGCAAAACATTTACATACACGGGACAATAAGTCGCATTTGGTCATCAGGGTGATAGCTGGGGCCATTGGGTTTACGTATGTCACATTTAATGAAGGTGAGACAGTCCCGATTGGATACAAGTCCCACTTGTATTCGGCTGCTGAACAATGATTTGCACCCACAGAGAAAATTCTCACTGCTGAACAGATGGCTGTTATTAAAGAACGACCTCTTGCCCAGAGTAAACGCATTACTGTTGTTTCCCCTATTCCGGCCCTGGAGGCTGTTACAAAAGCTAGCGTTCCTAACGCAAAAGCCCTGCACCCGCGATGGATACAATGGGCTACGTCTTTAACAGCCACTGATGTAAATTACATTTTTGACCCAAAATTACAAACTCAAGAATTTCTGCATTATGAAGTTGAATATCCTGTTCCCTCTGACACGTTGCCTATTGATCAATATCAAGTAGTCATGTACACAAATGGCTCTGCGCAACCGGCGGTAGGAACAAAACACCAATATTCTGCTGCATGTGCGGTAGTGAGTGGCCATATGGAGGGGGAGAAATTCTGCCCCCAACACACTTATACACAAACCTTAGGGGATTGTACGACACAATTGGCTGAGCTGAAAGCTCTATTGATGGCATTAGAACATACAGATCCAACACAGTTCACACTGATTGTTTGTGATTCGTGTTATTGTGTCCAGTCTTTTAATGAATACCTACATTACTGGCGCTTGAATGGGTTCGGAGATTCAAAAGGCAACACCATAAAACACAGACTACTGTGGGGGAAGGTAGCAGACCTGAAGGAGACACTACCCAAAGTCCATGTTGTACATACTCTTGGACACCAGCGTGTTGGAATACACGTTGCTGGGAATACTTTGGCTGATGAAGCCGCAAAGTCGGCAGTGGCAGTTGCCACTGTGGCTGCAGTGACTCGTTTGAGTTCCAAACCAGACACAGAGATTCTGGCTGCCATACAGGCTACGGTTGATGGCACGCCCTATCCTAAAGGATTTCCTAATAAATATCAATACTTCATGGGAAGTATGCTCAACGCTGAGGTTAAAATACCTAGTGTAGGCATACGCGAAATCCCCAAAAAAGTTGTAAGACCACAATTGATTAATGCAGCACATGAGGGAGTGGCATCTGTACATGTTGGCATGGCCGCCACAATTTCGCTATTACAGGCCCATTACTGGTGGCCTGGTCTCTATAAAGAGACTAAGCAGTATGTCCTTTGTTGTGACATCTGTCAACAAATTAAAGTTTCAACAGCTAAGTGCCCGCCGCAGACACCCCTCTTAATATCCAACAGACCATTACAATGTGTGTACTTGGATCATTGTGGTCCATTAACACCGGATAGTGCATACAAAGATATACTAGTCGCTGCTGATTCTTGCTCCATATTTGTGTTGGATGTGGCCACAGCGCTCGGCTGACGCTTGAACTGTTATTAAAGATTTGCGTGTCTTTGTCGGTACACATGCAGTTGCGGCATTCCATTGGGACCAGGACCCTGCTTTTGCCTCAAGGGCATTCAGGGACACCATGGCTTCGTTAGGGGTCCAGCTCCACTACTCATCTCCATTTCATCCTGAGGGAAATTCTGTTGTGGAGCGATTAAACTGCGATTTAAAGCAATCCTTAACAGCCAGAGTCTTAGGTACGGGTCGTAGTTGGCTAACTCACCTGTATGGAGTTCAGAGAGCACTAAATAACCTGCCTAGAAGGTCCCTTGGGGATTGTACTTCATATGAGTGCCTGTTCGGAACATGAATGTTTGTAACGGATCTTGATGGTCCTGTTGTGGAGGCGGCGGAAACGCCTTTTGACATAAATGATCATGTCACTGTTTTGCGGGAAATACAACAGTTCCGTGAAGATAACTCTTCTAAAAGTGCTGCCTCCACAGGAATTAAGGATGTGCCAGTAACACCTACTGGTTGGATTCCCAGAGATGGGGATCTTGTGTGTGAAAAGGTTGCAGTAAAAAAAGAATTTGGCCCTTCTTATCGAGCACCAATCCCTGTGTTGGGGATACCCGGAACGAGAACTGTTACTTTACCGCCGTTGCCAGGTGCCAAAGAAAATCGTTTTGTTTCTATTGACAATGTCAAGTTACAACATGTGGCCGATTCTGCACAGCAGACCAAGAGGAACGTCCAGTAGTTTCCGAATCCCTCTCACTACTGGGGAAGATGTTCCGCTTCAAGTTGTCTATACCAACACTGTTGCCTCTCCGAGCTTGGGGAGGGTGGATGATGACCTTGCATTAGTTCCACTGACAACAAATAACTTAGAAACTTTTGATCGAGTCACCATGACTACTGACGTGACGGATGGTGCTATCTACAGTGTACCACCGCGAGAAACACCATCTCCTCCATTGAATACGGCGACACCTTTTGCACGAACTGCCTCTGGGTACTTTGCCAACAACA
Organism: Pleurodeles waltl; assembly: GCF_031143425.1. Taxonomy (NCBI): domain Eukaryota; kingdom Metazoa; phylum Chordata; class Amphibia; order Caudata; family Salamandridae; genus Pleurodeles; species Pleurodeles waltl. Next base: position 82,104,165 of record NC_090439.1, read on the forward strand.
ACGATGGTCCATCGGACTCGTTTGCCTCTTCAACTACTGACCTGTCAGGTCCGCGTAAGCTGATGAGTTGGCTTAAAGATACGTATTTAGTTTTTCCTTGGAACTATCTGTGGCTCTTATTGACTATGTCAGCATTTTTTCTCTGGATAGGGTTTGTCATTACCTTTTTTCTGATAATACATGGTCATTTTCTTCCTGAGAGATCAGCGGTTGAACAGGTGAAGGAGGTGTTGAAGCTACATTTTTCATCACATATGGTTCGAAGAGACTTGTCCTTGTGAACATTTCTGCAGTGCCAATTCCGGATGGGATTGTGTGGGATAAAGTAATGTTTGATATATACGGTCCCACTGAGATAATTCAAATACCGTATGTCCTAAAGTTATCTATGAATGATATAGTAATACCAGGCATTGTATCTGATGATTGGGCTATAAAGACAGTTGATTTCATGATGACTGAATTACAATATTATACTGTCTATGAAAATGAAGATGTTTACCAGTTGAAAGACAATTATGGTGACATGTTTTGCTATAATTATTATGACCATCATTTTCTACACAAAGCAAGTATTCCAAAAACGATATTTGACTATACGCAATGGGAGCATTGCCCAACTCCCCAGCAAGGGAGTTCCAAAACTTATTATGACAAATTTATGTATTTTTCTGGGCATCATCAAATGAATGCTAAGTCATTTCATTTTAAGTTAACTCCGTCTAAAGATAAGCAAATGTTGTTGACTAATACGAAATTAATATACTGAGATTCTTTTGTTTCCCGACTGTCGATTGAAGGTTATGAATATTGCTCAAATAATGTTGATTTGAAAAGTGTTTGGGGAACAAAACATTGGCAGACAAAGGGTAGAGAAACCTTGTTTAGAACATGTCTCATTCTCGTCCAAATGATTTTTTAAAATGAAACAGTACAACAGACTAGCTGTTTGGGCTTAGCAACGATTAGAGAATTGAACATGCCTAGTATACCTGTCCCTGCAAAAATTAATAACTGGCAGAAATACAGAAATGCCACTTTTAGTGAGCTTACAGACTGGGTCCAGAATGGTACATTTAACACTTCATTGACACGTCCGGGTGGGTGGTTTCTGTGGCCTATAGACACCAACGGGTGTCATCAACGTTTTGTCACCTCCTCGGGGGGTTTCAGGACAAGTCGGGCAGACCCTCGCTATATATCGCCAGAACATGCTGAAATAATTACTACATATATTGTGGGAAAATTGTGCCAACAATGGTTAAAAACATCCTCACTAGATGCAGTCACGACATATCTCACTCTCCTGGCTAATAACACTGACTTGCAAGATTTTTTGTCAGGCCTGAAGACACCACGTAGGAAGCGTTTCTTGTACGAAGTATACAATGAAATATGGAAACTTTCCCAGCAGGAGGCTGCAGCCTTGTTAAGGCAGATAGATCAGGAACATGTGAAAAAGGCATTAGCTGTTGTGGATAATGGAATTCACAACTTGTCTGACCGAATATATACGATTAACAACATTGTTTCTTCTGCTATAGACATTATATGATCTGGTATGTCTTCTTTATATCATGGACAAAGTCAGACCCGGTCCATTATGCCGTTGGGTTGGACACTTCAGACATTGAAGGCGGGTCGCGTTCCGTGGCAGCACATCAGTGCCAGGGAGATATTTTTTTCCTTTAATTTAACGCAACAACAACAACTAATGGCTAAGAAGGAGGCGACTTATGTCATGCTCAACACTGAAAAATTTGAAAGATTGCCTTTTACCGTGGCCGAAATCCCGTCTGCAGAGTGGTTGATACACGGGGTTATTAATCTGCCTATTTCTACGTTACAATTCACTTCTTGTTTGAAACATGTTCCGGTAGGCAGATATGAGAAGTTGGGGGATAGTTATATCCATGAGGTGTGGGAGCTTCGCTTCTTGTACAGATGTCTCAATGGCATGAAAGAGGTCTTTCTTAGCGGTAGTGAATGCGAGACTTCAGTCAGCCATTCAATGATTTGTAAGCAGCTATCCTTGCATGGGGCATGTAATGCCTCGGTTGCAAACTTGGCTTGCAATCTGAAAGGAGTTCTGGTCCCCTAGATTAAACGCACATTCCAGGTGCTTTCAAATGGCAGCTACGTCCTCCTTAATAGTGAAGACTGTTGTGGCATGCGGGCCGGAATAGGTTATGTTGTTTCAGTCACTAAGGTCGTTACTTGCTGAAGGAATGTGTTGTTTCCCCCCAGTAAATTAAGGAAGGTAACAGATATCTGGCCTCACATTGCTACTGACAAAGGTGAATTTCGACAAGTTAAGTAGACTTAAGGCTTTATTGTTTAAGAAGCATGTGGCCCTTACATCTGCATGCGAGACCTACGCACTTCAGGTGGCAAGGTCATCAGCAGAAATACAGTCCCTGGTAAATACCAACTTTCCGAGCCACTTTGGAGAACTCGTGGGACGTATATTTAATGCGTCCAGCACGGCTGGATTAGCACATTTTTTCAAAGCCGTTGGTGTTGGTTTCATTCACACCTTCTCTTCCATATTCGGTTTGATACCTTCGGCTATTCATTCAATTTTCGGAAGCATTTCCGATAACTTTGGCTTTATTAGCTGGCATTTTGCTGTTGTTTTTCCACAATGGCTGTCCCGCCTCAACAAGGATGAATGTGGGCGCTCCCATCAGCTCAGCTGTGTCGTGAACGCATGATGCAGCACTTTGGAGCAACACTCCTGGAACATTTGGGGTGTGACTGGTCTCTGTCATTCAGACCGGTTTTGGATTGTGTGCAGTCCGTGTTTCGGTGCCGTTGGTGCGATTTGGAATATGCAGTAGGCGTCTGCCTCTCACAGCAACACCCCCCAGTGGTTGATGCTGATCTGTTGATGTTCCTGATGAGGGCTCATTACCAGACATGCGCACTGTGGCTGCGTTTGCTTCGTGAGGCTGATTACAAGATACCCATCCTGGAGGAAGTTGATATTAACTCGTTCACTGGCTCTGTACGGGATGCCGCCTTGGTTGACACTGGGGCTTTGGAACACACCTGCTCCTTGATAGTCTTTGGCGTGGATTTTCCGGTTTTGTCATCTGCTGAAGTGGAGAACCTCCTGCTTTCCATGACCACTGCTTAAATTGGATCTGGTCTCAATTAACACTGTTACATGAATTTGGCTCTTAGCCGCATGCTTATTTTTAAATTGAGGATTAATGTGCTTTGGTGTCCTCTTGACTTGTTGAAATTCTATAGGGATTTAATTATCTTTTAGCTTAGGGCATTTTTAGCTTCGGCATAAACCACTTTCTACCGACAAGGGGAGGGTGTAGTGTAGCCATTTTTAATGTAGCTTTCTGCGCGTTTGCTTAAAGTATTAGGCCTCTGTGCACTTTGCCCTAGATGCATTTTATTTAGCCTCGCACTGTTATTTTACAATAACCAGTTTACCAGTCTTGTTTTATTTTCTTCTATCACACTGTTTAGCTTACTTCAGCACTGAAGTTCTCAAACAATACATTCTTGCTCGCTCTGTGCTTCAGTCAAGGATACAGTCTGTTACATTGCCGATAGACGTGGTAGAAGTTTAGTCTTTAGGGTTCGTAGAAAGTACACATTCTTATGTAGGGACGTTTCTTAGAACACCGGCGTGTTAGTTATAAAAACACACCCTAGTCCTGGTACACATAAGAGGGAGATTCCGACCAGGAACCAACAACTAGATGCTGACTGCCCTGTTGCAGATGCTGATCCCGATCACAGGCCTTTGCTCAGGTATGAGGGTCGATGTCCTCCTTGGGGAACCTGAAAGGCAGGCTTAGAGCTTAACATGCTGTGCTCAAAATATAACTTAGGGAGAGAACGTAATCTAGTTGCTGTATGATAGCATTATTCTTATGTTTCACTCTCCTCGTTACTCTTTCAATCCTACTGTGTTGTATGGTTCTGGTTATTGCGGCTCACGCCTTATTATCTAAAATGCAGTCGTTTTATTAAACCAATCTTTAAAACTTAAACTGCCTTTATCATTTATATATGAGACCACACTGTGTATGAGAGAACTGGTTGGGACCTGAGTGACCACGACTTCCCTGGGAAGCACTGAGATGTCATGCACTCGACTGCCCAATTGTGTCTTCCTTTTGGGAGAGATAAGGCACTGCTAGTTAGCCGGAGCTCAACCCGGATTTGGGGTGACAAGGGTCCTTCGCCGTGGGTCAGACTTAGGGCCTGATTCCAACTTTGGAGGACGGTGTTAAACCGTCCCAAAAGTGGCGGATATACCACCTACCGTATTACGAGTCCATTATATCCTATGGAACTCGTAATACGGTAGGTGGTATATCCGTCACTTTTGGGACGGTTTAACACCGTCCTCCAAAGTTGGAATCAGGCCCTTAGTCTCCCACACTGTGAACGATCTTGCCGCCCGAAAAAATCCAGCAGTCTCATTAGGATAATGAGAGCCTACGCAACAACCCCATCCACCAGTCTCTCCAACTCCACAGCGATGAAGGCAGGGGCCCTTTCCCCAGTGACTCGAGCCATGGTCGGTTCCAGGCACAGGTCACAGCAGCACTTGTAGTGCAGGTCCTCTCCTGTTGAAGGTCAGGTAGCAAGTGAGAGAACAGATAGGAAATGGCAGTCACATCAGTGGCGGTGCGTAATGTCACCACTGGCGTACATCACCATTGGCCACTGTAAGCCATTTGGCCCATAGACAACCAATGAGGAGTTGCACGGTGGTACTCGACCGCCTCAACCAACGGCACACAACATCAGCAGCATTGAATCATTTCCACCTGTCCATCCACACAGGACAGGGGGACGCCATTTCGTGGGGGGGAGCAGGCCATGGCACCTAACTGCGTCACAGTACACATAGGCACCATTTGGGCCTATCCAACAACCTACTGTTTCATTCACAAAATGCAATTCAGTGTACAGTTTGGAAATGTGGAATACTGACCAGATGCTCACCGTTTTGCCTCCTAGATTGCAACTGCTGCAGATAAATAGGAGATGGAGACATCCCCCATGTACAGACCCCTGGTGAACTTGGCAACAATGGAGAACAGACACATTATCCTCACCTACAGACTTGACAGGGCCACAATCCAAGAGCTGTGTGACCAGTTGGAGCCAGACCTGATATCTGCTATCCGTCACCCCACTGGGATCCCCCCTCTTGTGCAGGTGCTCTCTGCGCTCCATTTCTTGGCAATTGGTTCTTTCCAAGTGACAGTGGGCTTGGCAGCAGGAATGTCACAGCCAATGTTCTCAATAGTGCTAACAAGAGTGTTGTCTGCCCTGACGAAAAACATGCACAGCTACATTGTTTTCCCCCCAGGTGGAGGATTTGGCCACAGTGAAAGCTGACTTCTATGCAATGGGACATATCCCCAACATTACTGGGGCAATTGATGGAACACATATTGCCTTTGTCCCCCCCAAGAAATGAACAGGTGTTCCGAAATCAAAAGTGCTTTCACTCGATGAATGTTCAGATAGTGTGCCTGGCGGACTAGTTCATCTCCCATGTCAATGCAAAGTATCCTGGCTCTGTGCATGATGCCTTTATCCTGAGGAATAGCAGCATCCCATATGTGATGGCTCAACTCCAGAGGCATTGGGTGTGGCTAATAGGTGAGCCCATGGTTCCCACCCAGTATATGTTGGTGTATGGGTATGGATTGGCACTAAGGGTTAGTGTTTGGCTAACAGGTATCCATCAATATTTTCAGGTGACTCTGGTTACCCCAACCTCTCATGGCTACTGACCCCTGTGAGGAATTCCAGGACAAGGGAAGAGGAAAGTTACAATGAGGCACATGGGCAAACAAGAAGGATTATAGATAGGACATTCGTCCTCCTGAATGCCAGGATTCGGTGCCTCCATCTAACAGGTGGTTTCCTGTGCTACTCACCCAAGAATGTCTGCCAGATCATCGTGGCACGTTGTATATTGCACAACCTTGCCTTACGTCGCAAGGTGCCTTTTCTGCAGGAGGATAAGGCTGAAGATGGGCGTGTGGCAGCAGTGGACCCTGTGGACAGTGACTAAGAGGAGGCAGAGGACAAGGATGAGGACAACAAAACAGCAAATCATACAACAGTACTTCCAGTGACACACAGGTAAGACACTGTAACTTCACCTTCCATTGACAGTTTTGTGTTGGATATTGTCACTGGCAGGCTGATTTTCCCACTACTATGGCCACTTACTGTACCCTTTAGCATGTCTATTTTCAGATATCTGTGCCCCACTCTGGCTCCTGGTGTGTTGACTGCAGCTAACTACAAGTCATACCTATGTATACATTACTGTACAGTTGAATTGCAATGTTTCCAGCTTGTTAAATAAATACATAGTTCAATCAATTGACACACTCCATACTTGTATTTTTTACAAGGGTGTTTATTTATGTGCTAATAAGTGGAGGGGGTATTGCAATGGGGTGGGGTGGTGGTGCAGGTGCACTGTCCAAGGGAGTAGAGCACTGGCAGTTCAAGGTGGACAGGGTGACAGAGTGGGACACAAGGGTGACATTCAGGAGAGTCTTATTTCCTGGCGGGGTCTTGGCAATATTCTCTGGCTTCTGTCTGGATTGCAGGGACCGTTTGTGTGGTGGTTCTCCATCTGCAGGGGGAGGGGTGCTGATGGCCTGTTGTCCCTGTGGCAGGGCCTCCTGTCCACTAGTGTCAGCGGAGGTGGAAGGCTGTTCATCGGTTTGGCTAGTGCCAGGGGCCTGTTGGTGTGCCACTGCCTCCCTCATGGTGTTGGCAATGTCTGCCAGCACCCCTGCAATGGAGACCACGGTGGTGTGGATGTCCCTCAGGTCCTCCCTGATCCCCATGTACTGTCCCTTCTGCAGCCGCTGGGTCTCCTGCAACTTGTCCAGTATCTGGCCCATCGTCTCCTGGGAATGGTGGTATGCTCCCAGGGTGTTGGTGAGTGCCTTGTGGAGAGTTGGTTCCCTGGGCCTGTCCTGCCCCTGTCACACAGCAGTCCTCCAAGCTTCCATGTTGTCCTGTGCCTCTGCCCCCTGGACCATGTGCCCACTGCCACTAACCCCAGGTCCTTGATCGTCCTGTGTTTGTGGGGTGGCCTGGGGTCTCTGTAGTGGTGGACACACTGCTGATTGACGTGTCCTGAGGACAGTGGTATGGGCCAGCTGGGTGGGTGCTGTGGTGGTGTTTCCTAAGGGGGAGGCTCTGTGGTGGTATGAGACTGTGCCTGGGTAACCCACTGTCCGGAGGTCCCTGATAGGTCAGGTTGGTCATCCAGATCCAGGCGTGCAGAGCTGCTGTCATCACTGTGGGCCTCTTCTGGGAGGGGACTGGATATTGCTGGCACCTCCTCTCTGGTGATGTTGGATGGGGGACCTGTGTGGATGTAAATGCAGTGTTATTGTTTCTGGGTGTTCCATCTTGTGCCCTCTATGGTTGTTATTGCCCTGGCAGCTTAGGCTTGTGTGAGTGGTGATTTGGTGGGCAAGGTGATTGTCTCAAGTGCGCATGCTTTGGTGATGTGTGTCCATGCAGGTCTGTGATGGGTGTCCATGCATTGGTGTTGCATGCAGGGCTTGGTTGTGGGACGGGTGGGTTGTGATGGTGGGGTGTGTGGGGGGTGGTGGAGTGATGGGAGTGAGGGTGGGGGTATGTGATGGCATGCAGATTGGAGGGTGAAAGTAGTAAAGATTTGACTTACCAAAGTCCAGTACTCCTGCTACTTCTGCCAGGCCCTCAGGATGCATGATTGCCAAGACTTGTTCCTCCCACGTTGTGGGGGAGGAGGTGGGGGTCCTCCGTCAGTCCTCTGTACTGCTATCTATGTCTTGCTACCGCGGAATGCACCTTCTCCCGGAGGTCGTACCACCTCTTCCTGATGTCATCCCTTGTTCTTGGATGTTGTTTCACGGCGTTGACCCTGTCCACGATCCTCTGCCATAGCTCCATCTTCCTGCCAATAAATGTGTGTTGCACCTGTGGTCCGAACAGCTGTGGCTCTACCTGGATGATTTCCTTCACCATGACCCTTAGCTCCTCCTCTGAGAACCTAGGGTGTCTTTGTGGAGCCATGGGTGTAGTGTGAGTGGTGTGTGTGAGGGTGTGTCGGGTGATGTGTTGGGGTGTGTGCTGTAAGGTACGTGGATGGTGTATGGGTGTCAATCCCAGTCTTCTAATGTGTCATTCACCCTTAATGCGGAACCTGTACATGTGTCATTTTCTGTTTCAGATAACAATTCCCACTGATCTTTAAACAATATACAGTTCAATGCGCAAAACCTTGCGACTTGATCCGCATATCCATTTCACAATGAAACAAAGTCTTGTGATTTCAGGTGAGCACTGCATTTCACCACGGCAATTTCATGAGGTAACTGAATCGCGTGCAACAACTCCTTAATTCTTTCACCATTTTTCACTGGCGAACCAGAAGAGGTCCAAAAACCCCTCAGTGACCATAGTTGGCCAAAATCATGGACAATTCCGAATCCGTATCAACTGTCAGTATAGATAGTCACCCTCAACTGGGCACCGGCATGGCAAGCTCTAGTAAGAGCAACCACTTTAGCCACTTGAGCAGAATATACTCTCTCAAGCCAAGACACTTCCAGGATACCAGCTATCGTGCATACAGCGTATCCGGCTCTCAGCACTCCTACTGAGTTTCTCAAACATGAGCCATCGACAAAGATAATTTGGTCATTTTCTTCCAATTGGGTATCTTTAATATCAGGTCTTGGTTTGGTGCACATTTCTGTTACCTCAAGACAATCATGTTCTACATCTTCAACATTTTCAACTTCTGTGTTTTCATTTGGACGCAAAGTTGCCGGGTTCAACACTGTACATCTTTTCAACGTTACATCTGGTGACCCCAATATAATCGTTTCATATTTTGTCAATCTGGCATTTGTAATGTGCTGCATTTTTGTACGGGTCAACAGGATTTCAACTGAGTGAGGGACCATGACTGTTAGAGGATGTCCCATCACTATGCCTTCACACTGTGTGAGGCTTTGACCAACTGCTGCTACTGCACGCAGACAACCCGGTAAGTCTGCTGCAACTGGGTCCAAAGTAGCTGAAAAATATGCTACTGGTCGGTTTACACCTCAATGGACCTGTGTCAGGACAGACAAAGAACATGCATCACGTTCATGGCAAAACAGAACAAAAGGCTTTGTGTAATCAGGCATACCTAAAGCTGGAGCCCTGCACATGCTCTCCCTTAATTCAGTAAACGCCTTCATTTCCTTCTCTATCAGCACTATGATATCCGGCCCTTCTTTAACCGTCAGTCTCACCAAAGGCTTGGATATGACTGAGAAATTCGGGATCCACTGACCACAATAACCCACCATTCCCAGAAACATCCTAACATCTCTCCGTGTCGCTGGGGGATTCTTCTGTAACAGTACAGTTACTCTTTCCCTGGATAACTTTCTTGACCCTTTCTCAATTTGATGACCCAAGTACTTCAACTCTTTCTGGCAGTATTGCAATTTCTTGGGGTACACCTTGTGCCCGTTTTTTCCCAGGTGGTTCAGTAAAGCAATCAAATCATGCTTGCACTCATCCCTCGTTTTGGATGCGATCAACAGATCGTCAATGTACTGTACTAGAGTCGTTTGAAAAGGCAATTCCAACGGCTCCAAATCCTTCTTCAGTATCTGATTAAATATGGAAGGTGATTCCGAAAACCCTTGAGGAATTCAACACCAATTGTAAACCTTATCCAGGAATTTGAAACTGAAGAGAAATTGACTGTCCTCAAGAAGAGGCACAGAACGCTTGGGACAAATCAATTACTGTGAACTACTCCGCATCACATGGAACCTGGAACATAATCACAGCTGGATTTGGCACCACTGGGCAGCATTTCACCACTATGTCATTGATCTTTCTCAAATCTTGGAAAATCCGAACTTTCCCCACAAGGCTTTCTCAATCCCATTATTGGAGAATTACATGGGCTGCTCATCACTTCTTTCAAGACTCCTTGGGCTATATTCATACTTTTTGGTGCACAACTGCGCCAACGTAGTTATGCGTCAACAATTTTACCGCCGCCTAGCGCCATTCCAACGCGCCATGCGGGTGCCTTATTTATGGAATGATGTTAGCCGGTGCTGCGGACTGGTCTGATTAAAAAGAAATGACTCACACCAGGCAGCGCTGGCGTATGGGAAAATGGGGGTTGTGTATGAAAAAATGGTGCAAGTCAGGTCTGAGGCAAAAATCGGGCCTCAAACTGGACTTGCGCCCTTTATTTTTATGCACAACCCCCATTGTCATGACTCCTGTCTTAGCAAAGACAGGACTCATGCCACCTTGCCCAATGGCCATGCCCAGGGGACTTCTGTCCCCTGGGCATGGTCATTGGGCATAGTGGCATGTAGGGGGGCCTAAAATAGGCCTAAAAAAAAAGTTAAAAAATACTTACCTGAACTTACCTTTACTTCCCTGGGATGGGTCCCCCCATCCATGGGTGTCCTCCAGGGGTGGGTGAGGGTTGCAGGGGGTGTCCCTGGGGGCAAGGGAGGGCACCTCTGGGCTCCTTCTGAGCCCACAGATCCCTTAATGCCTGCCCTGACCCAGGCGTTAAAAAATGGCGCACAACAGGCTTTGCGCTGTTTTTTAAGGCCCACCCCCTCCTGTGCGTCAAAATGACGCTGGGGTATTAATAAGGCGCAGGGGCCTTAAAGTCATTTTTTGGAAGGGAACGCCTACCTTGCATATCATTAACGCAAGGCAGTTTCCCGCTTCCCAAAAATTACGCACATGGTGGAATTTTGACATCCGCGGGGTCGGGTGTCAAAGTATAAATATGGGGCAGGGTTTGCGCCGAATGTGCGTCAAAATTTTTGATGCACATTCAGCGCAAACAGAGTATAAATATGCCCCCTTGTTTCACAAAGTCTGCAATTGATTGCGCAACCTTTATAAGGACATCTGGTGCCATATAATACTCCAGTACCTGGGGAAACACAGTATTTGGTTTCACACTGACTTCAACTGGTTCTACTCTTTTATCAGTCCTACTTCTTTCCCTGTCAAATCCCATACTTTCTCTTGGACTGTTCCTTGCAAGTCTGCCGGGAGATCAGCCACTGTGAACATCGGGAAGAAGTTAATCAGAGGATATGCCTCATCTGAAACTCTGAAACCTGCTCCTCTTCTCCCTCATCATCACTGTTTGTCTGCACCTCGATCCCCTTATTTGAACAGGTGATTGAACACCTTGTCTTGCACAGTAAGTCTCTTCCCAGTAGGGACACAGGACTCAAATCGCATAACACAAACCTGTGCAATCCCTGAAAAGTGCCAAGCTCAACCAGTACCGGATCTGTGATCGGGTTAGTCAGGAGCTGGTTTGCCATTCCTACTACCTTGACTGTGTGTCCCAACAGAGGCAGTTTCGGAACCTCTGCGCTTCTAACTGTAGATCGTGTAGCTCCTATGTCAAGCAAGAATAAAACCTTGTCACCCATTACTTTCCCCTGAACATAGGGCCCTTTCTGATCTATCTCTAAGGATGCTGCAAGTCTACACTCCTCACTATCTGAACTCTCAACCGACCATTCATCGTTTATTCCAATCTCACCACGCAATGGGAACTGTTGCACTGTGTTATTTTGACTCATTCTTTGACCTGTGACCTGTTGAGGAAGCATTACCTGTTGCTGTTCCATTGGCACTAAAGGCACTTGTATTTGCTGTCTAGGTACCATAGGAACCTGCTGTTGCATTTGTTGCATCTGCATCGGCTGTATACGTGGCATCTGCACCTGCGGCATGGGTTGAAATGCCTGCATCTGATTCATATTATTTTGGAAGTTTGGATTAGGACGTCTTAGCCTCGGTCCCTTCACATTTTGAAGTGCACCGACATCATTGCTTTGCATCCCGTTTCCTGTTGCACCATCTGATGTAGACAACCTCCCTGCATTCCTGACTGTGCTGCCTTAATTTGCATCACCATTGCGTTCTCCTTCAACTTTCTCTGCTTCAATTCAATTTTGTCACTACAGTACTTTGCATACTGCAGCACCTAGTCAATTGGCTTTGCTTGCCAACAAATCAAGTGATTCATAATCATCTGACTTATCTCAGGTCTCAAACCTTCGACAAATCTGAACACAAGGTGATTCATGTCCTTCGCCTCAACAACCTCTGTACCACTGTAGTGCTTGAACGCCTTCAACAACCTCTCATAATAATATGCATGTATCGACTCTGGCTTCCTGAGCAGTCCGATCAATCTTTTGCCAATCAAAACTCTCTGTTTCAGGAATTCAATCACCTTATAGTAATACTTCATCACCTCAGGAGACGGTGCTCCTGTGACTCTATCCCTTGCCGGTTCCATGGTTGGCCAATCCACACTTCTCTTACACTCAAGCCACAAATCAGCTGGAACTATGATCTCAAAGAGAGTATTCAGGTCTTCCCAGAGACATTTCGCAAGCTTCACAAACCTGTCCCTCTGCTGATACCATTCTATTGGCTTCTCCCTTAACCTGGGAAAGTCATTCGTAAATGATAGAATATCACCTCTGGTCCACAGCACATGGACAAAAACCCCTCTAGCCGTCTCTCTCATTGGTAACATCTTTACCATACCAGCATCCTTTGGGGCTTTTGCTGGCTCCTCTAAGCAGTCGCTTTTCCTCTTCTCTCTTTTTTCGCCCATCTGCCTTCCCATTTCTCTAATGCTCCCCAAACTTGTGCACTCTGCAGTATTTCTTTAAGGTGTGCCTTCATCCCAGTAGACCTCATGTGTTCAAAATCCTTAGGCTCAAAGTCTAACCTGTAACTCCTCTTCAGATTTTTGGTATTTTCTAAGTCTATTCCATATTTATCTGCCAACTTTGCCAACCTCTGGTGCACCCTGCTCACTTCTTTAGTTATCTTTGGACACAAGTATCTCAATTCTGCTTCTGTGTATGACTCTAACCTGTTCACTCATGTGCTCCCTTCAACAAGTTCATTTTCCTCCATGCTCAACCTCACAAAATTCAGGTACTCTTCTCCTTCCGTCCTCCCTGCTGCTGCAGGAGTAGACTGTGGTGAATTTAACTTGTCTAATCAGTCATTCAGCTGTTGGGCTGTCAAACCTTGTAGTGAGATATTCCCAGCCAGTGCTATAGGTGTCTGTGGCATGTTCGCATTTGAGATCTGCTGTGTCAGCAGTCCCAAACCTGATTGTCTCATAGCATCCAGAGGAGCCCCAATTGGGCTAAAGTCTAACAGGGACCTAGATCTCTCGAATGTCAGTTCAATTGAAGTCATCCCTTGAGAGCTCCCTACGAACCCTCCTCTTGTCATCTCTTGGGTCATTATGCCCTGATCGCATACACCAGGCTTTGCCTGCACATACAATGGTACTGGCGGACCAACTGTAATGGGCAGGGATGTGGCGGCTGGCAGCTGCCTGTTTCCTATAACCTGTGGAGTATTAACTCCCATATTCTGGTTCATTACTGGTGCCATGGCTGACTGCAGTCCGGTGACCGAAGTGTAATTCTGAATCATTTGCTGCTGTACCTGGGGCAGTAAAAGTGGAGTTGGATCAGTCTGAATCAGCTTTGGTCTCGTATATGCCGGCTCTGACGGCACCATCAGATTTGTTGCAGTCTCTAAGATTAGGACATAAGGGTAAAGTCTCTGAACCTGCGGTGGCTGTAACTGAAATTGCACACCGGTAGCAGTAGACACACTAAAACTACTCTGTACCGGATCTGGTGTGGAGACAGGACTAACCTGTACCAGATTCGTTGTCCCCTTGTCTTGTGTCGGACCTGCAGGATATGTACTGGTACTAGGTCTATTGCCATCTATTCCATATGGCGGTGGTCAGTCATTCAGTAACTGATTAAGGAACTCATCATCGTCTGAGTCATCCATCTCTGACCAGGGCTTCTTAGCCTCTTTGTCTTTAGAAGGACTTTTGTAAGTCTTACAAGTGGCTTTCCCCCCTTTGTTTTCAACTTCTTGAGCTATTGCTGGAAACATCCTGATTCCGTCTATTGTTTCTCTCCTCCAAACTCTCTGTGCACTATCCCACCTAGCCTCCGCTAGTGTCTTTTCTGCTTTCCTCATCCTCTTCTCAAATTTCTGTTGCTGTTGTCGTATTGCCATCAATTCCCAAATTGCTAATGCCTCAAACTGTGCTGGCCTCGGAGGTGAGTTTAGCTCATTTTGCACCCTCTGCAAATTTTTCAAAACGCTTAAGTTGAACGTTCCGTGCTCCGGAAACGCCAAACATCCTTCTTTCTCTGTCGCTTTGCACCATTACTTTAGCCAAAGACATGGCACAACACCCCTTTCCTCCATTACGGCATAAGCCGGTGTATCTTCTGGCGGTGTAACCTTCCCTACACTCGCAGTAATATATACATCACCCCTCAAAGCACTCTTTAAAGCCTTGAAAATGTTCATTTTTGCGTCTTTTATTTGGTTCACAATCGAATCAGGAAGTGACTTTAACTCCCAGTACTCTCTTCGCCTACCTTCTCAACCAATTGCCTCTCACGGACGGCTGCCAATCCGTGCGCGACCCTTCTAACTAACCGACCTATCCCAGCGCGGAACCAATGATGTCACACTCACACACACTGCGGCTGACAAAGTCTTGCGTCTTGTCTTCCTCACTCTCGATTCACACAAAACTAATGCAATATATTGAGAGCACCAGCAAAAACTCAAATTTGCCGGTTTACTACAGGAAAGGGTAACACAATCGCTTCAGAACTTTACAGAGATTTTGCTTAGCCTCAGCAGGTACTCTCTCCTTCTCAGATCCTGCACTCGCAAGCAAAATTTGACCCGCAAATTTTACTCTTGACTTGTCAATGGGTTGTTCTAGTGCACCTTAGAACTCACCAAATCTCCATTGAAGTTTTCATTCACTCACTTTGACTCAAACTAGACTCGTCGATTTCACTATCAACCTATTAAACAGTGCAAATTACAACATAAACCAATTGTCTCATGCACTTATCAATATACTCCGGAGTCTTAGACCACGCAGGGTCCGTACATCATCAACAACCACGTGGTCAATTTTTTAGCACAAAGTGCCACACTCACATGAAGTTCGCTGACTTCCCTACTCTCATACTGCAGAGTATGCACACTCTTACTAAAACATCATCATTTGGCCTAAAATCCTCACAGACTTTACAATTCATCTGTGGTACGCATAAGCTGTGCATGCGCAAACCCTACTTCATTCACACTATCACTAGAACACCGAGAACATACTCAAACTCCCTTCAGCAAGCTCTGAGATTCCGGGAAAGTCATTTGGGACTTAGGGGCACATCTTCTCTCCAATTTGCATAATTTAAAAAGAAAACATTTCTGATACACCTTGCTTACTTCCAAACTACCGTGATTTTTCGCACTGGGGCCCCAAAGGGCCAAACCATCCTCTGCTACCAAAAACTGATAGTGCGTCAGAACCTTGATAAGTAAACTTACAAGGAGACACGCATAGGTCGATGAACCTTTTGACCACGTTCGAGGACTTCCCAGTAAATATCTTTTTGGCATCACAAAATCAATAGATAAATAACCCTATCAATGTTCACAGTAACAAATCAACAAGTTAATCAATAACATTTAATAGGAATCAATAAAGTGAACACTCCATGATCTTTCAGTCATGAAGAACCACACCAATCTAGTTAAGTGTTAGGATATTTAGTTCCCTATTAGTTACAATCTAATATCATCTCTGTTAAACTAATTTGCAATCAATCTAATTAGTAACTCATCTAATTAGCAATTAGAACACAATTAATCAATACATAGAGAATATTCACACGTCATTAACATGAAGCAGCTTAGCAAAGTCTCAGTAGTACATGATTCAACAAAGCAAGAACTTTTTTCATTTGTCTATTTGTGTCAGGTATTTGTGAACACCTTAACTAACCTCGAATTAGCATCAGCATGTTGGGCTTCATGCAAAACAATTTAACAAACACAAATATGGAAAACATCTAACTATGGCCTCTATCAAAAAAGCAGTTTGTACCTAGAGAGAAAAGGCAAAAAGACAATTAAAATTTTCATCAGATAGTTACTCATCCAACGAATCAGCAAACAGTGTCAGTCTTTGTCCATAGGACATCAGTCGATTCACCATCAGCAAAGATAGGACAGGGCAAAGTCTCATTATGGCATAGCTAAAGAATAAGGCTCTTCCCTCATATGGAGGAGAAGTATCAGTAAGGACTTAGATAGAGAATGGTTAAAGTATCAGGAAGAATAAATGGAAAAGTCTCAAAAGAATAATGGCAAGGTATGGCTTAAAGTGGAATGTCCAAATAATGGTTGATTTTTCCTTGGGTTATGCGGTTAAATCAAAACTGCCTAATTTGCTCCTAATTCATCATTGGATAATATTTTGTGCATCATTATCTCTGTCCAATAATACTCCACACACTTCACTAGAATTTTCCACAGAACACAGTTATCATGTCTTTTATTGGTCCATGTTATTGACGTCTTCATTGGTTGGAATGTCAGGTAAGAAAAGTTACACTTTACGCTCCAGTCAGTAGCCCCATTGTTTCTCCTACTCCAGGCAGCCTTGCACCTGTTACGAATTACACTGTTGCATTCAGCAAGAATGTCTCCTTGAGCAAGTCGGGTCCAATGAGAAAGAATTTACTACGGCTACGCACACATCTAACTTCTGGAAAAGTACAGCGTTGTGTCCTTCAGGAAGACATCATATTGAACGTTAGGAAAAACACAGTTTAATATGAGACCAGGCAGCTAGGCCCAGACTCTCGCTATCTAAGGCCTAGTAATTTAGTTAATAAACCCCTAATACATGACTCTAATTATAATATGCTAATACAAATTGGAAACATTAGTACATTATTAATTCATCATTAATACGTTTCATTAGTCTTCGTTACATTGGTAGCCACTCCCTGTGGGCACATTTAAGACACGTGCATTGTTTTTCTACATTAACACATTTTCTATGCAGCTTCTTTACACAATACAGTGCAAGCTTTTAATGTTAATATTACTTTTAAAAGACACACTCCAACACTCCCTATTAAAATGAACAGAGAATGACAACCATCGTACTACTTAGAGTTACTGACATTCTTTCTCTACTCAGCAATTGTTCATCACATTGTTCTGTTTCATGTTCATTCTATTTCTTTGGGTTTTCTAATACTTTCTGCACATGCTATCACATACGTAAGACCTGATAGGTTTCAATTATGTTTAATCAACTCTGACAGGAACAAATTCACCCTACCCCTCACCCCCAGCTTCCTGGCACAGACATGGATTAACCCTACTTTGGAAATGAAAGGTTTTGAGCATAAGGTAACACAGATATGCCCCACCTAACCATAATCACATTAAATGAACACGGTCTAAACTCCAAGATAAAATGACAAGCACTGTTGCAATGGCTCCTCATGAAGGAGGCCGACATTGCATTATTGCAAGAGACTCACTTTCTGAGCACTGATGTACAGTGCTTAAAATACTACTGGTTCTTGTCTTAATTCCATGCAACCCACGTGACTAAAACAGGGGGGGGCACTCCGTTTACAAGAGGAGCCACAATTTTAACTTACGTCCCGGTAAAACACTCCAAGATTAAGCTGGTAGATTCATAGAGTTGTAGAGAAAACTGGGGACAACTGTCACGCTCCTCTCCACCTATGAACCGATTGAAGGCAAAGATCAGTTTTACAATGACTTCTTGCCATAAACTGCTGTACCCATCTAAGGAGTATATAATATTGGCGGTGGACTTCAATTCTATATTAAATACAGCTGATGATTGCTCACTACTATGATATACATGTCCCAAATCCTCTGCCCTCCTCTTTTAGGGTGTAATAGACCTCGATCTGCTCGACCTCTGGGGGCAGTAACACCAGGGAAAAGGGGATTACACCTTTTACTTCCACATCGACAGCCACAGGTCATAGACAAGGACAGACTTCTTTCCGATGTCCAGGGCACTGTCACAATCTATAGTCACAACATGCATTGGTCCCAAGATTCTATCAGACCACACAGTAGTGCTCATTACATTAGATCACCAAAGGCAACAGCCTTCTACCCCTGAACTCTGTGAAGTGAATGAGGTGGCTCTGCATGACCAAGTAGCATGAGAAAGAACCTCGGAAGTGTTAACAAATTACTTCCAGGAAAACAAGACTGGTGGGGTTAGCTGGAGTGTAATCTAGGACACAGTGAAAGTTGTAGCCAAGTGAGAACTGATATCTCATGCAGCACAATTTAAACGCATGGTAAAACAAAAGAAATACAAAAGGAAACAGAGCTGCAAAGCTTAGAAATCCAACACAAGATAGACTCCTCACAACGAATTTACAGAGCACTTGAAAAACAACAAGGGAACTAGAGCAACTAGCAATGCGGGAGGCAGTGAAAAAATCACTTTATATTCAATAAACCTAAAAGAAGAAGAAGGACAAGACCTATTGGCTGTTGGCATACAAACTGCGGCAAAACAAAACTAGGAATTTTATCCCAGCACCTGCAGTGAATCTGGCACAACATTCACATACACAAAAGACATCATAAAAGATTTCTATGCAAACTTGTTTATCAAGCCTAGCCTCAGACCAGACATTCAAAAAGCTTACCTCTGACCATATTGATGCTCTGTCACCAAGGAGGACTTCCTTCCCCCTACATGCTGATATCACCACAGCTGAAATCCAACTGGGTATTATATTGTGTTTGCCTGGCTGAAAAGCATCAAGCATAGATGGCTTCTCAGCTTTGTTCTACAAAGCCTATTTGCCCTCTCTTGGTCATGCACCAAGTGAAGGTCTTCAACGTGCATTCAGAATGTAGGAGTAGTAACCAACACTATGTTGGTGTCACAACTAACACTATTATTAAAACCCAACAAGGACCCATTTGACACTTCCTCATATAAACCAGTCATTCTACTGAATACAAACATGAAGATTTCTGCGTCAGTGTTAGTGCACAGACCTCACACAATCTGGCTCAAATTGATCTCCCAACAGCAATGTGGTTTCACATAAAACCGACACGGCTGAGAGAACACTAGACTAGTGGTCAACTACAAAACAATGCCAATAACCAGTAATCCTTCTCTTGCTTGGCTCTGAGAAGGCCTTCAATAGGGTTCAGTGGAACTTCATCTCAAAAGGTTTGGCTAAAGTCCCACTCTGCCCTAAAATGAAGCACTTGCTATTAATGAACTCTAAAAACCTGTGACACAGCTCAAGACAAATGGCCAATATGTTTAAAATCTTTTCCTAAACTAAGTGACAAACCAAGGGTCCCCATGTCCCTACTCATGTTCACTTTGTTCATGGAACGCCTAGTACAATACATCCAGACCAACTCTACCAATAAAGGGTTGACAATCACAAATCAGGAATTCAAAACAGCCCTGTACTCCGATGACATCCTATGCTTTCTGATCAACTCCTTTACATCCCCAAAGAAGAGCCTCTACAGCTCACTGAGGTATCAGGCTTTAGAATAAACTTTACAACCTAGCACAGAATGGGTTCATGGTGACCGCAAGCCCCATCAATATCAAGGCATTTATCTCCCACAAAAATCAACTCACCTTTAGTGGGCCAACATCACCCCACTGCTACAGACTCTTTTTCAGGATCTTAGTCAATGGGGAAAACTAGACATCTTATGGATCGGCTGAATAAACAGTGTTAAGATGAACTTCCTCCCCAGATTTATATATACAGTCCAGTTACTACCGCTACACCTCCACACTTGACTTTCAGATCATATACAAAAACAAACTGTAGGCGTTTGGAAGAAACATGCACCTCGAGTCCCCAGGGCCACTCGCCTCACGTTCACTATAGAGGGGTAGATTAGACTTCCCAAACATGAAAACCTGCATCAAGGCTGCAAAGAAATGCCCAGCCTTCAAATGCAACCTCGAAGACCCTCATAGGGGGTGGATATACATTGAACAGAGTTTCTCCCCAGTACCTCTGTGACTCCTGTTATGGTTCCTTCTACTAGAATGGCTGGAACTCCCAAAGTTGTACATGCCCACTGTCACATAGCTAAAATATGGGCAATAAATAACACGAAGGAAGGGTTCCACCACATACCATCCCACTGACCCACATAATATACAACCAGACTTCCCAACTGGCCACATTGACACTATATTTAAAACTTGGAGGGCCCATGATCACGCACTGCTGAGAAACTGATTTTCCAGTGGGACACTCCTCACTGGATATAAACTCATGACTAATTGGGAGCTAGATAACTCAGATGGTTTCAAACTGTCTCAATTCCTACATTGAGCTAAATCACAACAGGTCACCAAACTATGGGGATGAGATTTAACTCCCCTAGAGTCACTGTTTGTAAACCAACAGGTGTAAAAAGGCATAACATGGCTACAAAAATTCCTCCCAGATCTATACTCTATAACCAAGTAGAAAGGTGAAAGGTCTGGGGCACAAGATTTTCAACTCCAGCTGGTGGGGAATATGGCAAAGCACAGCAAAATCCTCAATCAGTGTCCAATATGAAGAAAATGCTTATAAACTCCTAACCCAATGGTATTTATCCCATACACGCCTACATTTACTGAATAGAGGCCCAGCACTTGGTGTTGGAAAAATTGCCTGACAATATGCCATTTCTTCCACCTGTTGTGGGCATGCCCACAGATCCAGCTATATTGGAAAGAAATACCTAAACATAGCAAGCCCATCAAGGGCATTACACTACCATGGGCACCACTTGTTGTCCTCCTTGGTGCCTCTGAGGATAAAATGTGCTCCCACTTAACCCACTCACAGGCAAACTCATATCACACAACCTGGTTGCATCCAGAATGTCTCTTGCCCAAGTATGGAAGCAACCAATAACAAATCTGGGGCCATATTCAAA
Source organism: Pleurodeles waltl (assembly GCF_031143425.1). Taxonomy (NCBI): domain Eukaryota; kingdom Metazoa; phylum Chordata; class Amphibia; order Caudata; family Salamandridae; genus Pleurodeles; species Pleurodeles waltl. The sequence continues at coordinate 82,125,114 of NC_090439.1, forward strand.
GAAAAGTGGCACAGCGCGGTGCTGCACCAAAATTGGCAGCGCCGTGTTGCGTCACTTTAGAAATGCAAGGATGCGCCATATTTAAGGGACTACGGCGTGCACCCCTACGTTTCCCCCTGTGCTGGTGCTAAATTTAACTGCCAGTGCCAATGCAGGCATCCTTGCACCGTCGTGCAAAGATGTCTGTGTTGAGGGCTGTGAGTGTTTATGTGCGGGAAGGTGTCCCTTCCTGTGCATAAACAATCACTAATGGTGCTTTGGCGCTTCTGTGTGTGCTGCACAATGCACTCCGGACTATAGTGGCGACCTCCCCACCTGCCTCATTATGACTTTTCTCCATTCAGCCCAGTGGGACAGTGGCAGCAGCATTATCTCCAGCTCATAATTGAGCCGCAGCAATGCAGCCGTCTGCAGGGGACTCCAGCACCGTTGTAATGCACACTGTCTGCACAGCAGACAGTGCGCATTATGAGTGTGATGGGTAGGGGGACCCATGCACTGCCCTTGCCACATGCAGTGGCCCTTCTGTGGCCCCCTGCACTTGTTCTCCACCAGCCATTTCATGGCAGTGAAACCACCATAAAAAGGCTAGCGGAGAACCTGTTTGTAATCAGTGGCATGCAGCGCTGCCCTGGCTGATTGCAACCTGCACCCGCCGTCAACCATCTGGATCACCGATCCCAGGAGAGACAGAGGTCCCCTGGCGGTCGGATCACCAGGGTCGTAATGTGGTGGTTGGACCGCCACAACAGCAGAGGTCCGATCACCATTGTGGTTCTGGTGGTTCTAGGACCGCCATACTCCTAAGTAGGCCCTAACTGTTGAAATAAAAAATAGGTGAGAAAAAATCAATTGGTGACAATCCTTTTATTTGTATCTTTTTTGCCCCAATTGCTGATTTACTAAAGTAACAAACCATTGCATCCATCAGGCCCCTCTGATTGCGGGGAACATCTAGGGGCAAACTTACTAAGATTTCCCGCAATGCAACACAGCAAGGAAAGTTGTTGCACTGAGTTACATTAAAAGGAAAGAGAAGAACTGCACCATATTTACAAAGATATAGTAGAGTTCTACTCTCTTCTAGTGCTGGCATACTTATGGTTGCCTGGCACCAATACAGACACCTTGAGCCATGTGACCCGTGTGCTTGTATTGTGAAAGGGTAGTTTCTGAGCAGTAATGGATAACCTCCAGCACAAAAACTATACTTTGAGGCTATTTAGTCTTTGGATGTGCATTGCAGAATATAGCATAGATGCTAAAAGGAAAATGTGAGGAAAAATAAAGATAGTTCTTGTTATTCCAGCCTCTGGTAGGAAGATTATTTTACAAGCCATGCAAAGCCAGGCAAAATCGGGCTTTGCATGACTTTGTAAATCCCAAAATGAATTTTGCATCGGACTGCACCCAAAAAGTGACGCAACCCTGACACAAATCTTAGTAAACCTTGGCCTAACTGTTTGTTGATTGTCCAGAACATGGGATACCCAGAACCAACACATGTGCTGCAGCTTGTCATGACTTTGCATTGTGTACCAGGCATGCAGCAATTAATATGCAAAATCTGATGAATGATTTGGTTTGAATTACACCTATGTCTTTTTTTAAAGTGAGTATGATATTGAGTTTCTAAATAGTGGGTATTTGAATATCTCAAAATTTAGGATTACCAATATTACATGATTCAGAGTGCAATGTAATCTTTATTGAACACTGGTTTAGATTTGAACGCCAAAAACTGTGAGAAATCAAATCAATAGTATCAAATGTTTTATTATTCAGTGTTCCCGCATTTCCCCTGATGCAAACTGTAGACCATTTGTGTGGGTAGGCCTATCACCCATGTTAGGAAAGGTTCCAAAACGCAACATGGAGAAAGTAAAGCCCATATTTATGCTTTTTGCTGCAAAACTGCGCTAACGCAGTTTTGATGCAAATTGTTTAGCGCCGGCTTGAGTCATTTACAACATCAGCCGGCGGCATATTTATTGAAAGTTGCAAGCCAGCGCTAAACCTGGGCTAGCGTCGTAAAAGAAGACGCTAGCCGGGTGGGGGTGGCGGTAGGAAAGCAGGAGGTTGTGCGTCAGAAAATTATGCTAACCTGGTTAGAGTAAAAAAAAATGCCTCTAACCAGACTAGCACTATTTCCTGGCGCACAACCACCACAAACAAGACTCCTGACTTAGGGAAGACAGGAGTCATGCCCACCACCCAAATGGCCAGCACAGGGGAAAAGTGTCCCCTGGGCATGGCCATTGCACCCTGTGCCATACAGGGTCCCCAAGTTTGGGCTCCTGATGCCACTTTAATAAAACAATAAAACCATACCTAACAATACTTACCTTATTTACCTGGGATGGGGTCCCCATCCTCTGGTGTCCCTCTGGTGTTGGTGGGGGTGTTCCTGGGGCTTGGGGAGGGCACCTATGGACCCAATCCATGGTGTATAACCATGGAAATGGGTCCACAGGTCCGCTAACGCCTGGTTTGACCCAGGCGTTAAATGAGCTTTGCACCATTATTTAGCCCATCCCCCCACCTGTGCATCATTTAGCATTAAAATATAAAGAATGAATAATGGGTATGAACGATCCCTGCATGTTTCTAAATTGGACACAATATATTGAGTTTATATTTATTAGCTTATTGTACACATTTGAATTTATGGTTACCAATTTTATCATGCAATTCAAAGGGCATTTTGCAAAATGACTTTTCTTTCACACAGGCTTACATTTGGAAGCCACAAATGCAAAGAAATCTAATTTATAATAAACAAAATGCAATATTTCTGTGTTCTAACACATCTCCTGATAAAAACAGCACCCACTTGTGTGGCTGACCCTAGCATCCAAGTCAGGAAAGGGCCCAAAATAAAAAATTTCCAATCAAAATTACCATTTTTTTGGCAATGTCGGTAGCTATGCAATGTGGGCCTGGAATCGAGAACCACTCAGGAACATATCAAATCTAGACATATCTGAAATACTAGACAAACAGAGGGGACTATGGTGGGTTTGACTTGCATTGGTTCTGCAATGTTTTCCTACTCAGAATACCCTGCAAATCTCAAACCTTGGGGAAAATCATGACCTTTCCTCATTTCTGTGAGAGAAAGTTCTAGAATCCACAGGGACCTAAAAAGTCCTACCACCTAGCATTCCCCCACTTTACCCAATAAAAATGATAACACACCTGTGCAGTCCAACTTTGGGTTTACGAAGGGATATGCTTCCGGTGATTTCACCAGAAACATTTTTTTTCTTGTGAGGTTGTTAACACAGTCCCCACAGCCACACTAAGGTATTATTGCTATTTGGAGCAGTTTGATGGCCTCACTAAAGCGTTTATTAAATATAGATCTTGTGAGTGTGTTGATTAGTCTCTTTGGGGAATTACCTCATGTTATGACAAGATTACAAGCATTTCTTGTGTCTTGTAAAAATCCTAGTTAAAGCACCAATGGCCTGATTCGCAAAGGTAAACTCAGACCAAAAGTCCAAGTGTAGACCAAAAGCCTAAATTTAGACCTACATTCTAAATTTACTCATAGAAAAGTTAAACTTTTGGTCTAAGTACATACACAAAGTCTAAGCTTATACCAAAAGTTTAAACTTAGACCAAAAGTCTAGCTTTACTGACTTTGCTCATAGTATGTTAGACGTTTTTGCTAAGTTTAGACCTTTGGTCTAAGTGTAGAACAAAAGTCTAAGCTCAGACCAAAAGTCTAAATTTACTTGTAGTTTAGACTTTTGGTCTGTTTACCTTTGTGAACCTGGCCCCGTGATTTTACTATTGTGAAAAAAACATGGTAAGGGGAATAGGTTTATTGGTGTATTGTTGATATCCTGTGATGAAGCCTTTGGGTAAATGTATTGTTTCTGGATTAGCATAGTAGGCAAATGTTTGTGCAGTAGTTGCTTCCTTGGACAAACATTCAGATTGAGGGTTTGCTCCTTCTTAATTCATCTAGACTATATTAGGAGGATCCTATGTTATTTTCCGACATTTAGATCTGTGTATATTTGTGATATTTTGTGAAGTATTTACTTTTCAAACCGTCTGTACACTGGTTGGGTGTTTATTTACTGAATACATTGCTATGTTCTGAGCTTCTTCCCAATTCATCCTCCCTATGTCAAACTTAGAATGCTTCACCTTGCTACCATGGTGGGCAGGTGCAAACTTGGGTCCATATTTATACTTTTTTAGTGCTGCATTTGCACCGCTTTTTTATGCAAAAATGGTCACACTTACAAAATACAATTGTGTTTTGCAAGTTAGCGCCGCTTTTGAGTCAAAAAATGACACAAATGTGGCACTAAAAAAGTATAAATATGGGCCTTGGATTCAAGTATGATGGCTTATGGTATAAGGGCACATGGTACAGAGACTCCAGAAACTATGGGTAAACATTCTCATTGAAACATGTGGAGCCAGGTACCCACTTACTGTGCATGTTAGAAAGTTCAATGCAACTGCGCTCTCTCTCTCTAGATATCTAAAATTAAAGGCACAAGTCGTGTTTTCTTATATTGTGATTTCAGCCAAGGTTGGTGTAGTAGTGAGTGATGTTCGTATTCCTCCCACAGGCTTTGCAAAGCCGGCAGACATAAAAGCCTTAACTTTCTTGTCACCAGTTTTCATGTTTCTTGGTCTGGGGACCAACATGTAAAACAGTAATCTAGTCTTCATGCTAGTAACTCCTACTTGGTGAGGAATCTCTTTGACAGTAACCCTGTCCCAGGTTATCAGAATCTAAAGATTAGATAGTCACAGACCTAGATTATAGGCAGCCAAGGACATGATAGCCCTGAACATACACACACATCCTTCTTTAAATTACAATTTGTCTAATTCTGTTTTCCACTTTCTTAGCTTTCTGGTTATCATCAGTGATGTCATCATTTATGTCATTGAACATGCTATGAGTGATATAATATGTGAAGTCATAAGCAGTGTATGAGAGGGGCATACCTTACAGTAAGGTATGACTTTTTATGCATTTTGAACACCTAACAGTAAGTCACTTTAACCTTTGTTTTTATTTGTGAATTTCTGTTTTTTATCATTTCAAACTTCAGTGTATATGCCACCCGCTGTTGTAATCTGCAGTCAACGCCTTCATCTGTGTGCAGCAGGGGGTTTGGCTGTGGGATCTGGCCCAGTGCCAAACCCCAATGTAGCTGTTCAATCCCACAGGTATGGCCAACCTACTACATCACCCAACCTCCACTTCAGCCATGCGCACCCAACCTGCATTCTCTTTTTAATTTTTGTGTCATTTTTTCGGGTTATATAGTACTACTGCAGAAGATACCAAACAAGCTTCAACCACATGGTAGTGTGATAATGTGCAAGCGTCCCCAAGGGTGCTTGCATGGTACTGTGGTACCATGAAGCATGCTTGGTGACTCCCATGGCAATGGCGCAGACTCTGGGAGTGATTTTTTAGTCGGAGTAGTCCCATTCGATAACTCCTCTTCAAGTGATTATGAGGGAGGTGATGAGGATAGTCCTGCTGTTCCTTCGCAAGCACAGTCTATGCATTGGGACAATAGCAAGTTAGCCCAACTCAGAGAGCAGGTGCATGTGGCAGCAAGCACAGAGACAGTGCTCTCTTGGGTAATCCCCAATTTAGTTCAGCCCCAAATTCCACCTCCCAAATTGTATGGTGGAGACATCAAAATTATCTATCACAAAACAACCTGGTTTTGTAAGGCAGGCACAGGCGTTTTTGGTCCTGGGCTCGGCGGCCATAGAGGTAAACCTACATAACCCAGACATTTCTGGAAACTAGAGATCCGGGGAAGTTCATAGAGGTGTGACTGGTGTGGGTTCCCCAAAGTTTTCTTACCCAGAATACCCTGCAAAGCTGAAATGTTGAATAAAAACTCTATTTTTCTTGCATTTCTGTCACACAAACAACAGGTATATGCTGGGATCCACAAAATTCCTACCACCTAGCGTTTCCCTACCTGTCCTGATAAAAACTCTATCTCACTTGAGTGCCTGTACCTAGTGCCTGCGTCAGGAATGGATCACTCCACGGTCAACAGTTGCCCTCATGTAAAGACCAACATTGAGCGTTGTGTGATCTATTCCTGACACAGGCACTAGGCCTACCCACACAAGTGAGATACCATTTTTATCAGTAGACGTGGGGGAATGCTGGGTGGAATGAAATGTGTGGCTCCTCTCAAATTCCAGAACTTTCCATCACTGAAATATGAGGAAAAAGTGTTTTTTTGCCTAATTTTGAGGTTTGCAAAGGATTTTGGATGACAGACCTTGGTGAGAACCCCATAAGTCACCACATTCTGAATTCCCCTAGATTCCTAGTTTTAATATATGTATAGGTTTGCTAGGTTTCCCTAGGTGCCGGCTGAGTTAGAGACCAAAGACCACAGCTAGGTACTTTGCAAAAAACAGGTTAGTTTTCTTTGGGAAAATGGAATGTGTCCACATTGTGTTTTGGGGCATTTCCTGTCGCAGACACTAGGCTTACCCACACATGTGAGGTACACTTTTTACTGGGAGACTTAGGGAAATGCTGGGTAGAAGGAAGTTTGTGGCTCCTTTCAGATTCCAGGACCCTGCTGCACCAAACTGTGACGGAAAAGTGTTTTATTTGCCAAATGTTTAGGTTTGAAAGGATTCTGGGTAACAGAACCTGGTCAGAGACCCACAAGTCAACCCATATTGGATTCCCCTAGGTATCTAGTTTTAAAAAATGCACAGGTTTGCTAGGTTTCCCCAGGTGCCGGCTGAGCTAGAGGCCAAAGACCACAGCTAGGCACTTTCCAAAACAAACCGTCAGATTTCAATGTAAAAATGTGATGTATCCATGTTGCGTTTCCTGTCGTGGGCTGTAGGCCTACCCATGCAAGTGAGGTACAATTTTTATCAGTGTTTTGCCCCTTGTCTTTCACGAAAGTTTCCTTCCAAATGTAAGACAGTGTGTAAAAAACACATCTAGTTGAGAAATGCCCTGTAATTCACATGCTTGTATGGGGACCCCAGAATTCAGAAATGTGCAAATAATAACTGCTTCTCAACACCTTATCTTATGCCCATTTTGAAAATGCAAAGGTTTCTTTGATACCTATTTTTCAGTCTTTATATTTCACCAAATGAAGTGCTGTATTCCCAGTATAGAATGAAAACCTACATCAAGTTGCAGCTCATTTATTGGCTCTGGGTACCTAGGGTTCTTGATGAACCTACAAGCCATATATATATCCCTGCAAACATAAGAGTCCAGCAGACATAACGATATATCATTTTTGAAAATTTGACATCGGAGGAAAAAGTTACAGAGTAAAACATGGAGAAAAATTGATTGTTTTTTAGTTCAATTTCAATATATTATTATTTCAGCTGTTACTTTCTGTAGGAAAACCTTGAAGGATCTACATAAATTATCCCTTGCTGAATTCAGAATTTGTTTATTTTTCAGAAATGTTTAGCTGTTCAGGATCCAGTATTGGTTTCACACCCATTTCTGCCAATAACTGGAAGGAGGATGAAAGCACAAAAAATAGTAAAAATGGGGTATATCCCAGTAAAATCCCAACATTGTGTTGAAAAATGTGGTTTTCTGATTCAAGTCTGCCTGTTTATGAAAGCTGGGAAGATGGTAATTTTAGCACCACAAACCCTTTGTTGATGCCATTTTCAGGGAAAAACACATGGTTTCTTCTGCACCCCTTTTTTCCCATTTTTGGCAAAAACTAAGTTTTCACTGTATTATGGCTAATTTCTTGGTCTCCTCCAGGGGAACCCACAAACTCTGGGTACCTTTAGAGTTCCTAGGATGTTGGAAAAAAAAGACGCAAATTCGGCATGGATAGCTTATGTGGACAAAAAGTTATGAACGCCTAAGTGCGAACTACCCAAAATAGCCAAAAAAGGGCTAAGCACTAGGTGGAGGGGAGGAAGGCTCAGCAGCTAAGAGGTTAAAATACTAGCCTATTGAAAATGGCTGAATGGATGTAAATCAAAAAGCTCCCTTTCGGTGTAGAGTTCAAACTTTTTGCCAAATTTGGTTTAATTCCCTTCAGCATTTTTTCTGTATCAGAGAGCAAATAGTATTGACACGTTAAATCAATGTTTTGGGAAGCTCATGTACCTTTTTCAATGCTATTTTCTAAAAAATGGCTGAATAATTTGATAGCAAATCTCAAAACATATTACCTTTTTGCAAGATTTGATGAAATTCATTTTTCTGTACAGAAAAATAATTTTCCTAGGAGAATTAGAATGAGAAAGTTAAATCTTGGTATCCTCCCTCTTCTTAACCCTTGCTTGACTGATCAGAGTGAACATTTCTATGAAGGAGCCGAAGTGCCTGAGCTTTTATTTTGGAGCGCTTCATACAGATCTATCACATGGAACCAAAAAGGCTCTTCTTATAGAAATTCTGACCTAATTCTGAAAATACGGTGTCATCCACTACTGTGTTAATGTACATATATTCAAATCCTGATCAGTAATTGTTTGAAATTGAGGTCTCTAGTTAGCAGAGGTATGCACCCTGTTCAAATAGCAGCCACAATCATAGTCAGGGTAAGTATGATACATGGTCTAAATTAAACTGTGTTCACCCTCTGGTAGCTTGGCACAGAGCAGGTAGGCTTACACTAAAAGGCAATGTGTAAAGAAACACCACAAAAAGACTCCACATAGTTTTAGGAAAATAGATGAGGTCTATCTGATTTAAATAAGATCAATATGATAAAAATCCATTCAGTAGGTCATGAAATAAATTGTTACAAGAAGAAATGAAAGAGCAGTACATAGTTTGTGTGGGCTCCTTTTAGGGCCTTTGCGGTAATTTGATTTAATGGTGCAATGATGACAATAGACTGCGGGACTCAAAGCCCCTTTGATTCAAATATCTCTGTAGATAGTTGCAGCCTCGGGGCTGACACCAGGCCTTGTACACAGGGCATGAATTGCTGGGAGCAAGTCGCCGCAGGTCAGACAAGGCACTCTTTTGATCAGGTATTGGTGGTCCTCAAACACAGGGCCACAGTGCAGGAAAGCAAGTTGCGTTACTCTGTAGCTGGTCGGCGAATCATGCTTACACCAGGATAACCAAGCAAACGGGAACCGGGCACCCAGAATGAAGTCAGCACTCCATGACATGGGTAAAGCTTGCTGCTCCTCAGGTGCCTGGGCGAAGACTTCGGTCATGACCAGCGCTGGTGATGGTTGGAGCTAGTGGGGAGGAAAGCGCTGCTCCTCGGGCACTCAGATAGGGCAACGCTCCACAATAATCTCCCCATGCTGATGATCAGTCTGAGTGCGGCTCCTTGGTGATGAGAAGCTAAACTCTGGAATGTGGAAAGCAGCTGCCGAACTCATAGCCTGGCAAGGCCGGGCAGCAGCCGCACGGGGAGGAAATCTTTGATAACCCTGCAATTTCTCAAAGAACTGGGGGGCAAGCTGCAAGCTGTTGAAGTCATCTTGGGTGCAGTGTTGGGCAGGGCGGAGATCAGCAGGCAGCAGAATAAAGCAGAGCAGCAGTTCCTAGGAACAGTCAATCCTGGCAGCACAGCAGTCTTTAGTCCAGCAGAGTGTGGCTTTGGTCCAGAGGTGCAGAGGTGTACTGCATGAGTGGATCAAGAACCTACAATGACAAGCCTTTGATGTGGGGTGACAGCAAAAGAGTTTTTGTGGAGTGTACAGGTCCCCCTTTGAGGTCAGCCTCTTTTCTAGACTGCCAGTGGGAGGTAATCAGCTCCTTAATGTGGACTCTAGTCACTACCCTTTGAATTGTAATTGTCAACCCTTTGCAAACTCCTCCCCGAAAGACGCATCAGTATGCAGATTTATGGAGGTGCAGCTGAGTATTCTGTGTCATGGGTGTCTGAAGGGAATGGACACATGTACCTGACACCTAGCCCAAGCCAGACCTGTATTGGAGATAGGCTGTAGGCACACAGAGCAGAGAGAGCAGAGAAATATCCACTTTCTAGAAGTGACATAATAAATCAGTTTTTACCAGTAAAGAGAATCTAATATTAGTGATCCAATGGTACTAAACATGAAACTGTCACGCCACAGCAGACCGCGGCGTGAGCCGAGCATTTAGCTCAGGGCGCGGCCGTGGTTTATAGCAGCAGGGCGTGCCGCGCCCCTATTGTGCTTTACGTTCTCACTCGAGGCCCCAAATTGGGCATGGGGCATCGGTGAGTCTTGGGTGTGGCATGCCCTCAATATTAACTTGGGAACCTTCCCCCATACCCCTCACTTACCTGGTGAGTCAGTCCTTTTTTCTTCTTTCTTTTCTTTTTCTTCCTTTCCTTTTTTATGTGTGTATTCAGCAGCCATGTTCTTTCTTTTTCCCTGCATGCCTTCTTTTTCCCAGCATGCCTTAGAACCCTTTTTCAAAATGGTGTAATTTCTCTATATGTTCCTATGTTTCTTTCCCAATCCAATATGGTGACTTTCTACTTCCTGTTGGTCATTTCCTGTTCCTGGCTATATAAGGTGAATGATTCTTGTTCTCCTTGAGCTGCTGGTGATCTTCGCTCTGCTCATTTTTCTCCAGTTATTTTCCTCGCCAGTTCCAGATTCTTCCAGTATTGTTTTTTCCTGTTGGAAGACTTACCTTTTTGCTTCTTTTGTTCCAGGGAGTTCCTGCTTTAGAGGTTTTTCCCTTTGTTTTTTTTTCCTCTGTGACTCTTTCTGGAGGACACGGACTGATTTTTGACATTCCTTCGTCGGCAGCGCCATGGCTACTAGAAAGTGACGTCCTTACCTTGGTCAAGGCAGAACCTGCAAGAATCAAAATCCTTCTATTGTTTCATTGGGCCAAAGACATAAACAACGAGTTGCCCGTGACAAAAGCATCTACTCCCCCCAGATCAGAACTTACAGCTTAAAGAGTTTATAAGGAACTCCCACTGCTGGCCTATGAGAGGGGACGTGCCTCACTGTAATGGATATTAAAAACCTAAAGCTACAGGTCCTTCCTTTTGCTCACATGACACCCTGCCCTAAGGGCTCCCTAGGGCCTACGTACTTATGTAAGAAAAGGGTAATTCTGGGTTTGGCAAGGGGTTTTAAGTGCCAAGTCGGGGTGACAGTGAGACTGCACATACAGACTCTACAAGGACAGGCCCAAGACATGTTTACAGAGCTACTTAAGTAGGTGGCACTATCAGTGGTTCAGGCCCACTAGTAGCAATTAACTTACAGGCCTTGGGTGTATAGTAAACCACTCTACAAGGGACATACAGGTAAATTAAACAGACCAATTGTGGATACACTGCTGTTACCATGTTTAGGGGAAAAGCACATGAACTTTAGCACTGGTTAGCAGTGGTAAAGTGCTGAGTGTCCTAAGGCCAACAAAAAGATACAACAACAAAACAGGTCGAACAGAAATTTGATGTTCTGAAGTCATCAGAAGATTACAGTGTGAGATTTATGAAAAACTACTTAACTAAATAAATAAATACATGTATAAACAAATAAATAAATAAAAACATTCAGTATTAGAAGTGTAGCTACTTGGTCCAGTGCACCTTTTATTCTTTTAATGGGAAGGTTGCTCCACTGAGAGAAATTGCACAAAGTGAAATACTCTTGCAAAGAGCTTTCATTGGCTTAATTGGAACCTCAAATGGTGAAACCTTTCAATGCAGTGCTAGAGGGAAATATACTACGCTAATGGGGAGTTCTAGAAGAAAAAGAATTCGAGAAAAGTGTTTAATTTCTCAGTTATGATATCGTAAAAAATCGGACTACATTCAATATTCTAACAAAAATGCTTAATTCAAATGTTTCATTAATTATACGTAATCCCTTTGGAGAAATACAGCTTGTTGTTTAAACCTAACATCCTGAAAGTCACTTACATTTTTCATAGTTATGAACAGATTGAAAATAAGGTTTGGATGGCATTGAAACCATGTCTGCTTGGAAAGTTCAGAAATGTCAATACTCTTGAAAATCATCGGTGCTCAGATGGACGCACACTATCCCTTTTCTAAGTTTTGAAGCATCAAATATCATTTGGATGCTATATATTTCTTGTTAGCAGCTCCCCAGTAGTGCGTGTTTTAAAAAAAAACATGCATTTTACTAAAAATCGAAATCGCGGATAACCAGGCAGGATTACCTTTAAATGGATTTTCAGAATCCTGAACAGGGCTTCACAGATAAAAATGGAACATTACAGATAAAAATATTATCTTAAGGGATGTCCTTCTCTTCGTCATTTCTTGTTTTTTTCATGCTTTTACCGACAAGCTGCTGCCAGTAATATTTTATGTTTGTCCTGAGTTTGTTATTTTGGAAATGAGACAGCCATACTCGTACTATGACTTCAACCAGTTTCCTGTATGGTGGCATTAGCATGTTTTACATTTTGCACTGTGTTTTATAACAGGGGATATTAGAGCATCTGAGACTGGTTACACTAGTTCTTCATACCTGTGGGTATTTTACATTATTTCGTATATTGCATGTTTGCAACTTCAGTTATCTGGTTGTGCTCGACCGGTACCCAAGTATGACTTAAGGCCAACTCCAATGTAGCACAGGTCATATACAAAACCAGTTTTTCTGACTTAGGGTCTGAGTCATATGCTGGTGGATGGAGTGTGCTCCATAGACCTGGAGGAGGACTTTACATCTGCCAGGCCGAGAATACTCCACCTGCCAGACTAAGTAGGCTGCCATTAATACAAGTATTGGCAGGAACAGCCGTCATGGAGGTTCCTGTCAATGCATTTTACTGTTTACTGCAGGGCTGCATCAGACGGATGCAGCCCTGCAGCAAATGCTATTCTTTTTTACTTTTCGAAAAGAAAATCCCGAAACACAGATACCCCTTTTACAAAGGACTGCCCAACAGGATTTGCTGATGTGGAGAAGCACATCACAGAAGCTGCCACAAAGTCACTTTGACCAGCGATGCTGGTAGGTCCTGGTCTTCTCTCAGCTTTGATAGCACCTTTTAGCCAAAAATTGTCTAAGTCCCAAATTCTGGATTTTGGCTATCTGGGCACCATTACCATGACTTAACACCAGTTTCAAGCATCCAAGGTTGGAGAGGCACCGCTTGGAGTGTTGGGACTCACTTAGGCTGGGTACAGGGGCAGGATCAAATCAGTTGGAGCCTTTTCTGTCCCTCAGACACTGATTAGGAGGCAATTCTACTAACCTGAGAAGTAACTCTGGTAGTCCAGGTTCAAGAGGTGATTCAGGGATCAAGCAGAACAGTAGGCCTCTGAGGGTTCAAGGCAGGTTTCAGTCAGCTGAGCTGTCCTTCCAGTTGCAGCAACACAGATGTCTGAAATATACAGTGGTCCACAGCAGCAGGCGGTTCCCTAATAGCCCTTCCACAGGTCGAGAAAGTGAACTGAAGAATAGGGCTGAGGATCCTATTTTTATACTCAGCACCTTCTTTAAAGTAGAAGTCTCTAGAGAATTCCCTTTGAAGTCTTGGGGTTCCCTGCCTTCCTTGGCTCCAGCCTGACTGCATGAACAATGAAGTAGTGTGGATCCTGTGTCTGAAAGCAGGGCACAGACTGTTGACTTATAAGTGGGGCTTTGTCCAGCTGTACTTCCCCATCCTGCTGGTGATGGTTTGTAAGTTTAATCCATCAATTATTTTGCTCACCATGCCACCCCAGTTTGGACCCAGCCATATGCAAATCAGTCTTGACCCTGTTCCCCATGGGAACAGTCCAGCCTGAACTGCCAAGCCAGGGGCATTAAGGGCAGTTCCCCTTATATTATATTTAAGCCACCCCTACGTAGCCCATAGGGCAGGGTGCTCTATAATTGAGTGTTTGGACATGTGCTTTTACATTATACATGTCCCTAAAGTGAAACACTCCTAAATTTGTTTTTCACTACTGTGAGGCCTACCTCTCCCATATGATAACCTTGAAGATTCCTTATTACATTGAAAAAGCTGTAATTTCCAATTTGGAGCAGGTAGCTATGTTATGCTTTGTAGCTTTGGAATTGTAATGAAAAACCCTATTTAAATGTAAAGTTGTGTTTTTGATTACAATTTTGAAAACATCACTTTTAGAAACTTGACGTTTTTCTGCCCCTAACTTTTTTGTGACTGTTGCCAGTCTTGGTTCACATAAGTGGGTGTTACTGACAGTTAGACTTTGTGAATTCTTCGTAGACAGTCCCACTGTAGAGGGATTAGGTGATTCTGAATGGACCATTTGCTAGCAGCATAGCGGGGTTTTGCTGAGCACAGCCCCATTTGGTACTGAATAGGGAGTGCTCTGCCTTCACACAAAGGAAAGATCACCTCCACATTGTCACTGCAGCCAACCTGGAGCCAGGGCGGGGAAGTCAGATAATTCCAAGCACTTCAAAGCCACTGTCCAGAAGCTTCCCACATCTTCTAGACGGAGGGTGCATTGGTATAAAAATAGAACCTCAGATACAAACTCTTCAGTACATATCTGGACCTTTGGATACTCTGCAGGATGGAGGATTGCTATGCTGCTGAAATGCTGCCCCCCCCTAAGTACTGCTGACCTGCTACTGCCTTGCCTAATTGCTGCCTTTCTGCCCTGCTGCGCCTCTGCCTGGGAAAGAAGGACTGGACTTGCAAATGGAACCCAGGAACACCAGAGTGACTCCAAAGGGATACTTTTCTGGCCTCCTTATTTGAGGCTCAGGAGCACAAAATGCTTCCTTCAACTTATAACCAAACCTGAACCCAGTCAGATAGAGTCCTTACCCTCCAAGTGGTTCCCCACCAGTCCTGGACCCTTTGAAGTGATGCTGAAGATGATCAGAAACAACAATTCAAAAATGGGGAAATTTTTTCAGGTACAAACTTCCCTGAGAACCAGGAGGAGACCAGAATCGACTACTTGCTTATCCACTCAAAGTGCATTTCTGATCGGATTGACTTCACAGCTTCTCCCGCTACATTCTTCTCCACAGCAGCAAATCCTGTTCAGCGGTCCTTCGTCAAAGGCTTATCCGGCTTCATGGAACTATCTTTGGCACTAGCCCGTTGCTTTGTCCCCCTGGAGATTTTTCGACTTCCATTTCAGAGGCTGAGGGGGTTATTACAACTTTGGAGGAGGTGTTAATCCGTCCCAAAAGTGACGGTAAAGTGACGGATATACCACCAGCCGTATTACGAGTTCCATAGGATATAATGGACTCGTAATACGGCTGGTGGTATATCCGTCACTTTACCGTCACTTTTGGGAACGATTAACACCTCCTCCAAAGTTGTAATAACCCCCTAAGTCTAACTGTAGACATTTTATCCACAGTTTTGACCCAAGGCCATCCAATGATTACATTCCCTCCTCAATCATCTCTTGCAGCCTTGCTACAATGAACTTTCTCTTCTCAGAATTTTTTTCTCAAAATGTCTTTTAAGTCTGAGGGTCAGCACTGACCAACCCCATTCCATTTTATGTAACAGACGCATGCCTCATCACGGCCAGCCATATTCTTTTACTTTAACCTGGCCTTGCGCAACTGGATGTGTACAGTTGGAGCTTTGATCTTTTAGATGCTGGTTTTTACTAAACAACTTAAAAATTATAACTCTTGTTCTACTGATCTTTGTGTTTTGGTGTCAAATAATTTACTAAATTCTACTAAATTCTTGCCCCTATGTAAAGCCTGAATGCTTTTTGTGCCAAGCTACTGAGGGTTAAGAAAAGATTAATTTAGTTACTTTTTTGTTTACTCTGCAAGGGCTTTTGGCTGTTGCTTGACCATGGCTCACTCATCACTCAGTCAATAACTCAATTTCTCTCACAGTACAAGGACATCTTTGAAGAAAAGAATATTTTCATATTTTCATTTATACTGTTCAATACAAAATCGATAAAGGCCATAGCCAAATATAGATTGCAAAAATTCAAAGTAGGTTACGTTTGCAAATTTTGATAGGTACAAAAATGCTTTTTCCTTTGCTACAATGCCTTCTAGGAATATCTTCCCAGAGTTATCCAATTAGTATATTTCATGTACTCTTTGGAAATAAACACTCCTTCACTGGGGCTATGCGCTTTAGGATGTTCCAAATTAGATACATTGATTGTTGACCAATTACATTTATAGATCATCTCTTTTGAGGTCTTAGGCTAAGATTAATTTAAACATCCATCCATCACCTTGATGTTTGTTACCACTAGCACCGAAAGTATGACAGGTATGCCTAGATGTGGGCCCTCTGCTCACTGTGCTATAGGGCTCAAGCGACACACTCATGAAGGGCCGAAATAAGACAAAACCAATTTGCAGTTGCACTGTGATTCCTTCTGGAATAGGGGACTAGTCCTGCAGTTTTAGGTGACCTTTTCCTAAAAGGAGCAGGATCAGCACTGATTTGCGTAAGGTGGTAATTTGTCTAGAGTCACAAGTTTTGAGACAAATGTTGGAGCGAAATGCAACCCTGAGTGATCGCCATTGGCTGATGTTAATTCAAACATTCCATCCATCAACTTACTGTCAGCCGCTAGCTTTAATGTCAAACCCACTGTTAGCTCAATCTCACTATCCTCACTGCTTCTCTCATAAGTAAGGTATGTGTGGAAAATGACTCAAAGTGAAGGTATTCCTATGAGAGCTGGTAATAACGGGAATGTTTTCATTTGGAGTTTTGAGTTCTAAAGTCTAAAGATTGGTCGATTGTTTTGCTAGACTGGAAATAGAAAGAGTTAGCTATCTCCGTCAGGAGGCTGACTGATGCCTTTCCTAATTTAGTTGCCTCATTTGGGGAGGTGTAGCATTTTAACACATGCCCTGGTCTACCACTAATGGCATATTTGGGAACACCCATGTTCCACCCAAGGAAGCCCTCCTTGGGGCAGAGTAACACAAGGCAGCGATTTGTTATGTCTTGCTGTACTCCAAATTAATCAAACCATTCAGGGTTAGGCAAGGTGACCTTGTGTGGCTTGATAAATCAGACTTAGGCGCGCCCCCTCATGTGGTATAGTCGCAAAGCAAAACCATGATAAGTCTGGCTATGGACCCATAGTAAAGTGACAACTTGAAAAGATTTTCAAAACTTTGTATTTTCAGAAAAAGAAAATGCAAAAATCAATTAAGCCTGGGCCTTTCAACCTAACTATTCAGTAAAGTATAGTAAAATCCAGACAGTTGTTCACATTAATAATTATTAAGCAAGAGAAATATGAAGTTCTTATGATCACTTTCATATTGTTTACTCATTTTGAAAGCCTGTTTTTTTGGACAAAATATCGATTTAAAAACATAGGGAGGCACAAATAAATATTGTCATACGTAAATATCGTGATGCACAAATATCATTGACAAAAATGTCGTTTTATTCAGTATGCAACATAGTTTTAAATAATATCCATGTTTTTAATCAAATTTTCAATAATATTGTGATAAAATATGTTATTATTTTATTTGACTGTGTTTTAGTTGATCGATTAGTTTTAGTTTTTGTTCATATAGATTTTTTTTAATAATAGCTTCTAATTTTGAGGGATTTAGATTTTTTTATTGAATTCTTTTATAGTAGTTTATAGAGTCTTAGCTAGTAGTTGGATTTATCAGGGGACATGTTAGGAAGTTAATTATTTAATAAGGGAACATGTTAGGAAGTTAATTATTCAATAATAATTATGAATTATTTAAAAATACTTCAAATATAATTATATGGGAGATATTATGTAAATCATGTAATACTGATGTATTTTTGTTATATGTTATTTGAGTGCTGTTTTGTAGGCATACAAGGTGGTGAGGTAATTAATTAATAATTAACAATTAATTATTAATTGTTAAATATGTAATTGATTTCATTATCTAAATAGTGGAATACTTATTTATTTTACTTAGACTTTACTTCCTGGCTGCTAGTTTTGTGGGGGTTTAAGGTGGTAAGTTAAGTAATAAGTAAAAGTTAATTTATTAATAATTTTATTTGATTAATTCATTCATTTTAATTACATACAATACGAAATACTGATTTAGTGTACTGGTATTTTAGTTGTGAGATACATGGTTTGTAGGGGGTATAGGTTGGGGAGTTAGGAATTAACACTTAATTAATGAGCAATTGTTATAGCTAATGTATTATTAATTATCATTTGTAAATTAATTTTAGGTGAATTGTAAATATTTAAATTATTGACTATTTTAGTTATATTTTATTTGTGGGCGGCTAGGTCTGCAGAGGTTCAGGCTGGGAAGGTTATTCTTTAATATTTAATTATCAATTAATTATTCATTGGCAGTTCATTATTTTAATGTGCACTAAATATGTAAATTGATGCATCCACTTTCATTATTTTATTATATATAAATATATATACAGTATGTATGTATATGTAGATATATCTATATATCTACATATATAGAGATATATATATATTCACAAAAAAAGGCTACAAGGATGTTACAGTTCGGTTCAGATTTAACGTGCACAAAACCATATAGTTAGAGTTATTTCAAGTAACTATAACTCGTGCCCTCACAATACCCAGTTTTCTCATCAATAATTTTACTGCAAATGTTATAGTGATACTATCAATGATGTCAAAGAAGATGTCATGGTTGACGTAATATCTTGGGCAATTAGCAGTGCATGGCGAGGGCACAAGTTATAGTTTCCTTAGGTCATAAGCTGTAGAGACTTGGAATAACTTAACTATAACAGCTGAATTTCTATGGTTTTGTGAGTGTAAAATCTAAACCTAACAATCACGTCCCTGTAACCTTTGTTTTTTTTTGTGAATTTCTAAGGATTTTTCAAATTATATTGCCTAACTATAATGTCCCTGTGACCTTTAGTTTTTTTAGTGATTTTCTATGGTTTATTGAATATTATGTAAGATGTCCATTGCAATGCATGGATGAGGGGGGGTTGAACGCAGTGCCTGGCTCCCTAATATCCTTATTTCTGAAGTATCCTCATTAGAAAATGCTTTCAGATTTCCACTTCGATTCCATCAAGATGGCATTCAGATGTGCCACACTCTTGGCATAAATTCAGAATGTTAACACTCTAGTGGCTCATTAGAATACTGTAAGCTGCGGATCACCATGGACTTAACTGGTAGTCTGCTGATGGTGTTGAAAGTGCATGTTTTAGCCCTCATGTCAGAATTCTTTAATGAAGAGAAGAGAAAGATATTGGCAAACTCACTTATAACATGTACTCATTTTTCTTGCTACAGTGCTAACCATAATCTCTATGACAAAATGAACCCCTCAATTTGTTCCTTTATAAATTAAATGTTTTAAGTTTTGCCAGTTTTGCCAATTTGATTAAATCAAAATGGCTTCAGATGTGCCACACTTATGTTATAAGTAAGGCTGTTAGCTCTCTAGTTGTTCTTCAGAACACTCTGGGAGGCTGCAGTACAACTCAATGGAATCATCTGACAGGTTGCTCTTGTTGGAAGTAGAACAGTAAGATATTTTAGAACTCTCTTAAAATCTTCCTTTCTATAACACTAACCATAATTTCTATGACAAAATGAACCCCTGATTTTGTTCCTTCCTAAAATGAATGTTTTAAGTTTTACCATTTTAATTTAATCATGATGGCTTCAGTTGTGCCACAAGTTTGCCATAAGTAAGACTGTTAGCTCTGTAGTTGATCTTTAGGACACTCTGGAGATTGCAGTAGAAAACAGGGGAATCAAGTAACAGGTTGCTCCTGTTGGAAGTACATGTTTTACTGAGAATATAAAACTGCATTCTCATATAGCTGAGAAAGATAGTGTCAATTTAAAGAAAATATGCTCTCTTTTTAGCTTCAGGATCACCTTGCATGACCTAAATGTGAAAATCATAAAAGCACAGTTCTCTCCCAAACATGATTCATGAAATCCCAACTGGGTAAAATCACCTTAGAAAACACCATAAGTCCTAAAATTAACATGGTACCATCAACAAATTATTTATATTGCAACTAAAATTTGTTTATCACCCATTGATTATACGTTCTCCATTTTGTGATTCTCAAAACCTGCCATTCACTACCCTGTATTTCAATTCAATGGGATTCTAGCATGTATATTGGTCCCAAGATGGCTGCCATCACTTTCTGGTTGAAGTGCTGACAGCCAATCAGATCTCACCATGAGATCTATGCTTAGCCTCTGCCCAGATTAACCCGTTCTGTGCCTTGAACGAGGTGACCTCGTCCAAGGCTACAGTTCCCGTGTGCCTTGGACGAGGTGACCTCGTCCAAGGCACGGGAACTTGGGGGAGCGCTAGCGCGCCCCCCCCTGTGCACCCCCCTCCCCCCCAAGGCGGGGATGGAAGGGGAAGACCTTCCCCTTCCACCCCGACCCCCCGGCAATCCGATGACGTCAGCGCGCGCACTGCACGCCGACGTCATCAAGTGTTGCCGGATGCGCTGGAAGCCATTTGCTTCCAGCGCGTCGAGGGGAAAGGACCCATCGAGGTGAGTCCTTTCCTTTTTGGGTTTTTTTTTTGGGGGGGGGAAACAGACACGGGGAAAGGAAAGGGTTTTTCCTTTCCCCCTGTGCCTATTTTCACAAGATTCCTGCTCCACGATTGCGGGCAGGGCCCGCGATCGTGGAGCAGGAATCTCCACTAGCCACCAGGGATATTTAGAGGTCTGTTTCTTTTGGGGGTGACCCCTTGGGCAAGGGTCGCCCCTCTGGGGGGCATTTTTTTGTAGTATTTCGCCCCCCCCCCCCCCAGGTGCAGATTGCCTTTTTTCCGGCGGATCTTCCCCCTGGGGGGGGGGAGGGGCGAAATCCACTAGACACCAGGGATTTTGTTTTTATTGTTTTTTTTGGGGGCAACCCCTTGGGCAAGGGTCGCTCCCCTTGGGGGCTATTTTTTTTTCTGTTTCGGCCCCCCAGATGGCAGACCAGCGTTTTTTTTTGACGATCTGGCCCCCGGGGGGGGGGAAGCACACTAGGCTCCAGGGATTGTGTGGTGTGGTGTGTGTTTGGGGGCAGGATCCACTTAGGTACTAGGGACAACTTCTAACTTCTTGGTGGTGGGGTGTTTGTCAACTGGCGAAGTATTTGTATTTGTGATTATAACAATTTATTTCTTCTTTTTCTTCTAGTTCAACGCTTTTGCTTCCTTTGCTGTGGATCCTTGCGGTTTTGGCAGTAGTTGTCCTGCGGTTTGCATAGTTGCATGTTTTAGGTAAGTGAAAGCAATTTACTCCAAAGGAGTATTGTTGACATGCATGAATGACATGTTTGTCGGTGGTGTACTAAATGCAGTATTGTGTGCTTGACATTGTCCTTAGATTTGAGCACAGTGATGTTTGTGTTGTAATATGTCTAATTTGCTTTTTTCTTTTTTCTTTTTAGTGGGATATCATTGGTGATTGCTGTGTCTGTGCAGAGTAGTTGCTTGGTGAGTAGCTTTTTCAGGCAAGTGAGTGGTATAGTTTTTTGTAGTACATAACTCTTTGTGATAAAGCTACACTTTGTTTATTACTTATTTTAGTGCTAGTTGTTGTTGGCAATCCATTTGTTGTTAGTGAGGATCATGGCTAGCCGCAGAGTGACCGCTCAGCAGGTTGTCCGCATGCTCTTTGAGTCGTCTTCAGACCATGATTACGACACTGACTCTGCATCTGAGGCAGAGGAGGAAGCAGGAGATTCTGGAAGTGAGTTTTCTGTCCGAGAGTATTCTTCTGATGATAGCTACTCTCAGTGCAGATGAAGGGCCTGTGTTAGAGGAGGACATTGATGTGCCAAGAGTGCAGCAGCCTGGGGCTGAAGGGTTTCCCATTAGAAGACCTGACACCTGGATTGCCCCAAACATGGAGCAGCCACAGTTACCTGCATTTACTGGTCTCCCAGGGTGTAGAGTTAATACGGAAAACTTTTTGCCTGTCCATTTCTTTCACTTGTTTA
Organism: Pleurodeles waltl; assembly: GCF_031143425.1. Taxonomy (NCBI): domain Eukaryota; kingdom Metazoa; phylum Chordata; class Amphibia; order Caudata; family Salamandridae; genus Pleurodeles; species Pleurodeles waltl. The sequence goes on from NC_090439.1 coordinate 82,146,977, forward strand.
TGGACGATGTATTTTTGGAAGAGATTGTGGAGCAGACAAATGTGTATGCAGAGCAATATTTGAGGGACAACGCTGCCAGACTTAAGCCTCAGTTTAGAGCTACTCAGTGGGTTCCCACATATCTGGAAGAGATTAAAAGGTTTTTAGGTTTGACTTTTTTGATGGGGTTGATCAGGAAGCCGTCACTGGCTTCTTATTGGTCTACTAGTCCCTTGATGGCAAACGCTATATTTCCTGCAACTATGACACGTAATCAGTATTTGCTTCTTCTTCGTATGCTGCATTTTGTAGACAATGCTTTAGCCTTGCCACAAGATCACCCTGATTGTGACCGTCTTTTTAAGATTAGGTCTGTCCTTGATCATTTTGTGGATCGGTTTTCAGAGGTCTATGTTCCAGGCAAAGAGATAAGTGTGGACGAGTCTTTGGTCCTTTTCAAGGGGCGTTTAGTTTTTAAGCAGTACATTCCTAGTAAGAGGGCACAGTATGGGATTAAATTGTATCTGCTGTCACAAAGCAGTACAGGATATGTGTATAATTTCCGGGTCTACACTGGTAGGGATTCCAGTATTGACCCTCCTGGTTGTCCGGCCACCTTTGGAGTTAGCGAAAAAATGGTGTGGGAACTTGCTAGACGGCTGTTTAACAAAGGTCACCATTTGTACGTAGATAATTTCTACACTGGAGTGCAGTTGTTCAAGGAGTTGTTTAAAGTGGACACTGTTGCTTGTGGCACAATCCGTTCTAACCGGAAAGGCTATCCAAGGGAGCTTGTCTGTAAGAAACTTGTGAGGGGACAGTGCAGTGCCTTGCGGAATAATGAGCTGCTAGCTATGAAATTTTCAGACAGGAGGGATGTGTACATGCTATCGACCATCCATGATGAGAGTACTTCCCCTGTGGCTGTTTGGGGTCAGGTTGCGGAAGTGCGCAAACCTGCGTGCATTTTGGACTACTATAGGCACATGGGTGATGTTGATAGTGTAGATCAGAGGTTGGAACCTTACACTGCTTTTCGTAAGTCTTATGTGTGGTATAAAAAGTTGGCCCTACATTTATTTCATTTGGCAACTTTTAATGCCTTCACTGTATACAAGGATTGTTCACCTGAGTCAAGGATGACATTTGTTAAATTTCCGTAGTCGGTGATAGAAAGTCTTATTGTGGTGGAACCGGCAAGAGTTCCTAGAGTAGAAGTGGTGGAGAATGTGGCTAGATTGAAAGATCGGCACTTTCCAGATCACATTCCTCCCACTCCCAAAAAAGACTTGCCCACAAAGAAATGTAGAGTATGTGCCCGGAGATTAATCCGGAGGGAGAGCAGGATTTACTGCCCTGAATGCCCTTCAAAGCCTGGGCTGTGTGTGCCCAGCTGTTATAGAAGTTACCATACAAAAATAAACTTCTGGGAAATACAGTGAGCATAAGCTGTCTGTTTTATATTTTCATATGTTTCACGGTTGGCATCTCTGTCATGTATTTAGTTAGAGCTTTTGTGTTTGTAGTTTTGTGCTTATTTTATAATTAGTGGTTTCTTTGTTGTTTATGAACAAAACAAAAGTGATGGCGGTGTGCGTGGGGTGTCGCTTGGCTGGCGGTGTGCGTGGGGTGGCGCTTGGCTGGCAGTGTGCGTGGGGTGGCGCTTGGCTGGCGGTGTGCGTGGGGTGGCGCTTGGCTGGCGGTGTGCGTGGGGTGGCGCTTGGAAGGCGGTGTGCGTGGGGTGGGGCTTGGAAGGCGGTGTGCTTGGTGTGGGGCTTGGCTGGCGGTGTGCTTGGGGTGGCGCTTGGCTGGCGGTGTGCGTGGGGTGGGGCTTGGCTGGAGGTGTGCTTGGGGTGGCGCTTGGCTGGCGGTGTGCTTGGGGTGGCGCTTGCCTGGCGGTGTGCGTGGGGTGGGGCTTGGAAGGCGGTGTGTGTGGGGTGGGGCTTGGAAGGCGGTGTGCTTGGGGTGGGGCTTGGCTGGCGGTGTGCTTGGGGTGGCGCTTGGCTGGCGGTGCCAGCCAAACGCCAGTCCACACTCCCATCAGCTGGTGTGATTCTTGTATCAGGCATGTGGGCGTATGTAAGTGATGGGCCCTTGAGTGGCACGGTCTGTCGATGTGAGTGTTGTAATGTGCTGGGCCCGTGGCTGGCGGTGTGAATGGTCTTGTGCGTGTCATGTATGAAAGGTGTGTGAATGGACTGTAAAGCGGTTGGTGCCTTGTCGCGGCTTTACAGCTCACGAGCTGTGAGTCATTGGTTCAGTTTTTTGCCTTTCAGTTATTAACAGTGCATTTCATTTTTGTGAAATCTCTTGTTAATAAACTTTGATCCACTGAACCATCACTCACCCTCGTGCCAAATCCAACCAGTATGTGTGGTAAAAATGACAAAACATGCTCCGCTGTAATCAGGCCTCGCAGCAAACCTGTGACACGCTAGGTGCCTCGGGTGTGACCCCGATGATGAAGCATGCCACCAACTTGGTTGGTGGGTGAGGGGTCTTTTTCACATAACCTAAGTGTGTTTCTTTTCACAATTTTAGTGTTTGGCACATCACGGACGTATGTGCACACATCAAAATGATATATTACAAAAATACCTGTGTTTGGGGGGGAGGGCCCACCTATGTTTTTGGTCCTGGGTGCGGCCTTCATCTAGGGAAACCTACAAAACCCAGACATTTTTTAAAACTAGACACCCCAAGGAGTCCAGGGAGGTGTGGCTTGCGTGGCTCCCCCAAAATGTTCTTACCCGGACTCCTCTGTAAACCTCAAAATTTGCATTAAAAAGCATATTCTCCTGACTTCTTAGTAGGATCACAACTCCAGCACAGAATTCCTACTCCCCAGTTTCCCCTCAGTCTCCCAAGTAAAATGACACCTCACTTATGTGGGTCCCCAAAGCAGAGTCCGTCTAAGGATGTATAAAAGAATATTTCCTTATAAACTCGCTGTGCTATCCTCTCTATCTCTACAAGTTTTGGGCCTTATTCTGTTGCAGGCACCTGGCCCACCCACACAAGTGAGGTATCATTTTTATCGGGAGACTTGGGGGAACGCTGGGTGGAAGGAAATTTGTGGCTCCTCTCATATTCCAGAACTTTCTGCCACAGAAATGTGAGGAACATGTGTTTTTTTAGCTAAATTTTGAGGTTTGCAAAGGATTCTGGGTAACAGAATCTGGTCAGAGCCTCACAAGTCACCCCATCTTGGATTCCCCTAGGTCTGTAGTTTTCAACAATGCACAGGTTTGGTAGGTTTCCCTGGGTGCGGGCTGAGCTAGAGGCCAAAATCTACAGGTAGGCACTTTGCAAAAAACACCTCTGTTTTCTTTCAAAAAATGGGATGTGTCCATGTTGCGCTTTGTGGCATTTCCTGTCGCGGGCGATAGGCCTACCCACACAAGTGAGGTATCATTTTTATCGGGAGACTTGGGGGAACGCTGAGTGGAAGGAAATTTGTGGCTCCTCTCATATTCCAGAACATTCTGCCACAGAAATGTGAGGGACATGTGTTTTTTTAGCCAAATTTTGAGGTTTGCAAAGGATTCTGGGTAACAGAACCTGGTCAGAGCCCCACAAGTCACCCCATCTTGGATTCCCCTAGGTCTCTAGTTTTCAAAAATGCACAGGTTTGGTAGGTTTCCCTAGGTGCTAGCTGAGCTAGAGGCCAAAATCTGCAGGTAGGCACTTTGCAAAAAAACCCACTGTTTTCTTTAAAAAAATGGGATGTGTCCATGTTGCGCTTTGGGGCATTTCCTGTCGCGGGCGCTAGGCCTACCCACACAAGTGAGGTATCATTTCTATCGGGAGACTTGGGGGAACACTGGGTGGAAGGAAATTTGTGGCTCATCTCAGATTCGAGAACTTTCTGTCACCATAATGTGAGGAAAATGTGTTTTTTTAGCCACATTTTGAGGTTTGCAAAGGATTCTGGGTAACAGAACCTGGTCAGAGCCCCACAAGTCACCCCATCTTGGATTCCCCTAGGTCTCTAGTTTTCAAAAATGCACAGGTTTGGTAGGTTTCCCTATGTGCCGGCTGAGCTAGAGGCCAAAATCTACAGGTAGGCACTTTGCAAAAAACACCTCTGTTTTCTTTCAAAAAATTGGATGTGTCCACGTTGCGCTTTGGGGCATTTTCTGTTGCGGGCGCTAGGCCTACCCACACAAGTGAGGTATCATTTTTATCGGGAGACTTGGGGGAACGCTGGGTGGAAGGAAATTTGTGGCTCCTCTCAGATTCCAGAACTTTCTGCCACAGAAATGTGAGGAACATGTGTTTTTTTAGCCAAATTTTGAGGTTTGCAAAGGATTCTGGATAACAGAACCTGGTCAGAGACCCACAAGTCACCCCATCTTGGATTCTCCTAGGTCTCTAGTTTTTAAAAATGCACAGGTTTGGTAGGTTTCCCTGGGTGCCGGCTGAGCTAGAGGCCAAAATCTACAGGTAGGTACTTTGCAAAAAACACCTCTGTTTTCTTTAAAAAAATGGGATGTGTCCATGTTGCGCTTTGGGGCATTTCCTGTCGCGGGCGCTAGGCCTACCCACACAAGTGAGGTATCATTTTTATCGGGAGACTTGGGGGCACGCTGGGTGGAAGAAATTTGTGGCTCCTCTCAGATTCCAGAACTTTCTGCCACAGAAATGTGAGGAACATGTGTTTTTTTAGCCACTTTTTGAGGTTTGCAAAGGATTCTGGGTAACAGAACCTGGTCAGAGCCCCACAAGTCACCCCATCTTGGATTCCCCTAGGACTCTAGTTTACAAAAATGCACAGGTTTGGTAGGTTTCCCTAGGTGCCGGCTGAGCTAGAGGCTAACATCTACAGGTAGGCACTTTGCAAAAAACAGCTCTGTTTTGTTTAAAAAAATGGGATGTGTCCACGTTGCGCTTTGGGGCATTTCCTGGTGCTGGCGATAGGCCTACCCACACAAGTGAGGTATCATTTGCATCGGGAGACTTGGGGGAACACTGGGTGGAAGGAAATTTGTGGCTCATCTCTGATTCGAGAACTTTCTGTCACCATAATGTGAGGAAAATGTGTTTTTTTAGCCACATTTTGAGGTTTGCAAAGGATTCTGGGTAACAGAACCTGGTCAGAGCCCCACAAGTCACCCCATCTTGGATTCCCCTAGGTCTCTAGTTTTCAAAAATGCACAGGTTTGGTAGGTTTCCCTAGGTGCCGGCTGAGCTAGAGGCCAAAATCTACAGGTAGGCACTTTGCAAAAAACACGTCTGTTTTCTTTCAAAAAATTGGATGTGTCCACGTTGCGCTTTGGGGCATTTTCTGTCGCGGGCGCTAGGCCTACCCACACAAGTGAGGTATCATTTTTATCGGGAGACTTGGGGGCACGCTGGGTGGAAGAAATTTGTGGCTCCTCTCAGATTCCAGAACTTTCTGCCACAGAAATGTGAGGAACATGTGTTTTTTTAGCCACATTTTGAGGTTTGCAAAGGATTCTGGGTAACAGAACCTGGTCAGAGCCCCACAAGTCACCCCATCTTGGATTCCCCTAGGACTCTAGTTTACAAAAATGCACAGGTTTGGTAGGTTTCCCTAGGTGCCGGCTGAGCTAGAGGCCAAAATCTGCAGGTAGGCACTTTGCAAAAAAACCCACTGTTTTCTTTAAAAAAATGGGATGTGTCCATGTTGCGCTTTGGGGCATTTCCTGTCGCGGGCGCTAGGCCTACCCACACAAGTGAGGTATCATTTCTATCGGGAGACTTGGGGGAACACTGGGTGGAAGGAAATTTGTGGCTCATCTCAGATTCGAGAACTTTCTGTCACCATAATGTGAGGAAAATGTGTTTTTTTAGCCACATTTTGAGGTTTGCAAAGGATTCTGGGTAACAGAACCTGGTCAGAGCCCCACAAGTCACCCCATCTTGGATTCCCCTAGGTCTCTAGTTTTCAAAAATGCACAGGTTTGGTAGGTTTCCCTAGGTGCCGGCTGAGCTAGAGGCCAAAATCTACAGGTAGGCACTTTGCAAAAAACACGTCTGTTTTCTTTAAAAAAATTGGATGTGTCCACGTTGTGCTTTGGGGCATTTTCTGTCGCGGGCGCTAGGCCTACCCACACAAGTGAGGTATCATTTTTATCGGGAGACTTGGGGGCACGCTGGGTGGAAGAAATTTGTGGCTCCTCTCAGATTCCAGAACTTTCTGCCACAGAAATGTGAGGAACATGTGTTTTTTTAGCCACATTTTGAGGTTTGCAAAGGATTCTGGGTAACAGAACCTGGTCAGAGCCCCACAAGTCACCCCATCTTGGATTCCCCTAGGACTCTAGTTTACAAAAATGCACAGGTTTGGTAGGTTTCCCTAGGTGCCGGCTGAGGTAGAGGCTAACATCTACAGGTAGGCACTTTGCAAAAAACAGCTCTGTTTTGTTTAAAGAAATGGGATGTGTCCACGTTGCGCTTTGGGGCATTTCCTGGTGCTGGCGATAGGCCTACCCACACAAGTGAGGTATCATTTGCATCGGGAGACTTGGGGGAACGCTGGGTGGAAGGAAATTTGTGGCTCCTCTTATATTCCAAACCTTTCTGCCACAGAAATGTAAGGAACATGTGTTTTTTTAGCCAAATTTTGAGGTTTGCAAAGGATTCTGGGTAACAGAACCTGGTCAGAGCCCCACAAGTCACCCCATCTTTGATTCCCCTAGGTCTCTAGTTTTAAAAAATGCACAGGTTTGGTAGGTTTCCCTAGGTGCTAGCTGAGCTAGAGGCCAAAATCTGCAGGTAGGCACTTTGCAAAAAACCCCTCTGTTTTCTTTAAAAAAATGGGATGTGTCCATGTTGCGCTTTGGGGCATTTCCTGTCGCGGGCGCTAGGCCTACCCACACAAGTGAGGTATCATTTCTATCGGGAGACTTGAGGGAACACTGGGTGGAAGGAAATTTGTGGCACATCTCAGATTCCAGAACTTTCTGTCACCATAATGTGAGGAAAATGTGTTTTTTTAGCCACATTTTGAGGTTTGCAAAGGATTCTGGGTAACAGAACCTGGTCAGAGCCCCACAAGTCACCCCATTTTGGATTCCCCTAGGTCTCTAGTTTTCAAAAATGCACAGGTTTGGTAGGTTTCCCTTGGTGCCGGCTGAGCTAGAGGCCAAAATCTACAGGTAGGCACTTTGCAAAAAACACCTCTGTTTTCTTTCAAAAAATTGGATGTGTCCACGTTGCGCTTTGGGGCATTTTCTGTCGCGGGCGTTAGGCCTACCCACACAAGTGAGGTATCATTTTTATCGGGAGACTTGGGGGAACGCTGGGTGGAAGGAAATTTGTGGCTCCTCTCAGATTCCAGAACTTTCTGCCACAGAAATGTGAGGAACATGTGTTTTTTTAGCCAAATTTTGAGGTTTGCAAAGGATTCTGGATAACAGAACCTGGTCAGAGACCCACAAGTCACCCCATCTTGGATTCTCCTAGGTCTCTAGTTTTTAAAAATGCACAGGTTTGGTAGGTTTCCCTGGGTGCCGGCTGAGCTAGAGGCCAAAATCTACAGGTAGGTACTTTGCAAAAAACACCTCTTTTTTCTTTAAAAAAATGGGATGTGTCCATGTTGCGCTTTGGGGCATTTCCTGTCGCGGGCGCTAGGCCTACCCACACAAGTGAGGTATCATTTTTATCGGGAGACTTGGGGGCACGCTGGGTGGAAGAAATTTGTGGCTCCTCTCAGATTCCAGAACTTTCTGCCACAGAAATGTGAGGAACATGTGTTTTTTTAGCCACATTTTGAGGTTTGCAAAGGATTCTGGGTAACAGAACCTGGTCAGAGCCCCACAAGTCACCCCATCTTGGATTCCCCTAGGACTCTAGTTTACAAAAATGCACAGGTTTGGTAGGTTTCCCTAGGTGCCGGCTGAGGTAGAGGCTAACATCTACAGGTAGGCACTTTGCAAAAAACAGCTCTGTTTTGTTTAAAGAAATGGGATGTGTCCACGTTGCGCTTTGGGGCATTTCCTGGTGCTGGCGATAGGCCTACCCACACAAGTGAGGTATCATTTGCATCGGGAGACTTGGGGGAACGCTGGGTGGAAGGAAATTTGTGGCTCCTCTTATATTCCAAACCTTTCTGCCACAGAAATGTAAGGAACATGTGTTTTTTTAGCCAAATTTTGAGGTTTGCAAAGGATTCTGGGTAACAGAACCTGGTCAGAGCCCCACAAGTCACCCCATCTTTGATTCCCCTAGGTCTCTAGTTTTAAAAAATGCACAGGTTTGGTAGGTTTCCCTAGGTGCTAGCTGAGCTAGAGGCCAAAATCTGCAGGTAGGCACTTTGCAAAAAACCCCTCTGTTTTCTTTAAAAAAATGGGATGTGTCCATGTTGCACTTTGGGGCATTTCCTGTCGCGGGCGCTAGGCCTACCCACACAAGTGAGGTATCATTTCTATCGGGAGACTTGAGGGAACACTGGGTGGAAGGAAATTTGTGGCTCATCTCAGATTCCAGAACTTTCTGTCACCATAATGTGAGGAAAATGTGTTTTTTTAGCCACATTTTGAGGTTTGCAAAGGATTCTGGGTAACAGAACCTGGTCAGAGCCCCACAAGTCACCCCATCTTGGATTCCCCTAGGTCTCTAGTTGTCAAAAATGCACAGGTTTGGTAGGTTTCCCTAGGTGCCGGCTGAGCTAGAGGCCAAAATCTACAGGTAGGCACTTTGCAAAAAACACCTCTGTTTTCTTTCAAAAAATTGGATGTGTCCACGTTGCGCTTTGGGGCATTTTCTGTCGCGGGCGTTAGGCCTACCCACACAAGTGAGGTATCATTTTTATCGGGAGACTTGGGGGAACGCTGGGTGGAAGGAAATTTGTGGCTCCTCTCAGATTCCAGAACTTTCTGCCACAGAAATGTGAGGAACATGTGTTTTTTTAGCCAAATTTTGAGGTTTGCAAAGGATTCTGGATAACAGAACCTGGTCAGAGACCCACAAGTCACCCCATCTTGGATTCTCCTAGGTCTCTAGTTTTTAAAAATGCACAGGTTTGGTAGGTTTCCCTGGGTGCCGGCTGAGCTAGAGGCCAAAATCTACAGGTAGGTACTTTGCAAAAAACACCTCTGTTTTCTTTCAAAAAATGGGATGTGTCCATGTTGCGCTTTGGGGCATTTCCTGTCGCGGGCGCTAGGCCTACCCACACAAGTGAGGTATCATTTTTATCGGGAGACTTGGGGGCACGCTGGGTGGAAGGAAATTTGTGGCTCCTCTCAGATTCCAGAACTTTCTGCCACAGAAATGTGAGGAACATGTGTTTTTTTAGCCAAATTTTGAGGTTTGCAAAGGATTCTGGATAACAGAACCTGGTCAGAGACCCACAAGTCACCCCATCTTGGATTCTCCTAGGTCTCTAGTTTTTAAAAATGCACAGGTTTGGTAGGTTTCCCTGGGTGCCGGCTGAGCTAGAGGCCAAAATCTACAGGTAGGTACTTTGCAAAAAACACCTCTGTTTTCTTTCAAAAAATGGGATGTGTCCATGTTGCGCTTTGGGGCATTTCCTGTCGCGGGCGCTAGGCCTACCCACACAAGTGAGGTATCATTTTTATCGGGAGACTTGGGGGCACGCTGGGTGGAAGGAAATTTGTGGCTCCTCTCAGATTCCAGAACTTTCTGCCACAGAAATGTGAGGAACATGTGTTTTTTTAGCCACATTTTGAGGTTTGCAAAGGATTCTGGGTAACAGAACCTGGTCAGAGCCCCACAAGTCACCCCATCTTGGATTCCCCTAGGACTCTAGTTTACAAAAATGCACAGGTTTGGTAGGTTTCCCTAGGTGCCGGCTGAGCTAGAGGCCAACATCTACAGGTAGGCACTTTGCAAAAAACAGCTCTGTTTTGTTTAAAAAAATGGGATGTGTCCACGTTGCGCTTTGGGGCATTTCCTGGTGCTGGCGATAGGTCTACCCACACAAGTGAGATATCATTTGTATCGGGAGACTTGGGGGAACGCTGGGTGGAAGGAAATTTGTGGCTCCTCCCATATTCCAGACCTTTCTGCCACAGAAATGTGATGAACATGTGTTTTTTTAGCCAAATTTTGAGGTTTGCAAAGGATTCTGGGTAACAGAACCTGGTCAGAGCCCCACAAGTCACCGCATTTTGGATTCCCCTAGGTCTCTAGTTTTAAAAAATGCACAGGTTTGGTAGGTTTCCCTAGGTGCTAGCTGAGCTAGAGGCCAAAACCTACAGGTAGGCACTTTGCAAAAAACACCTCTGTTTTCTTTTAAAAAAATTGGATGTGTCCACGTTGCGCTTTGGGGCATTTCCTGTTGCGGGCGCTAGGCCTACCCACACAAGTGAGGTATCATTTTTATCGGGAGACTTGGGGGAACGCTGGGTGGAAGGAAATTTGTGGCTCCTCTCAGATTCCAGAAATTTCTGCCACAGAAATGTGAGGAACATGTGTTTTTTTAGCCAAATTTTGAGGTTTGAAAGGATTCTGGGTAACAGAACCTGGTCAGAGACCCACAAGTCACCCCATCTTGGATTCCCCTAGGTCTCTAGTTTTTTTAAAATGCACAGGTTTGGTAGGTTTCTCTGGGTGCCGGCTGAGCTAGAGGCCAAAATCTACAGGTAGGCACTTTGCAAAAAACACCTCTGTTTTCTTTCAAAAAATGGGATGTGTCCATGTTGCGCTTTGGGGCATTTCCTGTCGCGGGCGCTAGGCCTACCCACACAAGTGAGGTATCATTTCTATCGGGAGACTTGGGGGAACACTGGGTGGAAGGAAATTTGTAGCTCATCTCAAATTCCAGAACTATCTGTCACCATAATGTTAGGAAAATGTGTTTTTTTAGCCACATTTTGAGGTTTGCAAAGGATTCTGGGTAACAGAACCTGGTCAGAGCCCCACAAGTCACCCCATCTTGGATTCCCCTAGGTCTCTAGTTTTCAAAAATGCACAGGTTTGGTAGGTTTCCCTAGGTGCCGGCTGAGCTAGAGGCCAAAATCTACAGGTAGGCACTTTGCAAAAAACACCTCTGTTTTCTTTAAAAAAATTGGATGTGTCCACGTTGCGCTTTGGGGCATTTTCTGTCGCGGGCGCTAGGCCTACCCACACAAGTGAGGTATCATTTTTATCGGGAGACTTGGGGGAACGCTGGGTGGAAGGAAATTTGTGGCTCCTCTCAGATTCCAGAACTTTCTGCCACAGAAATGTGAGGAACATGTGTTTTTTAGCCAAATTTTGAGGTTTGCAAAGGATTCTGGATAACAGAACCTGGTCAGAGACCCACAAGTCACCCCATCTTGAATTCTCCTAGGTCTCTAGTTTTTAAAAATGCACAGGTTTGGTAGGTTTCCCTGGGTGCCGGCTGAGCTAGAGGCCAAAATCTACAGGTAGGTACTTTGCAAAAAACACCTCTGTTTTCTTTCAAAAAATGGGATGTGTCCATGTTGCGCTTTGGGGCATTTCCTGTCGCGGGCGCTAGGCCTACCCACACAAGTGAGGTATCATTTATATCGGGAGACTTGGGGGAACGCTGGGTGGAAGGAAATTTGTGGCTCCACTCAGATTCCAGAACTTTCTGCCACAGAAATGTGAGGAACATGTGTTTTTTTAGCCAAATTTTGAGGTTTGCAAAGGATTCTGGATAACAGAACCTGGTCAGAGACCCACAAGTTACCCCATCTTGGATTCTCCTAGGTCTCTAGTTTTTAAAAATGCACAGGTTTGGTAGGGTTCCCTGGGTGCCGGCTGAGCTAGAGGCCAAAATCTACAGGTAGGTACTTTGCAAAAAACAGCTCTGTTTTGTTTAAAAAAATGGGATGTGTCCACGTTGCGCTTTGGGGCATTTCCTGGTGCTGGCGATAGGCCTACCCACACAAGTGAGGTATCATTTGTATCGGGAGACTTGGGGGAACGCTGGGTGGAAGGAAATTTGTGGCTCCTCTCATATTCCAGACCTTTCTGCCACAGAAATGTGAGGAACATGTGTTTTTTTAGCCAAATTTTGAGGTTTGCAAAGGATTCTGGGTAACAGAACCTGGTCAGAGCCCCACAAGTCACCGCATTTTGGATTCCCCTAGGTCTCTAGTTTTCAAAAATGCACAGGTTTGGTAGGTTTCCCTAGGTGCTAGCTGAGCTAGAGGCCAAAATCTACAGGTAGGCACTTTGCAAAAAACACCTCTGTTTTCTTTAAAAAAAATTGGATGTGTCCACGTTGCGCTTTGGGGCATTTCCTGTTGCGGGCGCAGGCCTACCCACACAAGTGAGGTATCATTTTTATCGGGAGACTTGGGGGAACGGTGGGTGGAAGGAAATTTGTGGCTCCTCTCAGATTCCAGAACTTTCTGCCACAGAAATATAAGGAACATGTGTTTGTTTAGCCAAATTTTGAGGTTTGCAAAGGATTCTGGGTAACAGAACCTGGTCAGAGACCCACAAGTCACCCCATCTTGGATTCCCCTAGGTCTCTAGTTTAAAAAAATGCACAGGTTTGGTAGGTTTCCCTGGGTGCCGGCTGAGCTAGAGGCCAAAATGTACAGGTAGGTACTTTGCAAAAAATACCTCTGTTTTCTTTCAAAAAATGGGATGTGTCCATGTTGCGCTTTGGGGCATTTGCTGTCGCGGGCGCTAGGCCTACCCACACAAGTGAGGTATCATTTATATCGGGAGACTTGGGGGAACGCTGGGTGGAAGGAAATTTGTGGCTCCTCTCAGATTCCAGAACTTTCTGCCACAGAAATGTCAGGAACATGTGTTTTTTTAGCCAAATATTGAGGTTTGCAAAGGATTCTGGGTAACAGAACCTGGTCAGAGCCCCACAAGTCACCCCATCTTGGATTCCACTAGGTCTCTAGTTTTCAAAAATGCACAGGTTTGGTAGGTTTCCCTAGGTGCCGGCTGAGCTAGAGGCCAACATCTACAGGTAGGCACTTTGCAAAAAACAGCTCTGTTTTCTTTAAAAAAATGGGATGTGTCCACGTTGCGCTTTGGGGCATTTCCTGTCGCGGGCGATAGGCCTACCCACACAAGTGAGGTATCATTTTTATCGGGAGACTTGGGGGAACGCTGGGTGGAAGGAAATTTGTGGCTCCTCTCATATTCCAGAACTTTCTGCCACAGAAATGTGAGGAACATGTGTTTTTTTAGCCAAATTTTGAGGTTTGCAAAGGATTCTGGGTAACAGAACCTTGTCAGAGCCCCACAAGTCACCCCATCTTGGATTCCCCTAGGTCTGTAGTTTTCAAAAATGCACAGGTTTGGTAGGTTTCCCTAGGTGCTAGCTGAGCTAGAGGCCAAAACCTGCAGGTAGGCACTTTGCAAAAAAACCCTCTGTCTTCTTTAAAAAAATGGGATGTGTCCATGTTGCGCTTGAGGTATTTCCTGTCGCGGGCACTAGGCCTACCCACACAAGTGAGGTATCATTTCTATCGGGAGACTTGGGGGAACACTGGGTGGAAGGAAATTTGTGGCTCATCTCAGATTCCAGAACTTTCTGTCACCATAATTTGAGGAAAATGTGTTTTTTTAGCCACATTTTGAGGTTTGCAAAGGATTCTGGGTAACAGAACCTGGTCAGAGCCCCACAAGTCACCCCATCATGGATTCCCCTAGGTCTCTAGTTTTTAAAAATGCACAGGTTTGGTTGGTTTCCCTAGGTGCCGGCTGAGCTAGAGGCCACAATCTATAGGTAGGCACTTTACAAAAAACACCTCTGTTTTCTTTCAAAAAATTGGATGTGTCCACGTTGCGCTTTGGGGCATTTTCTGTCGCGGGCGCTAGGCCTACCCACACAAGTGAGGTATCATTTTTATCGGGAGACTTGGGGGAACGCTGGGTGGAAGGAAATTCGTGGCTCCTCTCAGATTCCAGAACTTTCTGCCACAGAAATGTGAGGAACATGTGTTTTTTTAGCCAAATTTTGAGGTTTGCAAATGATTCTGGGTAACAGAACCTGGTCAGAGCCCCACAAGTCACCCCATCTTGGATTCCACTAGGTCTCTAGTTTTCAAAAATGCACAGGTTTGGTAGGTTTCCCTAGGTGCCGGCTGAGCTAGAGGCCAACATCTACAGGTAGGCACTTTGCAAAAAACAGCTCTGTTTTCTTTAAAAAAATGGGATGCGTCCACGTTGCGCTTTGGGGCATTTCCTGTCGCGGGCGATAGGCCTACCCACACAAGTGAGGTATCATTTTTATCGGGAGACTTGGGGGAACGCTGGGTGGAAGGAAATTTGTGGCTCCTCTCATATTCCAGAACTTTCTGCCACAGAAATGTGAGGAACATGTGTTTTTTTAGCCAAATTTTGAGGTTTGCAAAGGATTCTTGGTAACAGAACCTGGTCAGAGCCCCACAAGTCACCCCATCTTGGATTCCCCTAGGTCTCTAGTTTTCAAAAATGCACAGGTTTGGTAGGTTTCCCTAGGTGCTAGCTGAGCTAGAGGCCAAAATCTGCAGGTAGGCACTTTGCAAAAAAACCCTCTGTTTTCTTTAAAAAAATGGGATGTGTCCATGTTGCGCTTGAGGTATTTCCTGTCGCGGGCGCTAGGCCTACCCACACAAGTGAGGTATCATTTCTATCGGGAGACTTGGGGGAACACTGGGTGGAACGAAATTTGTGGCTCATCTCAGATTCCAGAACTTTCTGTCACCATAATGTGAGGAAAATGTGTTTTTTTAGCCACATTTTGAGGTTTGCAAAGGATTCTGGGTAACAGAACCTGGTCAGAGCCCCACAAGTCACCCCATCATGGATTCCCCTAGGTCTCTAGTTTTAAAAAATGCACAGGGTTGGTAGGTTTCCCTAGGTGCCGGCTGAGCTAGAGGCCAAAATCTATAGGTAGGCACTTTACAAAAAACACCTCTGTTTTCTTTCAAAAAATTGGATGTGTCCACGTTGCCTTTGGGGCAATTTCGGTCGCGGGCGCTAGGCCTACCCACACAAGTGAGGTATCATTTTTATCGGGAGACTTGGGGGAACGCTGGGTGGAAGGAAATTCGTGGCTCCTCTCAGATTCCAGAACTTTCTGCCACAGAAATGTGAGGAACATGTGTTTTTTTAGCCAAATTTTGAGGTTTGCAAAGGATTCTGGGTAACAGAACCTGGTCAGAGCCCCACAAGTCACCCCATCTTGGATTCCACTAGGTCTCTAGTTTTAAAAAATGCACATGTTTGGTAGGTTTCCCTAGGTGCCGGCTGAGCTAGAGGCCAACATCTACAGGTAGGCACTTTGCAAAAAACAGCTCTGTTTTCTTTAAAAAAATGGGATGCGTCCACGTTGCGCTTTGGGGCATTTCCTGTCGCGGGCGATAGGCCTACCCACACAAGTGAGGTATCATTTTTATCGGGAGACTTGGGGGAACGCTGGGTGGAAGGAAATTTGTGGCTCCTCTCATATTCCAGAACTTTCTGCCACAGAAATGTGAGGAACATGTGTTTTTTTAGCCAAATTTTGAGGTTTGCAAAGGATTCTGGGTAACAGAACCTGGTCAGAGCCCCACAAGTCACCCCATCTTGGATTCCCCTAGGTCTCTAGTTTTCAAAAATGCACAGGTTTGGTAGGTTTCCCTAGGTGCTAGCTGAGCTAGAGGCCAAAATCTGCAGGTAGGCACTTTGCAAAAAACCCCTCTGTTTTCTTTAAAAAAATGGGATGTGTCCATGTTGCGCTTTGGGGCATTTCCTGTCGCGGGCGCTAGGCCTACCCACACAAGTGAGGTATCATTTCTATCGGGAGACTTGGGGGAACACTGGGTGGAAGGAAATTTGTGGCTCATCTCAGATTCCAGAACTTTCTGTCACCATAATATGAGGAAAATGTGTTTTTTTAGCCACATTTTGAGGTTTGCAAAGGATTCTGGGTAACAGAACCTGGTCAGAGCCCCACAAGTCACCCCATCTTGGATTCCCCTAGGACTCTAGTTTACAAAAATGCACAGGTTTGGTAGGTTTCCCTAGGTGCCGGCTGAGCTAGAGGCCAACATCTACAGGTAGGCACATTGCAAAAAACAGCTCTGTTTTGTTTAAAAAAATGGGATGTGTCCACGTTGCGCTTTGGGGCATTTCCTGGTGCTGGCGATAGGCCTACCCACACAAGTGAGATATCATTTATATCGGGAGACTTGGGGGAAAGCTGGGTGGAAGGAAATTTGTGGCTCCTCCCATATTCCAGACCTTTATGCCACAGAAATATGAGGAACATGTGTTTTTTTAGCCAAATTTTGAGGTTTGCAAAGGATTCTGGGTAACAGAACCTGGTCAGAGCCCCACAAGTCACCGCATTTTGGATTCCCCTAGGTCTCTAGTTTTCAAAAATGCACAGGTTTGGTAGGTTTCCCTAGGTGCTAGCTGAGCTAGAGGCCAAAATCTACAGGTAGGCACTTTGCAAAAAACACCTCTGTTTTCTTTAAAAAAAATTGGATGTGTCCACGTTGCGCTTTGGGGCATTTCCTGTTGCGGGCGCTAGGCCTACCCACACAAGTGAGGTATCATTTTTATCGGGAGACTTGGGGGAACGCTGGGTGGAAGGAAATTTGTGGCTCCTCTCAGATTCCAGAACTTTCTGCCACAGAAATGTGAGGAACATGTGTTTTTTTAGCCAAATTTTGAGGTTTGAAAGGATTCTGGGTAACAGAACCTGGTCAGAGACCCACAAGTCACCCCATCTTGGATTCCCCTAGGTCTCTAGTTTTTAAAAATGCACAGGTTTGGTAGGTTTCTCTGGGTGCCGGCTGAGCTAGAGGCCAAAATCTACAGGTAGGTACTTTGCAAAAAACACCTCTGTTTTCTTTCAAAAAATGGGATGTGTCCATGTTGCGCTTTGGGGCATTTCCTGTCGCTGGGCGCTAGGCCTACCCACACAAGTGAGGTATCATTTATATCGGGAGACTTGGGGGAACGCTGGGTGGAAGGAAATTTGTGGCTCCTCTCAGATTCCAGAACTTTCTGTCACCATAATGTGAGGAAAATGTGTTTTTTTAGCCACATTTTGAGGTTTGCAAAGGATTCTGGGTAACAGAACCTGGTCAGAGCCCCACAAGTCACCCCATCTAGGATTCCCCTAGGTCTCTAGTTTTAAAAAAAGAACAGGTTTGGTAGGTTTCCCTAGGTGCCGGCTGAGCTAGAGGACACAATCTACAGGTAGGCACTTTGCAAAAAACAGCTCTGTTTTCTTTCCAAAAATGGGATGTGTCCACGTTGCGCTTTGGGGCATTTCTTGTCGTGGGCGCTAGGCCTACCCACAAAAGTGAGGTACCATTTTTATCGGGAGACTTGGGGGAACGCTGGGTGGAAGGAAATTTGTGGCTCCTCTCAGATTCCAGAACTTTCTGCCACAGAAATGTGAGGAACATGTGTTTTTTTAGCCAAATTTTGAGGTTTGCAAAGGATTCTGGATAACAGAACCTGGTCAGAGACCCACAAGTCACCCATCTTGGATTCTCCTAGGTCTCTAGTTTTTAAAAATGCACAGGTTTGGTAGGGTTCCCTGGGTGCCGGCTGAGCTAGAGGCCAAAATCTACAGGTAGGTACTTTGCAAAAAACACCTCTGTTTTCTTTCAAAAAATGGGATGTGTCCATGTTGCGCTTTGGGGCATTTCCTGTCGCGGGCGCTAGGCCTACCCACACAAGTGAGGTATCATTTTTATCGGGAGACTTGGGGGCATGCTGGGTGGAAGGAAATTTGTGGCTCCTCTCAGATTCCAGAACTTTCTGCCACAGAAATGTGAGGAACATGTGTTTTTTAGCCACATTTTGAGGTTTGCAAAGGATTCTGGGTAACAGAACCTGGTCAGAGCCCCACAAGTCACCCCATCTTGGATTCCCCTAGGACTCTAGTTTACAAAAATGCACAGGTTTGGTAGGTTTCCCTAGGTGCCGGCTGAGCTAGAGGCCAACATCTACAGGTAGGCACTTTGCAAAAAACAGCTCTGTTTTGTTTAAAAAAATGGGATGTGTCCACGTTGCGCTTTGGGGCATTTCCTGGTGCTGGCGATAGGCCTACCCACACAAGTGAGGTATCATTTGTATCGGGAGACTTGGGGGAACGCTGGGTGGAAGGAAATTTGTGGCTCCTCTCATATTCCAGACCTTTCTGCCACAGAAATGTGAGGAACATGTGTTTTTTTAGCCAAATTTTGAGGTTTGCAAAGGATTCTGGGTAACAGAACCTGGTCGGAGCCCCACAAATCACCGCATTTTGGATTCCCCTAGGTCTCTAGTTTTCAAAAATGCACAGGTTTGGTAGGTTTCCCTAGGTGCTAGCTGAGCTAGAGGCCAAAATCTACAGGTAGGCACTTTGCAAAAAACACCTCTGTTTTCTTTAAAAAAAATTGGATGTGTCCACGTTGCGCTTTGGGGCATTTCCTGTTGCGGGCGCTAGGCCTACCCACACAAGTGAGGTATCATTTTTATCGGGAGACTTGGGGGAACACTGGGTGGAAGGAAATTTGTGGCTCCTCTCATATTCCAGAACTTTCTGCCACAGAAATGTGAGGAACATGTGTTTTTTTAGCCAAATTTTGAGGTTTGCAAAGGATTCTTGGTAACAGAACCTGGTCAGAGCCCCACAAGTCACCCCATCTTGGATTCCCCTAGGTCTCTAGTTTTCAAAAATGCACAGGTTTGGTAGGTTTCCCTAGGTGCTAGCTGAGCTAGAGGCCAAAATCTGCAGGTAGGCACTTTGCAAAACCCCCTCTGTTTTCTTTAAAAAAATGGATGTGTCCATGTTGCGCTTTGGGGCATTTCCTGTCGCGGGCGCAAGGCCTACCCACACAAGTGAGGTATCATTTATATCGGGAGACTTGGGGGAACGCTGGGTGGAAGGAAATTTGTGGCTCCTCTCAGATTCCAGAACTTTCTGCCACAGAAATATGAGGAACATGTGTTTTTTTTATCCTAATTTTGAGGTTTGCAAAGGATTCTGGGTAACAGAACCTTGTCAGATCCCCACAAGTCACCCCATCTTGGATTCCCCTATGTCTGTAGTTTTCAAAAATGCACAGGTTTGGTAGGTTTCCCTAGGTGCTAGCTGAGCTAGAGGCCAAAATCTGCAGGTAGGCACTTTGCAAAAAAACCCTCTGTTTTCTTTAAAAAAATGGGATGTGTCCATGTTGCGCTTGAGGTATTTCCTGTCGTGGGCGCTAGGCCTACCCACACAAGTGAGGTATCATTTCTATCGGGAGACTTGGGGGAACACTGGGTGGAAGGAAATTTGTGGCTCATCTCAGATTCCAGAACTTTCTGTCACCATAATGTGAGGAAAATGTGTTTTTTTAGCCACATTTTGAGGTTTGCAAAGGGTTCTGGGTAACAGAACCTGGTCAGAGCCCCACAAGTCACCCCATCATGGATTCCCCTAGGTCTCTAGTTTTAAAAAATGCACAGGTTTGGTTGGTTTCCCTAGGTGCCGGCTGAGCTAGAGGCCAAAATCTATAGGTAGGCACTTTACAAAAAACACCTCTGTTTTCTTTCAAAAAATGGGATGTGTCCATGTTGCGCTTTGGGGCATTTCTTGTCGCGGGCGCTAGGCCTACCCACACAAGTGAGGTATCATTTATATCGGGAGACTTGGGGGAACGCTGGGTGGAAGGAAATTTGTGGCTCCTCTCAGATTCCAGAACTTTCTGTCACCATAATGTGAGGAAAATGTGTTTTTTTAGCCACATTTTGAGGTTTGCAAAGGATTCTGGGTAACAGAACCTGGTCAGAGCCCCACAAGTCACCCCATCTAGGATTCCCCTAGGTCTCTAGTTTTAAAAAATGAACAGGTTTGGTAGGTTTCCCTAGGTGCCGGCTGAGCTAGAGGACACAATCTACAGGTAGGCACTTTGCAAAAAACAGCTCTGTTTTCTTTCCAAAAATGGGATGTGTCCACGTTGCGCTTTGGGGCATTTCTTGTCGTGGGCGCTAGGCCTACCCACACAAGTGAGGTACCATTTTTATCGGGAGACTTGGGGGAACGCTGGGTGGAAGGAAATTTGTGGCTCCTCTCATATTCCAGACCTTTCTGCCACAGAAATGTGAGGAACATGTGTTTTTTTAGCCAAATTTTGAGGTTTGCAAAGGATTCTGGGTAACAGAACCTGGTCAGAGCCCCACAAGTCACCGCATTTTGGATTCCCCTAGGTCTCTAGTTTTCAAAAATGCACAGGTTTGGTAGGTTTCCCTAGGTGCTAGCTGAGCTAGAGGCCAAAACCTGCAGGTAGGCACTTTGCAAAAAAACCCTCTGTCTTCTTTAAAAAAATGGGATGTGTCCATGTTGCGCTTGAGGTATTTCCTGTCGCGGGCACTAGGCCTACCCACACAAGTGAGGTATCATTTCTATCGGGAGACTTGGGGGAACACTGGGTGGAAGGAAATTTGTGGCTCATCTCAGATTCCAGAACTTTCTGTCACCATAATGTGAGGAAAATGTGTTTTTTTAGCCACATTTTGAGGTTTGCAAAGGATTCTGGGTAACAGAACCTGGTCAGAGCCCCACAAGTCACCCCATCATGGATTCCCCTAGGTCTCTAGTTTTTAAAAATGCACAGGTTTGGTTGGTTTCCCCTAGGTGCCGGCTGAGCTAGAGGCCACAATCTATAGGTAGGCACTTTACAAAAAACACCTCTGTTTTCTTTCAAAAAATTGGATGTGTCCCACGTTGCGCTTTGGGGCATTTTCTGTCGCGGGCGCTAGGCCTACCCACACAAGTGAGGTATCATTTTTATCGGGAGACTTGGGGGAACGCTGGGTGGAAGAAATTCGTGGCTCCTCTCAGATTCCAGAACTTTCTGCCACAGAAATGTGAGGAACATGTGTTTTTTTAGCCAAATTTTGAGGTTTGCAAATGATTCTGGGTAACAGAACCTGGTCAGAGCCCCACAAGTCACCCCATCTTGGATTCCACTAGGTCTCTAGTTTTCAAAAATGCACAGGTTTGGTAGGTTTCCCTAGGTGCCGGCTGAGCTAGAGGCCAACATCTACAGGTAGGCACTTTGCAAAAAAACAGCTCTGTTTTCTTTAAAAAAATGGGATGCGTCCACGTTGCGCTTTGGGGCATTTCCTGTCGCGGGCGATAGGCCTACCCACACAAGTGAGGTATCATTTTTATCGGGAGACTTGGGGGAACGCTGGGTGGAAGGAAATTTGTGGCTCCTCTCATATTCCAGAACTTTCTGCCACAGAAATGTGAGGAACATGTGTTTTTTTAGCCAAATTTTGAGGTTTGCAAGGATTCTTGGTAACAGAACCTGGTCAGAGCCCCACAAGTCACCCCAATCTTGGATTCCCCTAGGTCTCTAGTTTTCAAAAATGCACAGGTTTGGTAGGTTTCCCTAGGTGCTAGCTGAGCTAGAGGCCAAAATCTGCAGGTAGGCACTTTGCAAAAAAACCCTCTGTTTTCTTTAAAAAAATGGGATGTGTCCCATGTTGCGCTTGAGGTATTTCCTGTCGCGGGCGCTAGGCCTACCCACACAAGTGAGGTATCATTTCTATCGGGAGACTTGGGGGAACACTGGGTGGAACGAAATTTGTGGCTCATCTCAGATTCCAGAACTTTCTGTCACCATAATGTGAGGAAAATGTGTTTTTTTAGCCACATTTTGAGGTTTGCAAAGGATTCTGGGTAACAGAACCTGGTCAGAGCCCCACAAGTCACCCCATCATGGATTCCCCTAGGTCTCTAGTTTTAAAAAATGCACAGGGTTGGTAGGTTTCCCTAGGTGCCGGCTGAGCTAGAGGCCAAAATCTATAGGTAGGCACTTTACAAAAAACACCTCTGTTTTCTTTCAAAAAATTGGATGTGTCCACGTTGCCTTTGGGGCAATTTCGGTCGCGGGCGCTAGGCCTACCCACACAAGTGAGGTATCATTTTTATCGGGAGACTTGGGGGAACGCTGGGTGGAAGGAAATTCGTGGCTCCTCTCAGATTCCAGAACTTTCTGCCACAGAAATGTGAGGAACATGTGTTTTTTTAGCCAAATTTTGAGGTTTGCAAAGGATT